>NC_041392.1:170563543-170616299 GCF_002162155.2 Triticum dicoccoides
AGTAGTAGTAGATGTTAATTTAGGGTTCATAGAATATGATTTTTAGTAGTAGTAGATATTAATTAGTAGTAGTGATGGTAAACTAGTTGTATAATTAGCAGTACTAGATGTTAATTAGTAGTAGGTGTAGTAGTAGATGTTAATTAGTAGTAGTAGATGTACTAGTTTCTTTCTATTTATAGTAAGTTTATATTTAGTAAGAACGAGTTGAATTAATAGAACTAGTTTAGTTTTAGTTGAACTAGTTTAGTTTTAGTTGAACTAGTTTAGTATGTAAATTAATAAACTAGTTGAATTAATAGAACTAATGTATTTTTAGTAAGAAAATTAAAATAACTAGTTGAACTACTTTATTTTTTAGAAAGAACTAGTTTTTTTCTATTTATAGTAAGTTTATATTTAGTAAGAACTAGTTGAATTAATAGAACTAGTTGAACATATCATATTTGTTGTTACCTTTTAGTTTAAGCAATTATTCGGGATGTACTAGTTGAATTAATAGGGTTTTTGCTTTTGTAGAAATCAAGGAGCCCCTCCATCATCCCCGCCGTCATCCCCGTCACCGACCCCCTCCGACCTCGAGGTGAGACCAGGCAAATCTCCATGTCAATATGAGTCCTTTATGAGTTTCAGGCGCTTTTGCCGGAGTGCCCGGTCATGTTTTGGTTACACCTCCGAGTGGCCTATGTTTTGCCGGAGTGTTGATTAATTTCCGCTCCGGCAAATTTCAGGCGCTCGATATGTCCTTTTTTAGCAAAGGTCATGCCGGATTTTTCCGTGAATTCTGGCATGACTTGTGCTAGAATATGTAGGAAATATCGAGTGGCCTGGATTTTCTCGAAAAATAATGATCTAATTTAGGTTTTTAGTACATATATTTAATTGTACAAGTTTAATCTTTGAATTATGAACGTAGGAAATGTCGTACTCGGATGACGACAGTCTCCCGGGGGAGTGCAGCTGGTGCCACGACGATCGAGGTATGTGCGACAGGTTCATTGAGCTAGATGAAGATCGAGGCTTCAGCATTAAGCTCGAGGAGACCTTCGATGTTGAAACGGTACGCAACAACGACAAGTGTTTTTTCGTAATTAAGCATGACTTCAACTATTTTAACGTCTAATTTTCATCTTTTACAATTCGACTAGCTTATCCCATGCCATGCAAGACGTTATGTCTTGGAGAGGATGGGTTTTGAAGACCATGAAAATTTTGAAACAAAGAAAATACACCTAAGGACCCATCATGATATCGATTTTGAAGTAAATCTGTACAATTCTCAGAGCGTAACCCATTTTGGTTGCCAAAATTGGGAAGCACTTTGCAAAATGTATGGTTTTTATGAGGGTATGATTGTCACCATGGATCTTGGTAATCCTGACATCGAGCAAGACAATATGGACATTTGGGTCCTTGTTGATACGCTTCCGATTCTACTGCAATGTGAGTTTCTCAAACATAGTTATTAACTAATTTATATTGTTTATTTCAAAATAGTTGACAGCTTATTTCCATTGACAACTTATTTTTAATCTTCAAAGAATGTGCAGAAGATGGTAGACAAAACCCACTACACTGATGGCTCCGAATTAACTTATAAGGAGAAAAGTCATCTGATTGCTTATTGTACTTTTCTTGAGAATTACAATACCTATATCGAACTCCTCCAAATTATGGTGAATACGTGCCACTAGTGCACGTTTTGGACCACGGTAACTTCTATGGAGATACCCTGGTAAGATTTTTTACTATTACGACATCCGTGCATCTTTTGCATACTTCTAAAACTAGTACATCATTGCTAACTACGAAGTTATTACTATGTTTTTCAACAGGAAATCCCGATGGATTGTGTGCCTCATCTAATGTATCAGAATGGTCACCTTGCAGTTATGAACCTACAGCCAGGTCAATCTAAGGAGCTCACCTGTGCATATCGGATTTCTAAAACCAGTGAACACATGCTAATCAAAGAATGGAAAAAATGTTTGGACATTCGCAAGGAGGTTCTTGGAAGTAACATTAAGCGAAAGGCAAGAATTGGAGACAGGATAATCTCCATTCTCCATAATGGAGAGTCAGGGGCTATCTTGTTTTTTGCTATTTTACCTTAGAGAATATAGTAGGTCCTAAGAGAATGTAGTAGGTCCTATGAGGTACAATATGTTTATTATGTGATACAATGTGTTAGAGTTGATGACGAGGAGTACTTGTGATTACGACTAGTGACCAATTTGCTATGTGATGTCTCATTGATGAAAATGATGATCTTGAGGAGGTGTTATATGACAATGATGTATTATGATGATAAGTTGTTAATGATATGATGATGATGATATTTATTACATCACAGGGTGAAAGAACCGCGGATTAGTTTCAAGTGGATGTCCATCCACTTGAAACTAGTCCACGGTTCTTTCACCCCGTGATGTAATAACTCATTATGATTTCAAAACAATTTCTAAATTCCTGTTGTATGAAAAGTTGTGTAAAGGTGTACGAATACAACATGAAATAAAAAAGAAATAAAATACGAAATAATAGTAGCAGCGCGGGCAGGGAGAAGCGCTACTACTAATTACCAGTAGCGCACCTCCAGGAACACGCTACTACTAAGCCGATTTAGCAGTAGTGCGGGCGGAGGCACGCTACTGCTATACGTTAGCTGTAGCGCCTTATCAGTAGCGCATCGACCCGCGCTACTGATAGGCCTAAAACCCGTGCTGCTGCTAGGCTTTTCCCTAGTAGTGGAGGGCCGTCATCATGGAGGGCTTATACATCATCCTAGCCCCTCCGATGAAGTGTGAGTAGTTTACCTCAGACCTTCGGGTCCATAGTTAGTAGCTAGATGGCTTCTTCTCTCTCTCTCTCTCTTTGAATCTCAATACAAAGTTCTCCCCCTCTCTTGTGGAGATCTATTCGATGTAATCTTCTTTTTCCGGTGTGTTTGTTGAGATCGATGAATTGTGGGTTTATGACCAAGTCTACCTATGAATAATATTTGAATCTTCTCTGAATTCTTTTATGTATGATTGGTTATCTTTGCAAGTATCTTCGAATTATCCATTTGGTTTGGCCAACTAGATTGGTAGTTCTTGCCATGGGAGAAGTGCTTAGCTTTGGGTTCGATCTTGCGGTGTCCTTACCCAGTGACAAAAGGGGCAGCAAGGCACGTATTGTATCGTTGCCATCGAGGATAACAAGATGGGGTTTATTTCATATTGCATGAATTTATCTCTCTACATCATGTCATGTTGCTTAAGGCGTTACTCTGTTTTTAACTTAATACTCTAGATGCATGTTGGATAGCGGTCGATGAGTGGAGTAATAGTAGTAGATGCAGAATCGTTTCGATCTACTTGTCACGGACGTGATGCCTATATACATGATCATGCCTAGATATTCTCATAACTATGCTCAATTCTGTTAATTGCTCAATAGTAATTTGTTCACCCACCGTAGAATACTTATGCTCTTGAGAGAAGCCACTAGTGAAACCTATGGCCCCCGGGTCTATTCTCATCATATCAATCTCCATCACTTTAATCTTGCTTTGCCTTTCATTTTGCCTTTACTTTTTACTTTGCATCTTTATACCAAAAATACCAAAAATATTATATCTATCAGATCTCACTCTCGTAAGTGACCGTGAAGGGATTGACAACCCCTAATCGCATTGGTTGCGAGTAGCTATCGTTTTGTGCAGGTACGAGGGACGAGGGACTTGAGCATGGCCTCCTACTAGATTGATACCTTGGTTCTCAAAAACTAACGGAAATACTTACGCTACCCTGCTGCATCATCCGTTCCTCTTCGGGGAAAACCAACGCAAGCTCAAGACATAGCAGTCACTTGCTTAGGGGCCAAGTAAGCCTTGCTTGGGAGTCAAGTAAACCTCTCTATATAAAGAGAGGAGATGTATCAATCTAATCAAGCAAGAATTAAGAAGGAAATCCCTTCCATCTTGCCCGGCCATGGGCAAAAGGCCCCCGGTCGGCCCTCTCGCACCCTCCTTCTAGCAGCGCCATAAAAATTTGGTATGACCTAGCTTCGGTTTGATCATGTCTTCACCGCCGCCCAACCCGTCTCTCCTGCTGCCGGTCACCTCGTCGCCTCTGGCGACCACCACGACCATCGCCCCGCTCCTGCCTGCACCGGGATCCTCTGTCGCCCCCGCCATCCTCACCCCGGAGGAGGTGTCCGAGGCGCTGTGGGACCTAACCCAGGCGCTCCCAGAGATCCGCCTGTTCTTGGCCGTGGCAGCCGCCGCACCAGGCGGCCTCCGCTGCGCTCGCCGGGCCACTGCAGCAGCCGCTGCAGCTGCCATCCACCGCCCCGGCCTGGCTGTAGTGGTAGCCGCCGCTCCTGGTGGCCTCTGCCGCACTCGCTAGGCCGCTGTAGCTGCCATCCACTGCCTGGCCCTGGCTGCAGTGGTAGCTGCCGCTCCTGGTGGCGTCCGCCGCGCCCAGCCCTCCGCCGCAGCAGCCACTGCTGCTGCCCAGTGCGACACTGTAGCAGCCGCAGCAGCCGCTGTTGCTGTCTAGTGCGACACTGTAGCAGCCGCTGCAGCGGCCCCCGCTGGTCAGCTCTGGCCCCGCATCGACCGCGCCGGCGGGAGTCCCGATCCACCAGATCAAGTTCCCGCCATCGCCATCACCGCTTTCCCAGGGCGTCCCCATCCAACAGATCAAGTTCCCACCATCACCATCACCGCTTCCGACTTGGATCGCTACCCACCACGTGTCGGCGGCAGTGAGGCTGCAGGCTGCTGCGCGCGGCCTCCTAGAGTGTTAGCGTGTGCGCGAGATGTGTGGTCTGCAGCTGCCGCTCCTCCTAGTTGCGCTTCGCTGCGCAAAGGACCTCGATCTTGTCCGCTGCGTTGGAGATCTTGGGCATGCTGTTTTCCCCACGGATAGCACCCTCAAATTCTGCGACATCGGCGGTTGGGGGGGGCGTACCCCTCCTCGCCATTCTTCATCAACAGCCATCCACTCTTCTCTGTGCGGTACCGACCAACAGCCGTCCGGCGGGGAGAAGGCATGGTGTCACTGACGACGACATGTACCTAGGGTAGGGTCATAGGCCTGACCTAGACACCCTCCCCAAGGACATTGACCTAAAGTCAGAAGCATTCGAGGGATACCATCATTCACTCGACCATAAACATTCCACTCAGAAGATTCAAGTTCACTCGACTAGGGAGTACTCACTCGACCGTAACAAGAATCACTCGATGGATAGAAGATCTAAAGTCACTCTATATGGCAACGGTCAGGCATTACCCGATAGACTTAATAGTCATTCATGTGTCTTTATTGCTGGCGTTATCAGTAATGCCCCATATTTATGTACCTTAAACCCTGTGTAACTGAGGGCTGGAGGGGTCCGGCGCACTCTATATAAGCCACCCCCTCCTCTGGCACAGGGGTTCGCACCCCCTGTAATTTCACGCATAATCCAATCGACCGAGCCTCCACCGCGAAGGGCCTGAACTCATACATCTTGCGTGCACAATCTCACCATAGCTAGGATCTTGCCTCTACATTCCTACCCCCTACTTTACTTTCAGACTTAGAACCACGACAGTTGGCGCCCACCATGGGGCAGGTGTCTTAGCGACTTTCCGGTGAGGTTGCAATTTTCTTCGACTCTTTTCATCATGGTTTCTGGTGGAGGTTTGGCTGAGGGCCGTGAGATCCGTCTCGGCACGCTCGGCTTCATCGCAGACGACTCCGCTTGGCTTCAGGAAGCTCCTCTCGACGTCGAGGCGCTCCCCGTCCATGGAGCGACGCACTTTCGTGCGTGCGTTCGCGGCGTCCTACTGCAGCAGCCATCGACCCAGTATCGCTCGGCTCCCGCAGTACCTCCGTTCCCCGCTACTCGTCGTTGCAAGCGATCCGGTCGGTCGCGGCTTTAGCGGTGGGTGAAGCACGCGGTGGCACATCAGTCGGCCACCCCTCAAGTCGCGACAATTGAGCCCGATGAATCCCTCTATGGCCTGTTTGACCCGTCGATTGGCTCCGTTGAGAGCTTGTCCGAGTGCGACAGCAGCGACCCCGCGGCAGAAGTCCTGATGGTCGACACGCCTCGCAGCCCGCCTGGCATGCGTTGCAACGGCAGCAATAGCGGCGGCGGCGAGCTGTCGCGTATTCGTGAAGAGTATCATCTCGAAATTCTCTATTCTCAGCAGAGGGAGGAACTTCACCACTGTAATATGGAGGCCCTACACACGCCCATTGTGGGAGAGACCTCTGAGGCTTGGGCCTTGGAGGCAGTGCGTTTAGCCACTTTGGCTGAGCGCACTCGACTGGAGAATCTTCAGCATACACTCGACGAACGTGCTCGGCGGCAGGTCCCCGAGTCCAGTCGATGTCAGCGGTAGTTATTCCCATCGGAACCACAAGTATACCACACCCCGATTCAAAATCTTACCGCTACAGCCCGTATAGCGGAGTCTATTCAGCAGTCCCAGTCAGAAGCTGGCAGAGGTTTGATGCAGATCAGAGCATTGCTCCGAGTGGCAGGAGAGCAGAACACAACAGTGTCTCAGTCGCATAACAGAATTCATAGCAGATCTGTGGTGGCTGATATTGTTCAGTCGGCTCACAGCCCAAGATCGCCTCCACGGCGTGAAGGGCGAGGGTATCGCCAGGGGCAGTACTCTGGTCGGAACCGCAAGCAGCACAATCGTCGGCTCGACCGTGACGACTGCCGTCGAGTGCCTACGCCCCCTCCGAGGGGTGAATCATATGTGCCCCAGCATTATGATGATGGGCGCCCGAACAGCGAAGAGCAGAGGAATGCATAATGCGGTACCGCATTGAATCTTGCAAATGCGGTTCGCCCGAGCAGTGCATGGTAGCCACTGCGGAATGGGACTATGTCGAAGATTAACTCTTCACTTCGGAAGTTATCCAGAGATCCGAAGACCACTTCCAGTGTTACTGAGCCTATGCAATGGGCCTCTACACCTGGTATGATGCCTTTAAAGGTCGTTTTAGTGGGCTTGATCCTTGAGGGGTCTATACCCACTTTGCGCACTGTGTCCTGATAAAGCAGGTTCAGGCTTCTGCCACCATCCATAAGGACTCAAGTGAGGTGAAATCCGTCAATGATTGGGTCTAGGACTAGTGCGGCGAATCCGCCATGACGGATACTAGTGGGGTGGTCCCTGCGATCGAAGGTGATCGGACAGGAGGACCATGGGTTGAACTTTGGGGCGACTGGCTCCAACGCATATATGTCCCTGAGTGCACGCTTCCGCTCCCTCTTGGGGATGCGGGTTGCGTATATCATGTTCACCGTCCGCACTTGCGGGGGGAACCTCTTCTGTCCTCCGGTGTTCGGCTGCCGGGGCTCCTCCTCATCATTGCTATGTGACCCCTTATCTTTGTTTTCAGCATTTAACTTGCCGGCCTGCTTGAACACCCAATAATCCCTGTTGGTATGGTTGGCTGGCTTGTCGGGGGTGCCGTGTATTTGACACGAGCGATCGAGTATACGGTCCAAACTGGACGGGCCCGGAGTGCTTCTTTTGAATGGCTTTTTCCGCTGACCGGGTTTAGAGCCTTTGAATCCGGCATTGACTGACGTATCCTCGGTATTGTCGCTGTTAATGCGATGCTTATGTTTGTTGTGACGTGACCTGCCATTGCCGTCCTTGGTATCCGAAGTACCATGGTTCTTTGATATGTTATTACTGCGAGCCAGCCAGCTGTCTTGTCCCGCACAAAAGTGGCTCATGAGTGTCGTGAGGGCTGCCATAGATTTCAGCTTTTCCTGACCAAGGTACCGGGCTAGCCACTCCTCATGGATGTTGTGCTTGAAAGCTGCTAGGGCCTCTACATCCGGACAGTCGACGATTTGATATTTCTTTGTTAGGAACCATGTCCATAATTGCCTGGCTGATTCCTCTGGCTGCTGAATTATGTGGCTCAAGTCATCAGCATCTGGTGGTCGCACATAAGTGCCCTGAAAGTTGTCGAGGAATGCGGCTTCTAGATCTTCCCAACAGCCAATGGACTCTGCTGGCAAGCTGTTGAGCCAATGCCAAGCTGGTCCTTTGAGTTTTAGTGGGAGGTATTTGATGGCGTGTAGGTCATCACCGTGGGCCATGTGGATGTGCAGGAGGAAATCCTCGATCCATACCGCAGGATCTGTTGTGCTGTCGTATGATTCAATATTTACGGGTTTGAAACCCTCTGGGATTTGATGATCCATTACTTTGTCTGTGAAGCATACGGGGTGTGCGGTGCCTTTGTACTGGGCTATGTCGCGACGCAGCTCAAATGAGTCTTGCCCGCTGTGTTCGGCCCGGTCGGACTTACTTTTACTGTACCCGGCGTGACGATTATCGTCTCGCATAGTGGCGCGCCCTCGTGATCCGTAGATCGATATTGCATGTTTTGCTTTGTCGTCCAATACGTCTCTCAGGTCTGGCAAGTTTCCCCATGCCTTTTTATTGGAATGGCATCAGGGTGCGGGCTGAGCTTTTGGCTGGAATGTTTCTCTGTCGCGGCCACGAGGTGGCCGATCAGCCGTGTCATACGCCGGGGATGTAGGTTTCGGTGCTTCCTCCTCCAGTCGGGGTAGCAACCTGCACTTTGGGTAACTCTTGGAGGGGCGTTCGAGTTTATATTCCTCGGCCGCCAGGACTTCAGTCCATCTGTCGGCTAGCAAATCTTGATCAGCTTGAAGCAGCAGCTGCTTTTTCTTAAGGCTATTTGCCGTGGCTATAAGCCGGCGCTTGAAGCGCTCTTGTTCGACGGGATCCTCTGGCACGACGAATTCGTCATCGTCGAGGCTTGCCTCGTCTTTGGAGGGAGGCATGTAGTTATCATCCTCCGCCTCTCCATCTGCCGCTCTCTCCGAAGGGCTGGCTCCTCCATCCTCCTGCTCTAAATCTTGCTGGAGGGGATTGTTGTTGTCTTCAGCACTATCCAGAGTGCTATTATCTCCGGTGCCGGTATCACCACTCTTGCCTTGGCGGGACTTAGAGCGGCGCCGCTAACGCCGGCGCTTGGGTTGCTTCTTGGAGGGGTCATCCTCCGTTGTCTCATCGCCATTGCCTTCTTTGGGTGTGTCCACCATGTATATATCGTATGATGAGGTGGCTGTCCAGTGCCCTGTGGGCAGTGGTTCCTCTTCGACTCCCGCATCACCGTCCATACCGTCGATGTCTTCGGAGTCAAAGTCGAGCATGTCGGTTAAGTCATCGACAGTGGCTACTAAGTGGGTGGTGGGTGGGCGGCAAATTTCTTCGTCATCCGCATCCCAATCCTGCCGGATGTAGTTCGGCCAGGCCTCTCCTGATAGGGAGAGAGACCTTAATGAGTTCAGTATGTCACGAAAGGGTGAGTGCTGAAAAATATCCGCGGAGGTAAACTCCATGATCGGCGCCCAATCGGATTCGACAGGAACGGGCGCAGGCGGTTCGGAGTCCGTGGCCGGAGAAGGATCCGGCAGTTTGGCAACACGCCTCTCGTGAAGGGTAAGGTCGATATTTGGCTCGATCGCCGCTGAGGATACGACCTCCGTGACGGGGTCCATCCACCCGTCCACGGATGGCGCAACTAGCTCCGAATTGAGGCTCGGAGCGGCTGCCGGTGCGATCTCCTGAATACGGTCTGATGGTAGAGCTAAATCGTACTCATCGTGACCGCGCGACGCACAAGGCAGGGGCTCGAATCCGTCGAAGATCAAGTCTCCGCGGATATCGGCCATGTAGTTTAAGCTTCCAAACCTGGCCTGGTGGCCAGGGGCGTAACTTTCGATCTTCTCCAGATGGCCAAGCGAGTTGGCCCGCAGTGCGAAGCCGCCGAACACAAAGATCTGTCCTGGGAGAAAGGTCTCACCCTGGACTGCATGCTATCGATGATCGTAGGAGCCATCAAGCCTAACGGTGACGACACAGAGGAACTCTCAATGAAAGCACCAATGTCGGTGTCAAAACCGGCGGATCTCTGGTAGGGGGTCCCGAACTGTGCGTCTAAGGCGGATGGTAACAGGAGGCAGGGGACACGATGTTTTACCCAGGTTCGGGCCCTCTTGATGGAGGTAAAACCCTACATCCTGCTTGATTTATTCTTGATGATATGAGTATTACAAGAGTTGATCTACCACGAGATCGGAGAGGCTAAACCCTAGAAGCTAGCCTATGGTATGATTGTGTGTTGTCCTACGGACTAAAACCCTCCGGTTTATATAGTTACCGAAGGGGGCTAGGGTTACACAAGGTCGGTTACAAAGGAGGAGATATACATATCCGTATTGCCTAGCTTGCCTTCCATGCCAAGTAGAGTCCTATCCGGACACAAGACGAAGTCTTCAATCTTGTATCTTCATAGTCCAACAGTCCGGCCAAAGGATATAGTCCAGCTGTCCGGAGACCCCCTAATCCAGGACTCCTCACTCCCACTCGGGGGCTTAGCTGCATCCCAGTGCTCTCCTAAGTTTATAAAATCCTACCGAGTGGAGAGCAATCCTCCCACTCGGAGGCTTAGCTGCAGCCCAGTACTCGCCTAAGTTTTAAAAATCCTACTGAGTGGAGGGCAACCCTCCCACTCGGGGGCTTAGTCGCAGTCCAGTACTCGACTAAGTTTCAAACACGCCCAGAGCTGCGACACAAATACAACGTCTGCTCCATCCTGATACACAAGGACGACGAGGTGCAGGTCGACTGCGACCTCATCCTCGGAGCTGCGACACAAATAAAACGTCCGCTCCATCCGATCCGCAAGGACGACAAGGTGCAGGTCGACTGCGACCTCATCCTCGGAGCTGCGGCACAAATACAACGTCCGCTCCATCCCGATCCGCGAGGACGACGAGGTGTAGGCCATGGGCAATACTAAGTACCTTTGTCCATGGTTCACTCGACTAAGCTGCATCACAAAGTCAGTAGCAACTCAAACTAAAGAAACAAGTTCTACTCAAAGAGTCAAAACATCCAAAAGCAACCATGTTCAGATAAATCCTACGAGGTTCCAGATCGCAGTTTAAGGTACTCGGGCATCAGGCCCGAAGGAGTTTAAACGGTTACAAAAACCACTCGGCATACCGAGGCAAATTTAATTGGATCATAAAAAGTTTGTTCACTCTGCGGGAGGAGGACTGGCAGGCTTGACAAATTTGTCCAGGTCGATCCCATCTGCAATTCGAGTGGCAGCGACAATAAAGGTTTCCATGAAGGACTGGAAGTCGTGTTTTCTGGTATTGGCAACCTTAATTGCTGCTAGCTTTTCCTCCTTGGCTTCCTTGCAGTGAACTCGAACTAGCGACAGAGCTACGTCAGCACCGCAGTGAGCAGATGACTTCTTCCACTCCTGCACTCGGCCAGGGATCTCATTGAGTCGAGTCATCAAAGACTCGAGGTCATTCTGGAGCGTCCCCCATGGCCAAAGAGTTGAGTCAATCCGCGACACCGCAACCTTCAGGCGAGCAAGGTAGTCCGTAACACTCGCAACATGGGATTCCAGTTGGAGCACGTTCATGGCAGCCTCATCACCAACAGGGGAAAGGACGAGGTCCAGGCCTGTCTTAATCCGTCCGGTTTCTTCCTCAAAAGTTTTGGCAGAAGTCTACAAATGCAAAGAAATAATGAGTCGATGGTTGCATGTTTAATCGACGATAGCTAAATAGTCGGACAAGGAAGAATACCTTCGAGCATAAGGAATAGCTTCTTGGCGAGTGCCCCCAGATAAGCTTCCAGGTCATTTCTCTTACGAGAAATGCCTTCAATATTCTCGTTCAAAGCCACATTGTCTTTCTTCAGACGGGTCACTTCTCGGTTGGATTCATTAAGAGATGCCTTCAGCTTGGCGTTTTCTTCCTCCAGCGCCCCGACTGAGGCCAGCTTCTTGTCACCAAGCGCAATCTTCTCCTGAGCCTCCTTTTGCGCAGCAGTAAGATCGAGGTCCTTTTTCGCCAGAGCCTGCTTCATTTTCTCTGAAAGATATGCACTCGGGTCAGACAGAAGAACGAGGAGATGACTTGTGAGTCGGCCAAGTTAAACAGTCGACCGGTTGTTAGCTTCCATACCAGTTGTCTCGTCTTTGGCCTTCTGCGAGTTCTACTTAGCCAGCTCCAAGTCAAGATTGAGCTGTCTCTGCTTCTCCTCGAATTTAGAAAATTTGGAGATGAGCTCACAGGATTTCTGAAGTCAACAAATGTTACATCAATGGACATAATCAAAAGTTATTCACTCCCAAGTGAAAAGAATTCTCAGACTACTGCCGAATCAAACATTCAACAGTAGTCTCGGGGACTACACCCAGTGGGTGCACTTAGCGTGCCCTCACTGGTGCAAGATACACTCGACATGATCCGTTCAGACCAAGTGAGAAAGTTCTGATTCTCAGACCATAGCCGACTGCCCTCTGTCAACTATGGTCTCGGGGACTACACCCAGTGGGTGCACTCAGCGTGCCCCCATTGGTTCAAAGACTCAATCGACACAACCTAGTCGACTCAAGAAGAAAAACTATTCAGCAGTACTATTCAGCAATACATTAAACATCCAATGGGTGTACAAATGCAAAATGCAGACTGACGAAAAGATGCACAAGAAAATTTTTTTGGGTAGCATATCCTAACAGAACAAGCGACGCGACAAGCTAAGGGTTCAGTCGGTAATCAACCAACCTGGACGTTGATTCAGAGAGCTGAGCTGATGTCATAAGCAGCTTGACTGGCCCCCCGAACCACCTTCATCTGCTCCATCATGATGCCTGCCTGCCATATAGCTTCCTTGGAAGCACCCACTTGGTCCTCCGGGGCGTGATGCACAATGAAGAGTGAATACGATGTATCGGCTGGAATCTGTGCAGTCGACGCCGAAGGCTAAGCACTCGACAATGGTACGGCAAAAGTCACAGAAGCCCGGTTGGAATCGCCGGTCTCCTGGATCACCGGCTCTGTCACTGGCGCCGACTAGGGCACCTTGCCAGTTGATGTCTTCTTACTTCTCCCTCCCATGGGCCTCAGCGGCACATCCTTGTCGTCGTCTGGAAGATCAATGACATTGGGAGGAGCTGCAAAAAGAATTAACCGCCAGAATTCAGTCGACCAACAAAATGGCTGAGAAAGCAAAGACAAGTTTGCAAAAGTCATACCCGGGTTAGAAGTGACCGCGTCTTCCACATCCTCATCATCATCCCTGTAAGCAGAAGTCCCAGAAGTAGTAGCTCTGCAAGTTTCAAGATTCACTCGGTCAAATGAGGAAGAGGGTCGACAGTGTTTGGGAATGTAGTAATTTCAAAAATTTCTTATGCACACGCAAGATCATGGTGATGCATAGCAACAATAGGGGAGAGTGTCGTCCACGTACCCTCGTAGACCATAAGCGGAAGCGTTATGAGAACGCGGTTGATGTAGTCGTACGTCTTCACGATCCGACCGATCCAAGTACCGAACGTACGACACCTCCGAGTTCAGCACACGTTCAGCTCGGTGATGTCCCATGAACTCCAATCCAGCGGAGCTTCGAGGGAGAGTTCCGTCAGCATGACGGCGTGATGATGATTCTACCGACGCAGGGCTTCGCCTAAGCACCACTACGATATGACCGAGGTGGATTATGGTGGAGGGGGGCACCGCACACGGCTAAAAGATCAACTGATCAACTTGTGTGTCCTAGGGTGCCCCTCCCCACCTACATAAAGGAGGGGAGGCCGGCCAGCCTCTCTAGGCGCGCCAAGGGGAGGAGGAATCGTCCTCCTAGTAGGAGTAGGATTCCTCCTTTCCTAGTCCTACTAGGAGGGGGAAGGAAGGAGAAGGGGAGGAGAAGGAAAGAGGGGGCGCAGCCCCTCCCCTAGACCAATTCGGACTAGACCCATGGGGGGCGCGCGACCAGCCCTCGTGGCTTCTCCTTTTTTCCCTTAAAGCCCACTAAGGCCCATATGTACTCACGTATTCCTGTAACTCCTCGGTACTCCGAAAAATACCCGAATCACTTGGAAGCTTTCCGATGTCTAAATGTAGCCTTCCAGTATATCGATCTTTACAACTTGATCATTTCGAGACTCCTTTTCATGTCCTTGATCTCATCTGGGACCCCGAACAACCTTCGGTACATCAAATCACATAAAATCATAATACCAATCGTCACTGAACGTTAAGCGTGCGGACCCTACGGGTTCGAGAACTATGTAGACATGACCGAGACATGTCTCCGGTCAATAACCAATAGCGGAACCTGGATGCTCATATTGGTTCCTACATATTCTACGAAGATCTTTATCGGTCAAACCGCATAACAACATACGTTGTTCCCTTTGTCATCGGTATGTTACTTGCCCGAGATTCGATCGTTGGTATCTCAATACCTAGTTCAATCTCGTTACTGGCAAGTCTCTTTACTCGTTCCATAATGCTACATCCCGTAACTAACTCATTAGCTACATTGCTTGCAAGGGTTATTGTGATGTGCATTACCAAGAGGGCCTAGACATACCTCTCCGACAATCGGAGTGACAAATCCTAATCTTGATCTATGCCAACTCAACAAGTACCATCGGAGACACCTGTAGAGCACCTTTATAATCACCCAGTTACGTTGTGACATTTGGTAGCACACAAAATGTTCCTTCGGTATTTGGGAGTTGCATAATCTCATAGTCAGAGGAACATGTATAAGTCATGAAGAAAGCAGTAGCAACAAACTAAACGATCGTCGTGCTAAGCTAACAGAATGGGTCAAGTCAATCACATCATTCTCTAATGATGTGACCCCGTTAATCAAATGACAACTCATGTCTATGGCTAGGAAACTTAACCATCTTTGATTCAACGAGCTAGTCAAGTAGAGGCATACTAGTGACACTCTGTTTGTCTATGTATTCACACATGTACTAAGTTTCTGGTTAATACAATTCTAGCATGAATAATAAACATTTATCATGATATAAGGAAATAAATAATAACTTTATTATTGCCTCTAGGGCATATTTCCTTCAATCTCCCACTTGCACTAGAGTCAATAATCTAGTTCACATCTTTATGTGATTAGTTCACATCGCCATGTGACTAATACCCAAAGGGTTTACTAGAGTCAATAATCTAGTTCACATCGCTATGTGATTAAAACCCAAAGAGTGATCATGTTTTGCTTGTGAGAGAAGTTTAGTCTACGGGTCTGCAACATTTAGATCCGTATGTATTTCGCAAATTTCTATGTCTACAATGCTCTGCATGGAGCTACTATAGCTAATTGCTCCCACTTTCAATATGTATCCAGATCGAGACTTTGAGTCATCTAGATCGATGTAAAAATCTTGCATCAACGTAACTCTTTATGACAAACTCTTTTATCTCCTCCATAACCGAGAAATATTTCCTTAGACCTCTAAGGATAATTTTGACCGCTGTCTAGTGATCTAATCCTAGATCACTATTGTACTCCCTTGCCAGAATCATGCTAAGGTATACAATAGGACTGGTAAATAGCATAGCATACTTTATAGAACTTATGACTGAGGCATAGGGAATGTTCTCTTTCTACTTTCTGCTGTGGTCGGGTTTTGAGTCTTTACTCAACTTCACACCTTGCAACACAGGCAAGAACTCCTTCTTTGACTGTTCCATTATGAACTACTTTAAAATCTTGTCAAGGTATGTACTCATTGAAAAAATTTATCAAGCGTCCTGATTTATCTCTATAGATCTTGATGCTCAATGTGTAAGCAGCTTCATCGAGGTCTTTCTTTGAAAAACTCTTTTCAAACACTCCTTTATGATTTCCAGAAAATTCTACATCATTTCCGATCAACAATATGTCATTCACATATACTTATCAGAAATGCTGTAGTGATCCCACCCACTTTCTTGTAAATACAGGCTTCACCGCAAGTCTGTATAAAACCATATACTTTGATCACATTATCAAAGCATATATTCCAAGTCCGAGATGCTTGCACTAGTCCATAGATGGATCGCTGGAGCTTGCTCACTTTGTTAGCACCTTTAGGATCGACAAAACCTTCTGGTTGCATCATATACAACTCTTCTTTAAGAAATCCATTAAGGAATACAATTTTGACATCCATTTGCCAGATTTCATAAAATGCGGCAACTGCTAACATGATTCGGACAACTTTTAAGCATCGATACGAGTGAGAAAATCTCATTATAGACAACACTTGAACTTGTTGAATTTTTTTTTGCGACAATTCGATCTTTGTAGATAGTAACACTACTATTAGCGTCCGTCTTCCTCTTGAAGATCCATTTATTCTTAATGACTCACCGATCATCGGGCAAGTCAATCAAAGTCCATACTTTGTTCTCATACATGGATCCCATCTCACATTTCATGGCCTCAAGCCATTTCGTGGAATCTGGGCTCATCATCGCTTCCTCATAGTTCGTAGGTTCGTCATGGTCTAGTAACATGACTTCCAGAAAGGATTACCGTACCACTCTGGTGCGGACCATACTCTGGTTGTCCTACGAGGTTCGGTAGTAACTTGATCTGATGTTTCATGATCATCATCATTAGCTTCCTCACTAATTGGTGTAGAGATCACCAGAACTGATTTCTATGATGAACTACTTTCCAATTCGGGAGAAGGTACAATTACCTAATCAAGTTCTACATTCCTTCCACTCACTTCTTTCGAGAGAAACTTCTTCTCTAGAAAGGATCCACTCTTAGCAACAAAGGTATTGCCTTTCCGGTCTGTAATAGAAGGTGTACCCAACAGTTTCTTTTGGGTATCATATGAAGATGCACTTTTCCGATTTAGGTTTGTGCTTATTAGGCTAAAACTTTTTAACATAAGCATCACAACCCCAAACTTTAAGAAACGACAGCTTAGGTTTCTAGCCAAAAGTTCATACGGTGTTGTCTCAAAGGATTAGACGGTGCCCTATTTAATGTGAATGTAGCTGTCTCTAATGCATAACCCCAAAACGGTAGTGGCAAATCGGTAAGAGACATCATAGATTGCACTATATCCAATAAAGTACAGTTATGACGTTTGGACACACCATTATGCTGTGGTGTTCCAGGTGGCATGAATTTGTGAAACTATTCCATATTGTTTTAGTTGAAGACCAAACTCGTAACTCAAATATTCGTCTCCACGATCAGATCGTAGAAACTTTATTTTCTTGTTATGATGATTTTCCACTTCACTCTGAAATTCTTTGAACTTTTCAAATGTTTCAGACTTATGTTTTATCAAGTAGATATACCCATATCTTCTCAAATCATATGTGAAGGTCAGAAAATAATGATACCCGCTGCGAGCCTCAACACTCATTGGACCGCATATATCAGTATGTATTATTTCCAATAAATCACTTGCTCGCTCCATTGTTCTGGAGAACAGAGTCTTAGTCATCTTGCCTATGAGGCATGGTTCGCAAACATCAAGTGATTCATAATCAAGTGATTCATAATCAAGTGATTCCAAAAACCCATCAGCATGGAGTTTCTTCATGCGCTTTACACCAATATGACCTAAAAGGCAGTGCCACAAATAAGTTGCAGTATCATTATTAACTTTGCAATTACTATTTTTTGGCTTCAATATTACGAATATGTGTATCACTACGATCGAGATTCAATAAACCATTTATACTGAGTGTATGAACATAGAAGGTTTTATTCATGTAAATAGAACAACAATTATTCTTTGACTTAAATGAATAACCATATTGCAATAAACAAGATCCAATCGTATTCATGCTCAATGCAAACACCAAATAACATTTATTTTAGGTTCAACACTAATCCCGAAAGTATAGGGAGTGTGCGATGATGATCATATCAATCTTGGAACCACTTCCAACACACATCGTCACTTCACCCTTAACTAGTCTCTGTTCATTCTACAACTCCCGTTTCGAGTTACTAATCTTAAGTAACTGAACCAATATCAAATACCGAGGGGTTGCTATGAACAATAGTAAAGTACGCATCAATAACATGTATATCAAGTATACCTTTTTCCATCCTTCTTATACACCAAGTATCTAGGGCAGTTCCACTTCCAGTGACCATTTCCTTTGCAGTAGAAGCACTCAGCTTTAGGCTTGGGTCTAGTTTTGGGCTTCTTCATGGGAGTGGCAACTTGCTTGCCATTCTTCTTGAAGTTCCCTTTCTTTCCCTTGCCCTTTTACTTGAAACTAGTGGTTTTATCAACCATCAACACTTGATGTTTTTCTTGATTTCTACCTTTGCTGTTTTCAGCATCGCAAAGAGTTCAGGGAATCGTTTTCATCATCTCTTGCATATTATAGTTAATCACGAAGTTCCAGTAACTTGGTGATAGTGACTAGAGAACTCTGTCAATCACTATCTTATCTGGAAGATTAACTCCCATTTGATTCAAGTGATTGTAGTACTCAGACATTCTAAGCACATGCTTACTGGTTGAGCTATTGTCCTCCATCTTGTAGGCAAAGTAATAGAGGTCTCATACCTCTTGACACGGGCATGAGTATGAAATACCAATTTAAAATCTTGGAACATCTTATATGCTCTGTGGCGTTCAAAACATTTTTGAAGTCCCGGTTCTAATCCATAAAGCATGGTGCACTAAACTATCAAGTAGTCATCATACCGAGCTTTGCCAAACATTCATAACGTCTGCGTATGCTCCTGCAATAGGTCCGTCACCTAGCGGTGCATCAAGGACATAATTATTCTGTGCAACAATGAGGATAATCCGCAGATCATGGATCCAATCCGTATCATTGCTACTAACATCTTTCAATTTATTTTTCTCTAGGAACATATCAAAAATAAATGGGGAAGCTATGCGCGAGCTATTGATCTACAACATAGATATGCAAATACTATCAGGACTAAGTTCATGATAAATTTAAGTTCAATTAATCATATTACTTAAGAACTCCCACTTAGATAGACATCCCTCTAATCATCTAAGTGATCACGTGATCCATATCAACTAAACCATGTCCGATCATCACGTGAGATGGAGTAGTTTTCAATGGTGAACATCACTATGTTGATCATATCTACTATATGATTCACGCTTGACCTTTCGGTCTCCGGAGTTCCGAGGCCATATCTGCATATGCTAGGCTTGTCAAGTTTAACCCGAGTATTCCACATGTGCAAAATTGTCTTGCACCCATTGTATGTGAACGTAGAGCTTATCACACCCGATCATCACGTGGTGTCTCAGCACGAAGAACTGTCGCAACGGTGCATACTCAGGGAGAACACTTATTCCTTGAAATTTAGTGAGAGATCATCTTATAATGCTACCACCGAACTAACAAAATAAGATGCATAAAGGATAAACATCATATGCAATCAAAATATGTGACATGATATGGCCATCATCATCTTGTGCTTTTGATCTCCATCTCCAAAGTATCGTCATGATCTCCATCGTCACCGGCATGACACCATGATCTCCATCATCTTGATCTCTATCAACGTGTCATCATATGGTCATCTAGCCAACAAATCCTTTTGCAAATATTGCTATCGCATAGCGAGAAAGTAAAGCAATTGTATGACGCTTGCATCTTATGCAATAAACAGACAACCATAAGGCTTCAGCCAGTTGCCGATAACTTTAACAAAACATGATCATCTCATACAACAATTTATATCTCATCATGTCATGACCATATCACATCACAACATGCCCTGCAAAAACAAGTTAGACGTCCTCTACTTTGTTGTTGCAAGTTTTACGTGGCTGCTACGGGCTGAGCAAGAACCGTTCTTACCTACGCATCAAAAACCACAACACGGTATAGTGATTGCTTTTTGATCTTCAGAAAGAACCCTGTTCATTAAATCCGATTCAACTAAAGTTGGAGAAACAGACACCCA
This sequence comes from Triticum dicoccoides, assembly GCF_002162155.2. Taxonomy (NCBI): domain Eukaryota; kingdom Viridiplantae; phylum Streptophyta; class Magnoliopsida; order Poales; family Poaceae; genus Triticum; species Triticum dicoccoides. The sequence goes on from NC_041392.1 coordinate 170,583,360, forward strand.
CTAGCCACCTGTGTGCGAAGCACGTCGATAGAACCAGTCTTGCGTAAGCATACGCGTAATGTCGGTCTGAGCCGCTTCATCCAACAATGCCGCTGAATCAAGAATCAACCAGTGACGGCAAGCAATATGTATATACCCACGCCCACAGCTCCTTTGTGTTCTACTCGTGCATATGACATCTACGCATAAACCTGGCTCGGATGCCACAGTTGGGGAACGTAGTAATTTCAAAATTTTCCTACACACACGCAAGATCATGGTGATGCATAGCAACAAGAGGGGAGAGTGTCATCCACATACCCTCATAGACCGTAAGCGGAAGCGTTATGAGAATGCGGTTGATGTAGTCGTACGTCTTCACGATCCGACCGATCCAAGTACCAAACATACGGCACCTCCGAGTTCAGCAGCTCAGTGACGTCCCACGAACTCTAATCCAGCAGAGCTTCAAGGGAGAGTTCCATCAGCACGACGGCGTGATAACGGTGATGATGATGCTACCGATGCAGGGCTTCACCTAAGCACCGCTACGATATGACCGAGGTGGATTATGGTGGAGGGGGGCACCGCACATGGCTAAAAGATCAACTGATCAACTTGTGTGTCCTAGGGTGCCCCCTCCCCACGTATATAAAGGAGGGGAGGCCATCCGGCCTCTCTAGGCGCGCCAAGGGGGGGAGGAATCCTCCTCCTAGTAGGAGTAGGATTCCTCCTTTCCTAGTCCCACTAGGAGGGGGAAGGAAGGAGAAGGGGAGGAGAAGGAAAGAGGGGGCACATCCCCTCCCCTCCAATTCGGACTAGGCCCATGTGGGGCGCACGGCCAGCCCTCGTGGCTTCTCCTCCTTTTCCCTTAAAGCCCACTAAGGCCCATATGTACTCCCGTATTCCCGTAACTCCCTGGTACTCTGAAAAATACCCGGATCACTTGGAACCTTTCCGATGTCCGAATGTAGTCTTCAAATATATCGATCTTTACGACTCGATCATTTCGAGACTCCTCGTCATGTCCGTGATCTCATCCGGGACTCCAAACAACCTTCGGTACATCAAATCACATAAACTCATAATACCAATCGTCACCGAACGTTAAGCGTGCAGACCCTACGGGTTCGAGAACTATGTAGACATGACCAAGACTTGTCTCCAGTCAATAACCAATAGCAGAACCTGGATGCTCATATTGGTTCCTACATATTCTACGAAGATCTTTATCGGTCAAACCACATAACAACATACGTTGTTCCCTTTGTCATTGGTATGTTACTTTCCCGAGATTCAATCGTCGGTATCTCAATACCTAGTTCAATCTCGTTACCGGCAAGTCTCTTTACTCGTTCCATAATGCTACATCCTGTAACTAACTCATTAGCTACATTGCTTGCAAGGCTTATTGTGATGTGCATTACCAAGAGGGCCCAGAGATACCTCTCCGACAATCGGAGTGACAAATCCTAATCTTGATCTATGCCAACTCAACAAGTACCATAGGAGACACCTGTAGAGCACCTTTATAATCACCTAATTACGTTGTGACGTTTGGTAGCACACAAAGTGTTCCTCCAGTATTCGGGAGTTTCATAATCTCATCGTCAGAGGAACATGTATAAGTCATGAAGAAAGCAGTAGCAACAAACTAAATGATCATCGTGCTAAGCTAACGGAATGGGTCAAGTCAATCACATCATTCTCTAATGATGTGACCCCGTTAATCAAATGACAACTCATGTCTATGGCTAGGAAACTTAACCATCTTTGATTCAACGAGCTAATCAAGTAGAGGCATACTAGTGACACTCTGTTTGTCTATGTATTCACACATGTACTAAGTTTCCGGTTAATACAATTCTAGCATGAATAAGAAACATTTATCATGATATAAGGAAATAAATAATAACTTTATTATTGCCTCTAGGGCATATTTCCTTTAGACAACACAAGTCCTTGATCAAAAAGTGAGGACAGGACACTTACGCAGAAGTGACGGGGACATCGATCTTGATCTTGGGCAGGGTCTTCCGAGACTTCGGTGCTACAACTTTGGGCTGCTTTGGAGCCTTCTCAGTCGGCACAGGGGAAGAGGTCCGAGTGCACTTGGAAGTCTGTCCAGTCGGCTTAGCTACTTGGCCACGGATACTTGCTGGGTCGTGCTTATGCTTGGAACGCTTTTCGTTGCGAGGTGGTGACTCGACTTCTTCACCACTGCTCGAGTCCTCGCTTTCCTCCTCCTCTTCTCCCCCATCAGACTGCCAATCCATGCTTTTGCCTCCGCTTTCTTCTCCTTCCTGGTACTGCTCTTGCTCCCCGTTCGGCATTGAGTACGTCTCCGTATAAATCTGTGAAGCAAAAGAGGTGACCAAAGGATGGTCGACTCAATAAACAACTACAAGTCAGAATGAAAAACACTCAGAAATAAAGAATAGACCTGGTCTGGTTGGTTGTTGGTGTCGAATGGTAAAACTCTTCGGGACCCCCTGGGTTATCCTTGTTTCCTGTGATGCCTTGCACCCACTACGCCATCGTCTTCTCATCAACGTTCTCTGGGTGGATCCGAGTGGAATCTTCAATCCCCGAGTACATCCACATGGAGTGATCATGAGCCTGGAGGGGCTGGATACGTCGACTGAGGAATACCTTGAGCAGATCCATACCAGTCACACCCTCATGGATCCGCTGAACTACTCGCTCCATCAACATGGTCATCTCCACCTTCTCTGTTGGAGTCACTCTCAAGGAAGTAGGTTTCTGGACTCGCTCCAAGGAAAAGGGAGGGAGACTGGTCGAATGACCAGGGGTCGACTTGTCTTTGCAATAAAACCAAGTCGACTGCCACCCTCTAACCGAGTCAGGGAGAGTCATCGCAGGAAAATCACTCTTCCCCTCATCTGGATACCTAAGCCCCCACACATTTGGATCACCTGGGTTTTCTCGTCACTCGGGCTAGCTTTTTTCACAGTCTGCGAGTGGCATGTGAAGATGTGCTTAAACAGACCCCAGTGCGGTCGACAACCCATGAAATTCTCACACAGGGAGACATAGGCAGCGAGGTACATGATAGTGTTGGGAGAGAAATGGTGGAGTTGAGCTCCGAAGAAGTTCAGGAATGCACGGAAAAAGGGATGTGGGGGCAAAGAAAAACCATAGTCGACGTGAGTGGCGAGTAAGACACACTCACTCTCCTGAGGCTGCGGCTCATTTTCATCCCCCGGGAGCCTCCAGGAACCATGCTCAATCAGCCCGCTCTCAGCCAGATCTTGCAAGTCATCCAGCTCGGTTGTGGACTGGATCTAGTCGCCCTGAACCCAGCCGTGTGGCAAGGCGGATCTCGACGATGACCCGCTCCGGCCGGTCTTCTTGCCCTTCCCCTTCGCCGCCCCCTTCTTTGTGCGCTCCAGCGCCGCCATCTTGTCCTTCACCATCACAGCAAGAGGCGCATGGGCGGGAGGCGGCGTCGAGAGCGGAAGCGGTAGGAGTGGAGAAGCAGAGGAGGAAGAAGGAGAAATTTGGGGTGCACTGTGCAAAATTCCCCAACCCAATGCCTTATATGGAGTCATTTCCGAGTGACTGACGACTGGGCCCGGGCAATCATGTCAAATCCCGCAACTGTCGCTCGCTCGGTACGTGGCAAAAGAGGTGATGTGGTGATTGAGGCGCCCCTGCCTAATCCATCCCGATTACTACGGCCTCCTCCGTCTCGCGCACTTCCCAATATTTTGAATCCCGCAAGATCCGGGAGCAGCAGAGCAACCTGTCAGACCGAAGATTTCTTCAATATCAACACTTGAAGCTTATCAGCAAAAGTTCACTCGACTACTTTAGAATGGATCAAGGCAACTGAAAATGAAGTCAAAGTTGTCGCACGACTCATCAGTTTAAGGAAAATGCTTTCGCAGCGTGTAACAGAGTCGGAACCAACTCCCACTCCTTCCACTCGAACCCTGAACCATTCGGGGGCTAATGATGACGACATGTACCTAGGGTAGGGTCATAGGCCTGACCTAGACACCCTCCCCAAGGACATTGACCTAAAGTCAGAAGCATTCGAGGGATACCATCATTCACTCGACCATAAACATTCCACTCAAAAGATTCAAGTTCACTCGACCGTAACAAGAATCACTCGATGGATAGAAGATCTAAAGTCACTCTGTATGGCAACGGTCAGGCGTTACCCTGTAGACTTAATAGTCATTCATGTGTCTTTATTGCTGGCCTTATTAGTAAGGCCCCATCTTTATGTACCTTAAACACTATGTAACTGAGGGCTGGAGGGGTCCGACACACTCTATATAAGCCAAATCCCTCCTCTGGCACAGGGGTTCGCACCCCCTGTAACTTCACGCATAATCCAACTGACCGAGCCTCAGGGCACCGAGACATAGGGCTATTACTTCCACCGCAAAGGGCCCTCTACTTTGCTGTCAGACTTAGAACCACGACAGTCACCGACAGGAGCACACCACGTAGCACCACTGCATCCCGCCGCCGGCCGCCGGGAGGGCGCCTTTGCTGGTCGCTCTTGCGACCACTTCCAGGTGGCCATACAGATGCAGTCCTTTTGTCCAGACGGTGTCCATGGGATCCAGGTGGCTGTACACATGCACGTCCGACGTGAGGATGGTGTCCACTTTATGTTCAGGGGTCCAAAATAAAGCATCCCAATCCATTTCAGGTTGAGAGTAATAAAACAAGCCGAGATGTAAAAGGCTTGTTTTTAGGTGTTAGGTTTGTGTTGCGTCGAGTCATGGTTATAAGTTGGTTAGGTTGCAGCTCGAGGACAAGCTGCATGTCCAGGTGGGGTGTTGTGTTAGAGTACGTAATGGGCCTAATGGGCCTGGGCTGGCAGTATAGCCCGTTAGTCTTAGGGTTAGATAAGGGTCGCTTGCCTAGGGCTCAAGTAAGCCTTGCTTGGTGAAAGTGCGTTAAGTCGACTTGAGGGGGGGGGGGTGAATAGGAGATTTTTATAAATTCTTCATTGAGGAATTTCAGGGCGTGGAAATTCCTAAGCGAAGAACTACTTGCAGCAGAATAAGTACTCAGATGCAGACATGCCATAACATAAGCATGGATGTCATGATGAATTGAAAACAAGACACAAAGTACAGAAAGCGTAAGCACGGGATAAAACAAGGTGAAGGCAAACAGACTAAAGAAATTGAACTTAGGAAATTGAGAAAGTCTTTAGTCAAAGCCTTCAAACAGATATGAACAAGCACACAATACAGTAATGAGGAAATGAAGGGGTTGAGGAAATAGAACCAGTAAGCTAGGTGAAGACAATGATTTGGTAGACCAGTTCCAACTGTTGTGACAGTTGTACGTCTGGTTAGAGCGGCCAGGTATTTAAACCTGAGGACACACAGTCCCGAACACACAATCCTCACCGTATTCTCCTTGAACTAAGGTCACATAGACCTCGTCCAATCACTCGTGGTAAGTCTTCAGGTGACTTCCAAACCTTCACAGACTCGGTCACTCGGTGATCCACAATTTCCTCTTGGATGCTCCAGACCATGATGCCTAACCGTCTGGAGGATGCACAATCCTCAAAGGTAACAAGCGTCGATTCCACATAGGAACAATCTCTTTAGTGATGCTAAATCACTTTGGGTTTGTAGGTGTTTGGTTTGAGTTTTGGGTTTTTCCTCACTTGATGATTTTCGCTCAAAGTCCTTGAAGGATGGGATGCTCTCAATGACAAGTGTCAGTTTCTCGCAGAGCAACCAACCAGCTAGTGGTTGTAGGGGTGGCTATTTATAGCCTAGGGAGCAGCCCGACATGATAAGACATAAATGCCCTTCAATGATATGACCGTTAGGTGGGTCGATATTTTGGGACAGCTGGCACGTACACTAGAAAAAAATACACTTCTGTGATGATACATGTTTGTCACAGTAGGTCACGTTTTCTGTCATGCATGTACATCCATGAAAAATTTATGATAGAATCAAGATAGTCATACCTGTGCTGTCGTAGAAGTGTTCCATGACATTACCAAAATTATCATCACGGAAGTGTCCACTTCCATGACGATAAATTGCGTGTCACAGAAGTGCTTTCTTCAAGGGTGACCGACACGTGGCATCCACCGTAACGGAACGCCGTTAAGCTGTCGGGTCCGGTTTTGGATTCGATAACCAGTTAACAACCCTGACCAATGGGGATTTTCCACGTGTAAAATCATCATTGGCTGGAGGAAACACGTGTCGGCTCACCGTTGGGACAGATGTCATCCACTCATTGGACCCAAAGTGCCTATGATACGTCGACACATGGCACGGCCCAACAGAGGCCCATTCCTGTGAAAAGGCCAGCCCGTTTGACTTAGTCAAAGGGTGGCGGGCCGGCCCACGGCAAGCCTGTTAACGGCATGTTCGCATATAGCCCATTTACAGCCCGCTATCCCAGGGCCCGTTTACGGCCTATCCGAATTAGGCCTAGTAGCGTCATCTGGGCTGTCCAATATAATTCCAGACCGTTTTAACTTCCGGCCCATGTATGGCCCATGACGTCTTTCGGCCCATATGAGGCCCTTAGTAACCCTCGGCCCCTTAACGGCCCGTGGTAAAACTGGCCCGTAATGAACAGTGTATCACTTTATACCCATTAACGTCCCATTATTCCGTTGGGCCGTTTCCAGCCCATGTTATCTTTCGGCCTTCTCAGGGCCCATTTATTCTTGGGCTCATTTCCAGCATTCGGTTACTTACGGCCCGTTACTGTCATTTTCTTCTTGTGGGCCAAATTCAGCCCGTGGTTACAGTCAGCCCGTTAATATGTTGGGCCGTTTTCATATCGAAAAAACCTGTTGGGCTGTTTTCATAGAGTTATCAAATACGACCTATTAACGGCCCGTTATTGTCCATGAATAGTAGGGCCCATGGTTGGTGAAATGATGATACGCCCCGTAGAAGGCCCATGGATCCTACGGCCCGTAAAAGACCCATGGATCATATGACCCGTAGAAGGCCAATGGATCCTACGGCCCGTATAGAAGGCCAATGGATCCTACGGCCCGTAGAAGGCCCATGGATCATACGGCCCACAGGAGGCCCATGGTTACAACAGTCCGTGTGTTGCCATGATTATTTTTGCCTAGTTTCCAAAGATAGGTTATTGGGGCCACTAGAAAAACACAGAAAAAGAACTGCAGTGACTACAAGCAAACAACTAAACAAGACAATAAGGAAATAAATAAGCAAGCAATTAACGCTAGCCTATTACCGCTATTACACATATTACATCCACTGGGCATCAAAGTTCGCCACCAGTGCAAATATAGGGAACAAAGCAGCATATTACATACACTGGCCGTCAAAATTGGCCGCCAGTGCAAATAAACGCGACAGCAAAACAAGAGCATAACTGAAACAACTTCAGAAGAGCTCAAGAAACGTGGTATCCACCATGCTGGCAATAAGCTTAGCAAGCTTATTAGCTTTGTCCTGTTTGGCGCTAAAATCCTCCAACGCTTGCTGTTGCACCAAAAAGTATGCATCTGAATGCTCCAGGGACTTCCGCAGTCCTTCTGCTTCTTTTTGCTGCACAGCTGATCGATGTCTTTCAGCTTGTAGTTGAGACTCAAGAAACCAAACTGATTCAGACAGTGAGTTTGAATAGCTTGTGCAAGCGGTAGTGGCCAGTAACTCGAACACTAAACCAAGATAGGACTTTGGGGTTGTCTCACTGTCTTTGAGATAGTCTTACTTAGCTGTTTTATCAGCTTTGTTGGAGAGCTACAAGGATGTGTCACTATCCCGAACCTTATCTGCAGTACTTCCTTTACCATTGCTTAATAAGGCACTCTTCCCCAATATTCTGTCAGCATTCTAAAAGAAGAAACAAGCAGACACATAACATGTTTAGCATGTACTACTATATGAAACTCATTTCGGTGAACCAGTTCATTAGTAAGGTGGACAGGATTAAACTACCAAGTCTTTTATTGCCAAGTACTAGTACATAATAAAAGCATCAAACAAACATATATCTATGTCCTATGGTCACTGCATTGTCTTGCCAAATCAAAATAGAGACACGGTTCAAATCATATCAGTTCAAGACAAAGCAGGAGTGAAAGAATACAAAGCGTGGGAAACTACACGGCACAACAAGATTTCAGATGGGTACCACGGGTCTACATGTACAACAACACTATTAGCTCTGTTGTGATGCTAGTAAGGTGCATGATATGAGAAGTCAACTGTATACACAATTGAAATTGAAATCAACAGAGCTATTGATAAGAGCAAGCCTGTTAAAGAAACATGCGTGAACATACCTGCTGTGCCATTGGAGTTTCGATTAGATCCTCCAATTTAAAAATAAGTTTGTATGAGTAAATACATTTATACAAGAGCAAAGCAGTATGCACGACAATAATCATAGTTAAAAAAGGCGCGCCTAAGCGAGCGCTTAACCGCGCCTAGGCTCTAGGCGTTGGCGAAATGCATTGCGCATAACTACGCTTAATCTGTGCATAACTGCGCATAAGCATGTGCTTTGGTCAGTAAAGCGCAATGCAGTGGCAAAACACACAATTAACGCCTAGCGCTTTTTTGAACTATGATAGCAATGGAATCTTAAATTAGAACAATTGTTCTTCAGGTTTAGGCACTTGTTCTACATGAATAGAGCACAGTAAGATGCAAGAATATAGTACTTAAAAATAGAAAATGAGCTCATAGACCTTACCACATTCTTGGATCGAGACCAGTACAGAACAAGGTGTTCCCAGTCATCATCCAGTGAATGTGTCTCAGGAGAACGTAAGGGAATTTTATGAGTTTCTTTGCCGGTGAAGTAAGTTTTCTTCAGGTAATTCCGATACTATCACCAAGCATTCTTGAAGATAGCAGAGGTATTAGCACAGGTTACCTCATCCCGAGTTTCCAAATCGGTCCTTCTCTATAGAGAAAAATGGGAAAATTTGATGTATTATAACCATCATGGAGGTAGGATGTATGGGACAAAGCAAAGTAATTCCCATGAATAACATTACTTACACATAACTCTTGGACAAACACCTGCAACTGGCATTTTCCTTCATCTTCAGTATAATATTTCCAAGATGGGAAGATACGCACATACGATTTAACAACATCAAATGCGATAGATGCTAAATTACGACTAGCTGGTTGTGCTTCCTCCACAGGAATATGCATACTAACTGGTGGAGTTGGGGTTCGCCGTGGTAGTACTGGCCCTTTGGGCACTGGAGCTGCCTTACTAACTGCTCTTGTTTGGGAGCTCTGTGGTGGAGATGGTGCTGTGTCAACAGGAACTGGGTTACTATCTACTGGGGTTGGGGTTAGATTGGGTGAAGCTGGTTCTCTGTCCATCGCAGTAGGGGTACAATTTGCGAGAGTTTGGGTTATGTGTGGTAGGGCTGGTTCTCGTGCATGTACAACTGGGGTGCTATCTCCACCAAGAGGTAGCACTGTTTTAGCTGGTTCTCTGTCCATCGTAGTAGGGTTACAATCTGCGAGAGTTTGGGTTATGTGTGGTAGGGCTGGTTCTCGTGCATGTACAACCGGGGTGCTATCTCCACGAAGAGGTAGCACTGTTTTATTTGAAGATCGTGTTTTTAGTCCGCTAGATGCTGGCATCACCTGCTCCAATTCAAATGCCTGATAAACAGGAAACATAGTTGAATGTACAGACATTGTATGAGAGACAGATGCAATAGATAGTGTGGAAAAAAGAGGGCATGAAATACTTGACATGTATATTGTTTAACTAAGACGGATAGCATGACATAATTTCACATATATGTTGTCTATCTAAACTGGATAGCATAGCATAACATAATTCAAAGATATGATGAATACCTAAACAGGATCGCATGACATAATTCACCTGCATGTTATCTAAGTAATCAGGATCGCATCATTTAATTCACATATGTGATTAATATGCTAAACAGAGGGCATTAGATATGATGTCTGAACTAAGAACATGGTGTTGCATATTGTGTATATGATGTCTAAACTATGCAATGCAAGACACCATATGCATGATATGAGTAGTATAACCGTGCCAAGTTAGAGCATACACCTCGGTGGGGAAATAGGACTGGTCATCTGTCTCTGAATCCATCTCTGAGGAGCTATCGGGACCCAACAAGAGATCTGCTTCGACAGGTAGCACTGTCTGCTCTGAAGGCCTTGTTTTCACTCCAGATTTTTCAATCTCCCACCCAAATGGCTGATTCATAGGAAGTGTAGTTTAATGTACAAACATTGTCGACAAATGCAAATGTAATGAAGAAAAGGATGGGCAACATATCATTCAAATATATGATGCCTGGTTAAACAGGATGGCATTGCACATTTCACGTATATTATGGCTGGCTAAAAGACATGAGACTGCATAATTCCCATATATGATATAGAAACTAAACAGGTGGCATTACAGAACATGTCTAAACTAAGCAGATGACATATATGATGTCAAAAGTATGCACTGCAAGGCAACATATGCATGATATGACTAACATCATCATGCCAAGGTAGAGCAAACACCTTGGGGGCTAAATAGGAGTGGTCAGCGGCGTCTGAATCTACCTCAGAACAGATATCTTCCTCTGAATTACAATCTGGAGAGGGGTGGGGAGGGTTTGCCATTGAACCCACCATCGAGCGATGTCTGCATCACATTGTATTGCCGCGCAAAACTCTTCTCTTTTTATCTACATGTTCAGCATGACTGTGTACAATATCTGACATGCATACGAAAAAATATGGTGAGATTATGTAAGGAGAGCATGCAGAAATTTAGAGTGATGGTAACAACCAGTGGATGGATCCAAAAATAATGATAGCAGGATGATGATTGCTTTAATTTAATAAAAAGACAGATGATGATTGCTCTACTATTTGTTTCCCACCCAAGATGAACAACATAGGCATACCCTAGGTGAACCAGATATTAGACAGAGATACTATTCATTGCTTCCTCGGTATGTGCCCCACAACTAATTTAGAACTCAAGTTTGAACATTAATTTGGACCTGACTTGGAGTCCAAGAGGTGAACAGGATGATAAAGTAGCAGGTAATTTTAAGCAATGCATAACATAAGCAGAAACAAAAGAGTGCGACCTCTCTTGTGGACCCATGTACTCCTCAGGTTCATCTGCTGAGCCGATGATGGTGATGCCGTTGCGATGGGTGCCGGCGGCAGGGAAGGAGATCTGAGGCGGCGAAAGACGGTCAGGAGTCGTGATGTCTGGTTTGGTGGATGTTTCTGTCGATGGAGCAGCTCAGTTGAGGTGGACGACGTCGCGGCAGGAGCAGGACAAACCACACAAAGTTCCCTTCGACACCTACCTGTAACTGAAGTAATTCTGTAAGGTCTCATTTGACTTGCATGATTCTAAAAACGCAGGGATAGGAAAAACACCAGAATAGGATAGGAATGCACATGGTAAACAGAGCATTTGTAAACACAGGATTTCTGTCAACTTGAGTGTTTGGTTTACAGGAATTGGAAGAGCACAGGAATGCAAAGAAACATGGCCAAAATAAAGTGAAACCATATGAAAGCGTGTACAATTAGAATGTTATTCTTCCACTAATGCACTTGGTCTTGTTTTCATGCATAGGATTTTGAAAAGTAGGTCCAGGTGGATGTTTTGCTTCATTGATTTCAACAAAATGCATGAATAATTGAATAGTAGAGTGCCATTGGAAAATTCCCTATTGCTATGTTTTTCCGTCGAATCAAAATAGCCCTAATGGATCGACATGAATGTATAGTAATAAGTGATGCAACAAGTGTACAACCTCTTTGCCGTAGCCGTGTCGACCTCAGCATCATTGGGTTGGTCGCTGAAGCAGTTGAGGCAGAGGTGGCTGTCAAAGGTGTGGAGGAAGATCTGAGGAATCTGTAGACGGCGTCCAGGGCACTACTCTGTTGTGATGGATCATTCTGTCGTTGGAGCAGCCCCGCTGAGCCGTAAGACGTCAAGGCTGAAGCAGACAAGACAGACATCGTCAAATCTCAAGTGGGATTTTAATATTATCTCCAATAGATGATGTAAAATAGATGTAAAATTTACATCACCAAAAACCACCTAACTAGAACAAAGGTAAAAAACTGTTGACTCTGAACTTAACTATCGAAACTAAAATTTACTGTGGAATCTGAATGTTACTGTCGAAACTGAACGCAATGGTAGTAGAGAGGCACTTGACATGTAGTTTAGGGAGGACCTGCAGTTCATCTTCAACCTGCACCCCCCCTGAGCCGCCAGCCACCACCGGCCGAACCGCCGGCGCCAGTGCTGCCTCGCCGCCCCAAAGCAACTCCCCACCGCCGGTCCGCTGCCGCCCCGGCCAGCCCTATAGCCCCCCGCCCCCACCCTGAACCCTAAGGTAGATAGTGGGGTACCTCTCCGGCGAGCCCCCGTCCCCGCTGCGGGTGGTTCTTCCTTAACTCCGGCGAGCCCCCCCTGAAAATCGACTAACCCAAAAGTTGATTCAGTCGGAGCAGAGCAGCAACACAAGCGTGGGGGAGAGCAGTAGCAGCAGCGCGAGCGAGAGCCGAAGCAGCAACAGCTGGGCGAGCAAGTGATCGAGCGAGAGTCGGAGCAGCAGCAGCGCGAGCGAGCGAGCGAGAGCCAGAGCAGCAGCAGCAGATCCGGCTGGTATGGATGCCGCCGCCGAAGGGGCCTCGCACTGGGGGAGAGCCGCCGTGGAGATGTCGCCCGCGGTGCCGGCTTCAAGGTAGCCGCTCCATGGGGGTGCGGGATGGAGCACCGTCGGTGCCGGGAGGTCGAGCTAAGGAGAATGTGCGATGCGATGAGTGTACAACCTCTTTGGTGGCGCCGAGTAGGCCTCGGCTTCATCCGAGGAGTCGGTGAGGATGAGCAGGTTAAGGCGGCTCTGTGGGGATGGAGGAGCCGCGATAGACGAAACGATCGTCGGAGCAGCTCCTTGGAGGTGGAGGACGGGGCAGCTGAACCGGCGGGACGACGAGATGGATGACGGATCCTCATCCGAGGAGGTGGATGAGGGACGTTGAGCTGTTGCAGTGGACGACTGATGACCCACAAGTATAGGGGATCACAACAACTTTCGAGGGTAGAGTATTCAACCCAAATTTATTGATTCGACACAAGGGGAGTCAAAGAATATTCTCAAGTATAAGTAGCTGAGTTGTCAATTCAACCACACCTGGAAACTTAGCATCTGCGGCAAAATGTTTAGTAGCAAAGTAATATGAAAGTGATGGTATCGGTAACAAAAGAGTAAAGAAAGCAAAGTAATGTTTTTGGTATTTTGTAGTGATTGTAACAATAGCAACGAGAAAGTAAATAAGCGTAAACCAGTATATGGAAAGCTCGTAGGCATCCGATCAATGATGGATAATTATGCCGGATGTGGTTCATCATGTAACAGTCATAACATAGGGTGACACAGAACTAGCTCCAATTCGTCAATGTAATGTAGGCATGTATTCCGAATATAGTCATACATGCTTATGGAAAAGAACTTGCATGACATCTTTTGTCCTACCCTCCCTTGGCAGCGGGGTCCTAATGGAAACTAAGGGATATTAAGGTCTCCTTTTAATAGAGAACCGGAACAAAGCATTAGCACATATTGAATACATGAACTCCTCAAACTACGGTCATCACCAGTAAGTATCCCGATTATTGTCACTTCGGGGTTAACGGATCATAACACATAATAGGTGACTATAGACTTGGAAGATAGGATCAAGAACTCTCATATATTGATGAAAACATAATAGGTTCAGATCTGAAATCATGGCACTCGGGCCCTAGTGACAAGCATTAAGCATAGCAAAGTCATAGCAACATCAATCTCAGAACATAGTGGATACTAGGGATCAAACCCTAACAAAACTAACTCAGTTACATGATAAATCTCATCCAACCCATCACCGTCCAGCAAGCCTACGATGGAATTACTCACGCACGGCGATGAGCATCATGAAATTGGTGATGGAGGATGGTTGATGATGACGACGGCGATGAATCCCCCTCTCCGGAGCCCCGAACGGACTCCAGATCAGCCCTCCCGAGAGGTTTTAGGGCTTGGCGGCGGCTCCATATCGTAAAACGTGATGAAATCTTCTGTTCTATTTTTTCTCCCCGAAAGCAGATATATAGAGTTGGAGTTGGAGTCGGGAGGTCTCCAGGGGGCCCACGAGGTAGGGGGCGTGCCCTGGGGGGGCACCCCCACCCTCGTGGAAAGGGTGTGGCCCCCCTGGTCTTCATCTTTGGCGAGGATTTTTTATTATTTATTGTAAGATATTCCGTGGAGTTTCAGGTCATTCCGAGAACTTTTGTTTTCTGCACATAAAACAACATCATGGCAATTCTGCTGAAAACAACTTCAGTCTTGGTTAGTTCCATTCAAATCATACAAGTTAGAGTCCAAAACAAGGGCAAAAGTGTTTGGAAAAGTAGATACGACGGAGACGTATCAACTCCCCCAAGCTTAAACCCTTGCTTGTCCTCAAGCAATTCAGTTGACAAACTGAAAGAAATAAAGAAAAACTTTTACAAACTCTGTTTGCTCTTGTTGTTGTAAATATGTCAAGCTAACATTCAAGTTTTCAGCAAGGATTATAACTAACCATATTTGCAATAATTCTCAGGTCTCATGATTACCCATATCAATAGCATAATCAACTAGCAAGCCATAATAATAAATCTCGGATGACAACACTTTCTCAAAACAATCATAATATGATATAACAAGATGGTATCTCGCTAGCCCTTTCTGAGACCACAAAACATAAATACAGAGCACCTTTAATGATCAAGGACTGACTAGACATTGTAATTCATGGTAAAAGAGATCCAATCATAGTCACACCCAATATAAATTAACAGTGATGAATGCAAATGATAGCTGCGCTCTCCAACTAATGCTTTTAATAAGAGGGTGATGACTCGACATAAAAGTAAATAGATAGGCCCTTCGCAGAGGGAAGCAGGGATTTGTAGAGGTGCCAGAGCTTGGTTTTGAAATAGAGATAATTAATATTTTGAGCGGTATACTTTCGTTGTCAACATAACAACCAAGAGATGGCGATATCTTCCATGCTACACACATTATAGGCGGTTCCCAAATAGAATGGTAAAGTTTATACTCCCCCTCCACCAACAAACATCTATCCATGGCTTGCTCGAAACAATGAGTGCCTCCAACATACATCAGGTCCCAGGGGAGTTTTGTTTTGCAATTATTTTTTATTTAGTTTGCATAAAGCATGGGACTGGGCATCCCAGTGACCAGCCATTTTCTCGTGAGTGAGGAGCAGAGTCCAGTCCTCTTGAGAATAACCCACCTAGCATGGAAGATACAGGCAGCCCTAGTTGATACATGAGCTATTCGAGCATACAAAATAGGATGATTATTTGAAGGTTTAGAGTTTGGCACATACAAATTTACTTGGAACGGCAGGTAGATACCACATATAGAAGGTATAGTGGACTCATCTAGGATAACTTTGAGGTTTAAGGGATTGGATGCACAAGCAGTATTCCCGCTTAGTACAGGTGAAGGCTAGGAAAAGACTGGGAAGCGACCAACTAGAGAGCGACAATAGCCATGTACATGCATTAAAATTAATAAACATTGGATGAAAGCATGAGTAGGATATAATCCACCATGATAAATATCGTGAAGGCTATGTTGATTTGTTTCAACTACATGCGTGAACATGTGCCAAGTCTATTCACTTAAATCATTCAAAGGAGGATACCACCCCATCATACCACCTCATAACCATCTCAATAGCATGTTGGCACGCAAGGTAAACCATTATAACTCATAGCTAATCAAGCATGGCACAAGCAACTATGATCTTTAATTGTCATTGCAAACATGTTTATTCATAACAAGCTGAATCAAGAACGATGAACTCATCATATTTACAAAAACAAAAGAGGTCGAGTTCGTACCAGCTTTTCTCATCTCAGTCAGTCCATCATATATCATCATAATTGCCTTTCACTTGCACGACCGAACAATGTGAATAATAATAAGAGTGCACGTGCATTGGACTAAGTTGGAATCTGCGAGCATTCAATAAACATGAGAAGACAAAGCAATATGGGCTCTTGGTTAAATCAACAATAAAGCATATAAGAGCCACTTCAACAATTTAATTATGGTCTTCTCCTATCGACCCCCAAAGAAAGAAAAGAAATAAAACTATTTACGCGGGAAAGCTCCCAACAAGCAAAAGAAGAACAGGAAATATTTTTGGGTTTTCTTTTTAATTACTACTACAAGCATGGAAAGTAAATTAATTAAAAGCTACAACTAATTTTTTTGGTTTTTTCTTAAGGTTTATGAAACACACAAGAAGAAAGCATAAAAGGAAATAAAATGGCATGGATGATACAATGAAAAAGTATGAGCACCGACATCTAGCAATGAGTGTGTGTGTGAACATAAATGTAATGTCGGTGAGAAATACGTACTCCCCCAAGCTTAGGCTTTTGGCCTAAGTTGGTCTATGGCCACGGCTGGCCTGGCTGATATCCATAATAATAGTTGTTGGGGTCGTACTGTGATGTAGCGGCTATCGCCTCCTGAGCTACAGTGTGGCGACGAGCGGCCTCCACTCTCCTCTCGTACTCATTTGCCTCCTCTCTGGTAATAGTATATCCTCCTCTTGCCTGATAATCAAAGAAAGCAGGAGCAGGGAGAGTAATACGGACAGCACGACGTCTGTCAAAGATTAGTCGGTACTGGAGAGGTGATTCGTTCCTCTCGACAAAATGGTGAGAAACCATAGAATCAAAATCTAAATAAGCAGGAGGCAACTCCATGTCTCCCTCACGAACGTCTATCTCAAGAAATTTAGCTAAGCGGGTTGCATAAATTCCTCCAAAGAAATCTTCATTATATCTATTATGATGCAACCTACGAACTACAATGGCTCCCATATGATAAGATTGGTCTCCTGACACAGCACTCCTGAGAATGCTAAGGTCAGGGACAGACATGTGATATGCTTCATCCTTAGCATTTATGCACCTACCTATCAAGAGAGCAAAATAATGTATAGCAGGAAAGTGAATGCTCCCTATGGTAGCTTGCGTTATATCTCTAGATTCCCCTACAGTTATACTAGCAAGAAAGTTTCTAAATTCAGATTTAGGGGGATCCCTAACACTACCCCATTGTGGAAGTTTGCAAGCAAAAGTGAAATCCTCTAAGTCCATGATATAAGATTTGTCATAAAGATCAAACATGATTGAAGGAGAATTACACGAAGATGAATACTCCTCCTTACAAAAGAGCTTGTGAGATCATGATACTGGGGGCATTTGTCTGCCTCAAAGTCCTCAAGACCGGCGTTATGCAAATATGCGTTAAACTCTTCTTTAATTCCCGCTCGATCCATAAAATTTTCAGAAGGCCACTCACAAGGACGCACTGGAGCGTCTCTTGGTGGCTCTTCATCAGCATCACGCATTGCAAGCCTGGGTCCTTGCTTCCTTGAGGAACCACCTTGGAACATTTTCCTAAGCATATTTCTTCCTCTGAAAAATTCTGAAATTTTTTAGTAACTTCAAAATAAAAGTAAACCAAACTCAATAATATTGATAGCAACTACTCCTACAAGTGCCTAGGGCCTATATCATGCATCAAAACTACTTTTGAACATATAAATTTGACATGCAAGCTCAAGAACAGGGTCACCTAAGAAGCAAAAATTTGCAATGAATAAAGCACTAGAACAAAAAATAATTGGACCAATGGAGGAGTCACATACCAAAGAACAATCTCCCCAAGCAGTTTTGTGAGAGGTGCTTTGAGCAAGGAGATCGAAAATTACAGCAAAGAGGGCTGGAGCTCGTGCTTGAGTTGGTTTTTCGTGTTTGTGGGAGGAAGAAGAAGAGGATGGGTGCAGGAATAAGTGGAGGAGGGCCACCGTGGGCCCACGAGGCAGGGGGCACGCCCACGGGGGAGGGCGCGCCCTCCACCCTCGTGACTAGGTGGCAGCTCCCCCGTGGTATTTTTTGCACCATAAATCCTCAAATATTCCCGAAAAAATCATATTAAATTGGCATGTCATTCTGAGGACTTTTTATTTTCGGGACATTTTTATATTGCACGAATAATCAGATAACAGACAGAAAAATACTATTTTTACTTTATTTCAACTAAATAACAGAAAGTATAGAGAGGGTACAGAAGGTTGTGCTTCTAGTTTCATCGATCTCATGCTCGTCAAAAGGAATCCACTAACAAGGTTGATCAAGTCTTGTTAACAAACTCATTCCGATTAACATGAAACCAGAGAAATTTCGAATAACAGTAGGTTACCTCAACAGGGATATGCACATCCCCAATAATAAGTATATCATATTTCTTCTTGATAGTAGGAAGAGTAAATTCAAAACCTCCAAATCTATTCGATGGAATTTTTCTGATAGAATTAATACTATGAACTTGAGGTTGTTTCCTAGGAAAGTGTACCGTATGCTCATTACCATTAACATGAAAAGTGACATTGCCTTTGCTGCAATCAATAACAGCCCCTGCAGTATTAAGAAAAGGTCTTCCAAGAATAATAGACATACTATCGTCCTCGGGAATATCAAGAATAACAAAGTCCGTTAAAATAGTAACGGTTGCAACCACAACAGGCACATCCTCACAAATATCGACATGTATAGCAGTTGATTTATCAGCCATTTGCAAAGATATTTCAGTAGGTGTCAACTTATTCAAGTCAAGTCTATGATATAAAGAGAGAGGCATAACACTAACACCGGCTCCAAGATCACATAAAGCAGTTTTAACATAGTTTCTTTTAATGGAGCATGGTATAGTAGGTACTCCTGGATCTCCAAGTTTCTTTGGTATTCCACCCTTAAAAGTATAATTAGCAAGCATGGTGGAAATTTCAGCTTCTTGTATCTTTCTTTTATTTGTAACAATATATTTCATGTACTTAGCATAAGGATTCATTTTGAGCATATCAGTCAATCGCATACCCAAAAAGATAGGTCTAATCATTTCAGCAAAGTGCTCAAAATCCCCATCATCCTTTTTCTTGGATGGTTTGGGAGGAAAAGGCATGGGTTTCTGAACCCAAGTCTCTCTTTCTTTACCATGTTTCCTAGCAACAAAGTCTTTCTTATCATAACTTTGATTCTTTGATTGTGGGTTATCAAGATCAACAGCAGGTTCAATTTCTACATCACTATCATTACTAGGTTGAGCATCATTATGAACATCATCATTAACATTTTCATTAGGTTCATGTTCATTGCCAGATTGTGTTTTGGCATCAGACATAGATATACCATTTGGATTATCAGGTGGTTCAGCAATAGGTTCACTAGAACTTTGCACAGTTCTATCATTTTTCTTTTTCTTCCTTTTAGAAGAACTAGGTGCATCAATATTATTTCTCTGAGAATCTTGCTCAATTCTCTTAGGGTGGCCTTTAGGATACAAAGGTTCTTGAGTCATTCTACCAGTTCTAGTAGCCACTTTAACAGCATAATCATTTTTCTTACTATTCATCTCATTGAGCAATTCCTTTTGAGCTTTAAGTACTTGTTCTACTTGAGTAGTAACCATGGAAGCATGTTTACTAATAAGTTTAAGTTCACCTTTGACATTAGCCATATAATCACCCAAGTGTCCAAGCATATTTGAATTGTATTTTAATTATCTACCAAAATAAGCATTAAAGTCTTCTTGCTTAGCCATAAATTTATCAAACTCATCTAAGCATGGGCTAGCAATTTTAGTAAGTGGGATTATAGCTTTATCATATCTATAGAGAGAATTCACCTTTACTACCTGTGTCGGGTTATCGAGGTCTAGAGGTTCTTCAATAAATAAAGGATTAAGATCATATTATTCAATAAGATTTCAGCTTCATCCGGTGTTCTTTCCCTGAAAGGAGAACCAACACAACTATCCAGGTAATCTCTGGAAGCATCGATTAGTCCATTATAAAAGATATCAAGTATTTCATTCTTCTTAAGAGGATGATCAGACAAAGCATTAAGTAACTTGAGAAGCCTCCCCCAAGCTTGTGGGAGACTCTCTTCTTTAATTTGCACAAAGTTGTATATTTCCTTTAAAGCAGCTTCTTTTTTATGAGCAGGGAAATATTTAGCAGAGAAGTAATAGATCATATCCTGGGGGCTACGCACACAACCAGGATCAAGAGAATTAAACCATATTTTAGCATCGCCCTTTAATGAGAATGGAAATATTTTAAGGATATAAAAGTAGCGAGATCTCTCATCATTAGTGAACAGGGTGGCTATATCATTTAATTTAGTAAGATATGCCACAACAGTTTCAGATTCATAGCCATGAAAAGGATCAGATTCAACCAAAGTAATTATATCAGGATCGACAGAGAATTCACAATCCTTATGAGTAACACAGATAGGTGAAGCAGTAAAAGCAGGGTCAGGTTTCATCCTAGCATTTAGAGATTGCTTATTCCATTTAGCTAATAACCTTTTGAGTTCATATCCATCTTTGCAAGCTAAAATAGCTAAAGAAGCTTCTTGATCAAATAAATAACCCTCAGGAATAACAAGTGATTCTTCATCATCACTTTCATCATCATAATTAGATTCAATATTTTCAATCTCTCTAGCCCTAGCAAGTCGTTCCTCAAGAAAATCACTAAGTGGCATAGTTGTATCAAGCATAGAGGTAGTTTCATTATAAGTATCATGTATAGCAGAAGTAGCATCATCAATAACATGCGACATATCAGAACGAATAGCAGAAGCAGGTGTAGGTGTCGCAAGCTTACTCAAAACAGAAGGCGAATCAAGTGCAGAGCTAGATGGCAGTTCCTTACCTCCCCTCATAGTTGAGGGATAAATTGTTATCTTAGCGTCTTTCAAGTTCTTCATAGTGTCCAGCAGATATAAATCCCAAGTGACTCAAAGAATAGAGCTATGCTCCCCGGCAACGACGCCAGAAATTATTCTTGATGACCCACAAGTATAGGGGATCGTAACATCTTTCGAGGGTAGAGTATTCAACCCAAATTTATTGATTCAACACAACGGGAGCCAAAGAATATTCTCAAGTATTAGCAGCTAAGTTGTCAATTCAACCACACATGGAAACTTAGTATCTGCAGCAAAGTGTTTAGTAGCAAAGTAATATGATAGTGATGGTATCGATAACAAAAGAGTAACGAAAGCAAAGTAATGTTTTTGGTATTTTGTAGTGATTGTAACAATAGCAACGAGAAAGTAAATAAGCGTAAACCAGTATATGGAAAGCTCGTAGGCATCGGATCAATGATGGATAATTATGCCGGATGTGGTTCATCATGTAACAGTCATAACATAGGGTGACACAGAACTAGCTCCAATTCGTCAATGTAATGTAGGCATGTATTCCTAATATAGACATACGTGCTTATGGAAAAGAACTTGCAGGACATCTTTTGTCCTACCCTCCCGTGGCAGCGGGGTCCTAATGGAAACTAAGGGATTTTAAGGTCTCCTTTTAATAGAGAACCGAAACAAAGCATTAGCACATATTGAATACATGAACTCCTCAAACTACGGTCATCACCGGTAAGTATCCCGATTATTGTCACTTCGGGGTTAACGGATCATAACACATAATAGGTGACTATAGACTTGCAAGATAGGATCAAGAACTCTCATATATTGATGAAAACATAATAGGTTCAGATCTGAAATCATGGCACTCGGGCCCTAGCGACAAGCATTAAGCATAGCAAAGTCATAGCAACATCAATCTCAGAACATAGTGGATACTAGGGATCAAACCCTAACAAAACTAACTCGATTACATGATAAATCTCATCCAACCCATCACCGTCCAGCAAGCCTACGATGGAATTAGTCACGCACGGCGGTGAGCATCATGAAATTGGTGATGGAGGATGGTTGATGATGACAACGGCAACGAATCCCCCTCTCCGGAGCCCCGAACTGACTCCAGATCAGCCCTCCCAAGAGGTTTTAGGGCTTGGTAGCGGCTCCGTATCGTAAAACACGATGAAATCTTCTCTTCTATTTTTTCTCCCCGAAAGCATATATATAGTGTTGGAGTTGGAGTTGGAGTCGGGAGGTCTCCAGGGGGCCCACGAGGTAGGGGGCGCGCACTAGGGGGGGCGCCCCCACCCCCGTGGAAAGGGTGTGGGCCCCCTGGTCTTCATCTTTTGTGAGGATTTTATATTATTTATTGTAAGAAATTCCGTGGAGTTTCAGGTCATTCCGAGAACTTTTGTTTTCTGCACATAAAACAACATCATGGCAATTCTGCTAAAAATAGCATCAGTCCAGGTTAGTTCCATTCAAATCATACAAGTTAGAGTCCAAAACAAGGGCAAAAGTGTTTGGAAAAGTAGATACGGCAAAGACGTATCAACGACGTCGTCGGGGAAGAGGCTCCGTCTAGGTAGCAGTGACGTGGCAGACGGAGGAGGGTGGGGTTTCGCGACTGGAGTGGAGAGGTTATGGCGGCCTGGAATTTCGAATGGCAAAAAGGAGGCGATAGGAGGGGTGAACCATGACTTAGGGACGCGCTTCTCCAAAATGTAGGGTGTGTTACAAAAGTACCCCCCACCGATTTGAACTAGCGGCCCTTTCGGCTCAGGGTTAGAAGGGGGATGTCGCGTGTCGGGATTTGGCAGCTGGAGGGAGTTTTTGCGCGTGTTGTAATTTCGGGGTAGCAAGGTGCGGGTTGTGAAGGCGCCAGTTTTGGGAGCACAATATCTGAATTTCCGGGATATAACAAGGCGCGGGTTGAATTTTAGGGACAAGCCTAACATGTAATATTGTACTTGTACGTACCAAATCAATTTGCACTTCCCTCAACCAAAAAGAGAACGAAAAAAATAAAAACATTCACATCACACAAAGAGAGAGTCTTGCCCCGTTTTACTATAAAAATGCTATTCAAAGCTACTCCCTCCTTCCATCTATATAGGGCCTAATGCGTTTTTCGATGCTAACTTTGACCAAATATTAGAGAAATAATATATGACATGCAACTTACACAAAGCACACCATTAAATTCATCTGTGAAAGGTTCTTTCAATGATATGATTTTCACATTGTGCTTGTCATGTACTATTAATCTTGTCAATAGTCAAAGGCGGTCTTAAAAAACGCATTACGCCCTATATAGATGGAAGGAGGGAGTATGAATCCATGTTATGTCCAATTAATTTTTTTGCTTGCTGTATAATGCATCTAACCTACTCATACCAACATTTTAGTGCATTCCAAATGTCTATACTACCGCTGCAATTCGAACTGAATTTGAATTCGTTTCTCTATTTCAATAAGAATCTACAATCATGATTGTTGCCAACTTCAACCATCATTCGTGTATTACCTTAATAACACAGCACATGATTACTATAGAGATAGATATGAACTATGTGTACTACATGAACTCGAATTCTATTTTTTGAATACACTTGATGTTGATTCCAAATAATAGTACATTTGATGTACTAACTATATATTCATAATCTAAACCATGTTCGATACGTGTACACCGTGTTTATCACACATAGTATAGTGCCCCGCCCCCTACATTATGACAAGTATTTAGACCTGAGCTGCAAAAGCCACACATTAGCCCGAATTATGATCAATGTTCTATATATTATACGTAGTACTAGCAAGATGCCCATGCGTTCCACAGAACATCAACATGATCAAGGGGAGACCTAATTTGCAAATATGG
This sequence comes from Triticum dicoccoides, assembly GCF_002162155.2. Classification (NCBI taxonomy): domain Eukaryota; kingdom Viridiplantae; phylum Streptophyta; class Magnoliopsida; order Poales; family Poaceae; genus Triticum; species Triticum dicoccoides. The sequence goes on from NC_041392.1 coordinate 170,607,082, forward strand.
AGAGGGGTGTGGGTATCTTTTTTCAAAATTGCCATAGTTTCCTTCCTATCTGTTAGATACAAATCGGACGGCATATATTGCAGGATGGCAGGCACACCATCATCAACAACTCCGTTTTTTATAAGAGTAGAGATAAAATATATTATATGTAGTATAACATGTTCATAACCACACCATGTGTATCACCGTTATATATATTCACACATGCGTTGGTTTAAAACACTATGATAAATTCTTCAAATATCCGAATTCTCTTTTTATAATGAAGTATGATCTCTATTCGTCTTTTACACCCACACAATCCTCTTATCTTTGTAGCTAGCTAGCACTAACTTTCTCTCGTGCATGCACACACCCACATCCCTCTCACCCTCCCTCAACATTCTCTAGCTCCATCGCGCAAATTCGTCTTCTCACTTTAGGTTGTTCACCCACGGTGTGTGTAGGCCCCCCAGCTCCTTCTTTACGGCAACATCGATCGATATGCCTCTCTAGCCATGTAACACCCACAATGCGGCTATATCTCCCACGTGTCGGGGCACAACTTAGAGGCATAACCGCATGGTAGGAATGTCGCAAGAGGGGTAATCTTTACACATCCCATGTACTGAATAAGGAAGGGATAAAGAGTTGGCTTACAATCGCCACTTCACACAATACATACATATATCATTACATCATCCAGATAGAACCAAGGTCCGACTACGGAACCAAATAAAGAAAGACAACCCCTAATGCAATAGATCCCCGATTGTCCCGACTGGGCTCCACTACTGATCAACTGGAAACGAAACAACACAACGAACACGATCTTCGTTGAGCTCCTCCTTGAGCTCGGTTGCGTCACCTGCACGGTTATCATCGGCACCTGCAACTATTTGAAGTAATCTGTGAGTCATGGTGACTCAGCAATCTCACACCCGCGCGATAAAGACTATTTAAGCTCATGGGTAGGATAGGGTAATGAGGTGGAGCTGCAGCAAGCACTAAGCATATATGGTGGCTAACTTACGCAAATGAGAGCGAGAAGAGAAGCAAAGCATGGTCGTGAACTAGAAGTGATCAAGAAGTGATCCTGAATTCTACTTACGTTCAAGCATAACACCAAAACCGTGTTCACTTCCCGGACTCCGCCGGAAAGAGACCATCACGGCTACACACGCGGTTGATGCATTTTAATTAAGTTAAGTGTCAGGTTTTCTACAACCGGATATTAACAAATTCCCATCTGCCCATAACCATGGGCACGGCTTCTGAAAGTTCAAAACCCTGCAGGGGTGTCCCAACTTAGCCCATCACAAACTCTCATGGTCAACGAAGGATATTCCTTCTCCCAGGACGACCCGATAAGACTCGGAATCCCGGTTACAAGACATTTTGACAATGGTAAAACAAGACCAGCAAGGCCGCCCGATGCGCCGACATCCCGATAGGAGCTGCACATATCTCGTTCTCAGGGCAACACCGAATGAGACATCCTACGAGTAAAAAGCAAACCTCAAGTTTCCCCAAGGTGGCCCCGCAGTTTACTCGGTTTGGACCAACACTTGACAAGCACTGGCCCGGGGGGGCTTAAAATAAAGATGACCCTCGGGCTAGCCGACCCGAGGGAAGGGTAGGTGGTGTTGAGGCAAATTGTAAAACCAAGGTTGGGCCTGACTGGAGGAGTTTTATTCAAAGCAAACTGTCAAGGGGTCCCCATAACACCCAACCGTGTAAGGAACGCAAAATCAAGGAACATAACACCGGTATGACGAAAACTAGGGCGGCAAGAGTGGAACAGAACACCAGGCATAAGGCCGAGCCTTCCACCCTTTACCAAGTATATAGATGCATTAATTAAATAAGAGATATTATGATATCCCAACACATCCATGTTCCAACAAGGAACAAACTTCATCTCCACCTGCAACTAGCAACGCTATAAGAGGGGCTGAGCAAAGCGGTAACATAGCCAAACAACGGTTTGCTAGGAAGGTGGGTTAGAGGCTTGACATGGCAATATGCGAGGCATGATATAGCAAGTGGTAGGTATCGCGGCATAGCAATAGAACGAACAACTAGCAAGCAAAGATAGAAGTGATTTCGAGGGTATGGTCATCTTGTCTGAGATCGCGCAAGGAAGAAGAACGAGTCCATGAAGAAGACAAACGGACGTAGTCGAATGAATCCTCACAAACGCGATGTTATCAGAACCAACCCGAAGAAGCAACACCGGAAAGAAGCAAACAACATGGTAAACAACCATCGCATAAACATGGCATGATGCACAACCAAGTATGATGCATGTCCAGTTTAATGAGGCATGGCATGGCAAAGTGCACAAACAATACTACAAGTTAAGTGGAGCTCAATATGCAACAAGTTGCATATTGTCGGACACCACATTTGATTATTTAGTTCGATCTTGTTTATGTACCCAACAATATTAAATGTTCTTAAACATGGCAAGGGTTGGAGTAAATGAAAACTACCTATCTAGGCAAGTTTAAATGAGGCCGAAACAACAAACAACAAGTCTGGAAACTCCTCATGAGCATAGTTTGGATTAGGTACTGTTCTGCCCTAAAGCATATTCTAGAGTTGTTAAACATGCAAAGTAAGGTCACCATGTTAAACTAGGCATTTTTCTACCCCATTTACATATAAAGTTTGTTAAGTTTGGAGCTACGGTTATTTAGTTATGAATTAAAACATTTTAGCATGGCAATAGGCAAAATATAAGCAAACATCATTTTAAACATTTTTAACATGGATGAAAGTTGGATATTATTAATCTACACAAAATTCTAAGCATTTTACATATATAATTTGTTTCAATATGATGCACCGTTTGAGAGATATGATAAGCATGAACAACAGGGGGTTTTCTGTAAAACAGTCGTCTCTGGAATAAACCTAAAATCGCAGACAAGGAAAACAAACACACTGGGCTGAATCCGGTTGGCCCGGTAGTGTACAGGAGAGGGAGTGGAGAGGGGCTGCTCACTTTGGGCCTTGAGGCCTGTGCGTGGCTGGGGCGAAGAGGAGCTGGGCCTTGGCCTGATCTAGAGGCGCGCTGGCCCAGGCATGGTCAAAGCGAGGCGAGGCAGGCGAACGAGCTGCTGCTCGTTACTGCAGAATAGCGACAGCAACAGGTTCAGGCAATAGGCGGCGGGAACTTGGCGCGGTGGCTGATCGGGCGGCGTCTGGCGTGGTGCCACGCGCGAGGAGGGCGCCGGTCGTGAGTGAGGCAGGGTTGGCGGCGCGGACGATGCGGAGACGGCTAGATCCGGGCGCGAGGCACAGGTTTGCGGGCGCTCCTCTGCTCGAGAAGAAGCAGAGCAACGGCGGTCTGGACCTTGGGGTGCCAGAGGCGGGGACGGGGCCCTGCCGGCGGGATCCGACGCGGGTCGGGAACGGGCAAGGGCGGCGAAGGTGGTGGCTCGCCGGCGTCGGGGCTCGAGGCAGCCGGGTGCTGCATCCTCCAGCGACAGTGGCGGCCGTTGGTGCTCCTAGACAGAGAGAAAACGAGAGGGATGAGAGACAGTAGGGAAGATGAGCAGGAGAAAGTCGGGGGGAGGAGGCACGGCGACCTGCGGTGCGCGAGTTGAAGACGAGCACGCGTGATGGAGCCCTGCTGCAGGGGAAGCAGAAGGAGACACCATGGGCGAGCTGCTGGGTTCACCGGCGAGGGTCAATGGCGCTCCCGTGGTCGGGGAGGAGGGAAGGAGAGGGCGCGAAGGGGTCCTGCTGGTGAAGCAGTCGCCGGCGAGAGGCTAGCGCCTTGCGGGCTCGCCGTGGATCGGGTGCTTGGACCGACAGGGGGGTTGCGGGATTGGCCCGATGGGGAATTTCGGAGAGAGGAGGTGGGTGGATCGGGAGGGATCCCGATGACGATTTGGAAGGTGGCGGCGGGGAAATGGTACAAGCCCCTAGAAGTTAGGGTTTTGTCCAGATTTAGACTAGGGAGTTTTATATAAGGAAAGAGGGGGAGTTTAGGGTAGATTCGGACCCTCCGATCGAAATCGGGTGGTTCAAGAAAACTAGGTTAGGAAGTCCAAATAAGAGAACGGTGATATTTTATCGACGTTTGGGGATGATCCGGACCCAACGGTGATGACTGCCCGGGTTGGGTTCGGGGAGTTTTCGGACACGGGCGAGGGTCGATGCACTGTGCAAAGAGGGATTAGGTGGTATGACAAGAGGGAATCGAAAACCCCGGTTGGTCTCGGAACGGTCAACGAAGGTGAGGGGTTTGATGGGCTCAGAAAGGAGAGAGAAGAGAGATGCCCGGCAGCAGTTTCGGAGACCGAAACGTCCGACGTTTGACCGGCTATATTGCTGCTATAGTTTAACAGTTGGGCTATCAAACGGACTCTGAATGCGATGAAACTTGGCAGGCGGTCTACCTACACTATAATAAGATCGCACGCCAACTCTCATCCCATTCCGAGAACCTTTTTAGGACACTTATAAAATAATATTTCGGACGTGCCGCGGGCGCGTGCAAGTGTGCCTGGGCTCAGAACGGACAACGGAAAGAACGAGGAGACTGGGACGGATGCAAGTTTTGAAAACATGATGATGCAGTGCACATGATGACATGACAAGATGCAACACGCGAGCAAATGACATGGCAACGACGGCGAACAACTGGGAGACACCTGGCGCATCGGTCTCGGGGCGTTACAACACTCCACCACTATGAGAGGATCTCGTCCCGAGATCTAGGATGGCACCGGAGAAAAACGGAAGAGGAATAGGTAAAAATAAGTTGCTTCTTTGACGAATGAGTGAAACCAAAGAACCTTGGGAGGTTAAACATTTGAAAGAAAGAATACAACAAAGATGAACAAAGTTGAAAACACTCCATTAGAAAAGAGGAACAAGGAGCATTACGAGAGCCTTGTAGGTTGAAAGACATAAGAAAAGGGGTGCAATGGATAAGAAGTACATGCAAGCACTCCGGTTGAAACGAGATGTACAAGGAACGAATAAAGATCAATTATGAAAACACTCCGGTTAAAACAAGATAGAAAAGGAATAAGAATGATATAATTTGGACATCACTCCGACTGTAAATGAAAGGAATTGAATATGAACTTGGGAGATTGGATGATACTTGATGAGATCAACAACACACTACCTCTAGAACTATTGAAAGAGTGGCACAAGTGGTAAGAACAATTTCAAACAGCACTCTGGTTGAGAAGGGATGGAAAACTTGATAAGATGAGAGGACTTGAATAGAGGGCACGACACTCCGGTTAAATGGATAAGCACGAAAAGAACACGATCCTCACCATTCGAGATGATGAGAGAAAAGAGAAACATCACAATGCCTCCGGATGAAAGAATAGAAGGTAGGTCGTCAGAACAAAAGAACGGAGAAGAAAATGGCAACTCCTCCCACAATTGAATTTGAAAGAAACATCCCTACGAAGAAGGCTTGAACGGAATTGTTGAAATATCAACAACAAAACAATAAGCTGTTTCTAGGCTTATGAAAACATCTCAAAACTTGAGGTGAAATTCTGCCACAAACGAAAACAATAGATTGGATTGATGTCAACAAGGAGACGAGAAGCTTATTTCACCGGGATGATAGATGAAGAACTTGGGTCATTTATTAGCACCATAATAGCAACATTCCTTAGGGAAGGTTTTAGGTGAAAAATAACTCAAAATAACTCCAAAGAAGAGATTGATGGATAGCAAAAATCTCATGAACGAATTGAGAATGATGGGTTTAAAATATGTCATTCCGGACAACTTGTGAATCATGAAACACGAAGGGAAATTGTCAAGAGTGACATAACACCACCTCAAAAGATAAGATAGGAAGAACTGCACTTTTGGAATGCATGATGAAGAATACTTGAACTCCTCAAAACAAACATGTGTTGAGGACCATGTTTATTTTCAGAGTAAAGCTTGGCAGATCTTAACTCCGAGAGAAATCTTGCAGAACAATTGAAGAATGAAAGAAAGCCTTAACGAACAACCAAGTTGAGCCATCATGAGAACTGCGGTAAAAAGGATGATAAAAGAAAGAGAAGTTGGAAAGAACTCCAGTAGAAGCCTTGCAATGATTTCATGGAGATGATTAGAGAATACTTGAATGACGCACCGGTAAGATTTGGAGAACGAGAGCTAAAAGCTGGAACGAATAATTCTGAGATGATGGGCTTCGGATGAAACAAAACTGAAAAGACTCTTGAATTGCTCCAGATAGGTGAAAAGAATTCTCACAATCAAAATAATTATGAGAGGATGGCATCAAGCTTGAAGTACACATCTTTGAGAGAACGGATAGGATTTCAAGGAAAAACTCTTCTTTGGTCTTCAAATGTTGAGAATGACGACAAGAAACACCACCATGAATTATTGAGGCACTCCGGAATGGAAATTAGAATGGTTGAACCAATGATGAAAAAAATTGAAAGATCTTAGAGAAAGACATATGACTGATGACAATTCATACTTACATCAAACTTGGAGAAGAATTTGATAGTAACTCCGGGAAAATAGAAGAGTCAGGTAAGATCCTGGGAAAAGACCTGTGGGTCAGGGCCCACTCAAGAGGAACACCGTTGAACAACTTAAGAGAGATTTGCGCCGGTTGAATTAAATGGCTTGAATGAGATAACATCCTCAAAAGAACTTGAGAGAATAGAGAATGGAAACTTGAATCTTGTGAGATGTCTTCAGCACTCGGGAACAACTGAATAGCGAGAAGTGGATGATTAGGAGGTGCATCGGCATGGGAAAACATTTGAAACAAGGAAAAGGATATGATCAACAAAGCTTGAATTGAATTCAGCGGAGAGGAAAGAGAACGAATAAAGATGAAGTTAAGGCTCCGTTAGTATCTTCATGAGAATCACCGGATAAGAACATTGACAGAAAAGAATGGAGAGACTTCACATCAATAAAAGGATACTTGATTAAGAAATCTTAGTCCTTGAAGAAAAAGGGTGGGAGGGTGGGAAAACAAAGACAACTTGGGCAGATGGAAAGGATATCATTGAGAAAACTTAGAGTTGATCTTGCGGATGTTGAAAATGATTGGATCCACTTGAAGAGGAGCACGCCGGTTGAAAAGGATTGACATGACAATCTCGATTATCATGAAGGATTAGTATTCACATAGAAATGTGAGAACACCGCTTAGGAAAAGGTATCTATTCGACACTTGACATTGAAGCAACTCGAATACCATAACTCAAAACAAAACAAAGAATTGGCTTGCAGAAAAAGCCGGAACAAACATATGATAGAGATTTCGTCCGAAGTTTTCGTGGTGGGGCCCACACGGGCTCGATCGTACAGCATCATCATGTACAAGGCAGTGCACATGACATACGAAGCGTCCCCGAGTCAGCATAGCCAAGGACTCTTTAAGACACAACGAGACCACTGTAAAACCAATCGTGGATAGGCGGACCACTAGACGTCGAACCCCAATTTCATATCATACATCTGTCGGAAAGATATCCTAGGAGCTACTTAAATTCCCACTTATAAAATCCCGAAACTTTCTGGTTATGCAATCAGGTGTTGGGGATACAGGGGAAGCATAATATCTCACCCAAACTAGCAATCCCTACATCCAGCTGTATCCATCCTTCAACACATAACCAAGAAACCTTCGGAAATCGTTTACCTCAACCTTCAGAAAGCATCCGTTATACGAGTTATGGCAATACTCCCAAACTCCCGCCCCAGTACTGGGTGGCATCGAAAAACCCGGTTGGTCTCGGAACGGTCAACGAAGGTGAGGGGTTTGATGGGCTCAGAAAAGAGAGAGAAGAGAGATGCCCGACAGTAGTTTCGGAGACTGGAACGTCCGACGTTTGACCGGCTATATTGCCGCTATAGTTTAACGGTTGGGCTATCAAACGGACTCTGAATGCGATGAAACTTGGCAGGCGGTCTACCTACACTATAACAAGACCGCACGCCAACTCTCATCCCATTCCGAGAACCTTTTTCGGCCACTTATAAAATAATATTTCGGACGTGTCGCGGGCGCGTGCAAGTGTGGCTGGGCTCAGAACGGACAACGGAAAGAACGAGGAGACCGGGACAGATGCAAGTTTTGAAAACATGATCATGCAATGCACATGATGACATGACAAGATGCAACACGCGAGAAAATGACATGGCAACAACGGCGAACAACTGGGAGATACCTGGCGCATCGGTCTCGGGGCGTCGCAAGCCAGGTGTGCCTAGCACAAAACACAAGCTTCCCCTCTTCTCTTATCACCGTCCATGCCTCACTCCCACCACTCTTTTCATCGATCTCATACTCGCACACTCCTATCCCCTCGATATAGTATGACTCTCGCACCACCTCCTAGATGCATCCCTCTCTCTCTATCCTTCTCCACGTGCCTCATTTGCTTCTAACACACACATGCATGTATACCGATCGATCTCCCAACATATACCTAGGTCGACTTTAACTATTCCCCCCCATCGATCGACGTACCTCACAAGTTATGTCTCTCCTTTCTCTGACAAAGGACGATTGATCTTCCTATGCAGTTACGTCTGCTTACCACAGCCATATCGCCCCCCCCCTCATCATTCGTGCATGCCTCCTGACCCGTCTCTCACACGCACGTGCACAGACAGGCAACCATCCCCTCTCTTATTGATATTGCAATTGTGCCCTCCGGTTGTCTAGCAAGCCTATCCCATCATTTGTTAGAAGCAACTCCACTACCACCCCCTCCAACACTCTAGCTCTGTCTCTCTCCCAACCTTATTCCTCTCCTACACATATGCATGGATGCCGATCGATCTCCCTTAATACATGAGGTAGATTGATCTCCCTTAATACATGAGGTAGGCCTCTCTCCTCCTCCACACATATACCAGCCATTGTACCTCTGTAGTTAATTAGGCCTCCCTCCCCCCACCACACACCGATAGTTGAGCGTTGTAGGTAGGTATCCATGCCACAAAGACAAACTGCACCTGCCCCTCTCACGTTCCAGTAGGCCAGCCACTCTATATCTTTGACGTGGGCACACACAAATTCGATGGCACTCTTTATCGATCGCGCGCGCACACACACACACACATCATCCCTCTCTTCGATTCTATGGACACCTCAAGCCGATGATACCTCCACTCTCTTCTCGTGGATCACCCCCTCTATATATATGATATATCCAGGACTCTATTTCACACACATTGCATATGTTACAATTTTTTATTGACCC
>NC_041392.1:170616497-170732095 GCF_002162155.2 Triticum dicoccoides
ACACACTATACTATCTCTCTACGTTTGTATTTCTCTCACACAACCCCATGTAGGTGGTGTACATATACAAGAAGAGAATAGGTGCACCGTGCACGTACTCACGCTTCGTGCCCAGCCACACCCGTGCGGGTACACGGTGGAGCTCATTTCTGTACAAATGGCAGCCCACGTGCTAATTTGAACACTTGTAGCAGTTGTTTACGTACGGAGGTCGTGTACCACGCGTGCACGAAACAAAGTTCGACTTGATGTGTTGGCGCGTTATTTTTAAATAAAGTTATATCGCTCAATGGCACATACACAAAATATAAAATGATTTTTATGGACAAAAAGGTAGTCCGCTCCACTATATACAATGGAGCCTGCCTGCCTGGTTTGTCTCTCTTCAGAGTATCTCACACAAGGCTGCGGTGGCCTCTCTCTCTCTCACCGTTGGTCACTGATCTGGCCGCATCCCGTCCGCCGGAGGAAAGGGAGGACGTGCATCGTTTCTCCATTCGACGACACCGAGGCGGCACGTCCCGATCTGCGGTACACGCTGTTCTCTGTGACCATGCTCCGGCATGGTAGGGCCTATGCCACCTGCTCGCTGCCGCAGTATGGGCAGATTCCAACCGCCGCCGCTCACCTAGTTACATCCCGACGACCTCCAGGTATCCCCTCCGGCCTTGCTCCACTACCCATCTTCCCACGTCGCTGCATCTGGATCTTCCATAGTTCTTTGCCCAAAACGTAGCTCATCCGGCGTACTTTCCATATTGCAATCTGATAACCCACAAGTATAGGGGACCGCAATAGTTTTCGAGGGTAGAGTATTCAACCCAAATTTATTGATTCGACACAAGGGGAGCCAAAGAATATTCTCAAGTATTAGCAGATGAGTTGTCAATTTAACCACACCTGGAAACTTAATATCTGCAGCAAAGTGTTTAGTAGCAAAGTAATATGATAGTAGTGGTAACGATAGCAAAAGTAACAGTAGCAAAAGTAATGTTTTTGGTATTTTGTAGCGATGATAACAATAACAACGGAAAAGTATATAAGCAAAGAACAATATATGGAAAGCTCGTCGGGAATAGATCGGTGATGGAGAATTATGCCGGATGTGGTTCATCATGCAACAGTCATAACCTAGGGTGACACAGAACTAGCTCCAGTTCATCAATTTAATGTAGGCATGTATTCCGAATATAGTCATACGTGCTTATGGAAAAGAACTTACATGACATCTTTTGTCCTACCCTCCCGTGGCAGCGGGGTCCTATTGGAAACTAAGGGATATTAAGGCCTCCTTTTAATAGAGTACCGGACCAAATCATTAACACATAGTGAATACATGAACTCCTCAAACTACGGTCATCACTGGTAAGTATCCCAATTATTGTCACTTCGGGGTTAATGGATCATAACACATAATAGGTGACTATAGACTTGCAAGATAGGATCAAGAACTCTCATATATTGATGAAAACATAATAGGTTCAGATCTGAAATCATGACACTTGGGCCCTAGTGACAAGCATTAAGCATAGCAAAGTTATAGCAACATCAATCTCAGAACATAGTGGATACTAGGGATTAAACCCTAACAAAACTAACTCGATTACATGATAAATCTAATTCAATCCATCACCGTCGAGCAAGCCTACGATGGAATTACTCACGCACGGCGGTGAGCATCATGAAATTGGTGATGGAGGATGGTTGATGATGACGATAGCGACGGATTCCCCTCTCCGGAGCCCTGAACAGACTCCAGATCAGCCCTCTCGAGAGAGTTTAGGGCTTGGCGGCGGCTCCGTATCGTAAAACGTGATGAATCCTTCTCTCGCGGTTTTTTCTCCTTGAAAGTGAATATATGGAGTCCAGGCTGAGGTCGGTGGAGCGTCAGGGAGCCCACGAGGCAGGGGGCGCGCCCATGGGGCAGGCGCGCCCCACCCTCGTGGACAGGTGGGGCAACCCCTGACGTGGATCTTCCTTCCAATATTCATTCTATATTCCAAAATAATGCTCCGTTGATTTTCAGGTCATTCCAAGAACTTTTATTTCTGCACAAAAATAACACCACGGCAATTCTGCTGAAAATAGCGTCAGTCCGGGTTAGTTCCATTCAAATCATGCAAGTTAGTGTCCAAAACAAGGGCAAAGTGTTTGGAAAGGTAGATACGATGGAGACATATCAACTCCCCCAAGCTTAAACCTTTGCTTGTCCTCAAGAAATTCAGTTGATAAACTGAAAGTGATAAAGAAAAACTTTTACAAACTCTGTTTGCTCTTGTTGTTGTAAATATGTAAAGCCAGCATTCAAGTTTTCAGCAAATATTATGAACCAACCATATTCACAATAACATTTAGGTCTTATGTTTACTTATATCAATGACATAATCAACTAGCGAGCAATAATAATAAATCTCGGATGACAACACTTTCTCAAAACAATCATGATATGATATAACAAGATGGTATCATGCTAGCCCTTTCTGAGACCGCAAAACATAAATGCAGAGCACTTTTAAAGATCATGGACTGACTAGACATTGTAATTCATGGTAAAAGAGATCCAGTCAAGTCATACTCAATGTAAACTAACATTAATGAATGCAAATGATAGCGGTGCTCTCCAACTAGTGCTTTTTAATAAGAGGATGATCACTCAACATAAAAGTAAATGGATAGGCCCTTTGTAGAGGGAAGCATGGATTTGTAGAGGTGCCAGAGCTCGGTTTTGAAAAAGATATGAATAATATTTTGAGCAGTATACTTTCATTGTCAACATAACAACCAAGAGATGGCGATATCTTCCATGCTACACACATTATAGGCGGTTCCCAAACAGAATGGTAAAGTTTATACTCCCCCTCCACCAACAAGCATCAATCCATGGCTTGCTCGAAACAACGAGTGCCTCCAACTAACAAGAGTCTCGGGGGAGTTTTGTTTGCAGTTATTTTGATTTGATTTGCGTAAAGCATGGGAGTGGGCTTCCCGGTGACCAGCCATTTTCTCGTGAGTGAGGAGCGGAGTCCACTCCTCTTGAGATTAACCCACCTAACATGGAAGATACGGATAGCCCTAGTTGATACATGAGCTATTCGAGCATGCAAAACAGGATATTTATTTGAAGGTTTAGAGTTTGGCACATACAAATTTACTTGGAACGGCAGGTAGATACCGTATATAGGTAGGTATGGTGGACTCATGTGGAACACCTTTGGGGTTTATGGAATTGGATGCACAAGCAGTATTCCTGCTTAGTACAGGTGAAGGCTAGCAAAAGACTGGGGAGTGACCAGCTAGAGAGCGACAACAGTCATGAACATGCATTAAAATTAATCAACACCAAATGCAAGAATGAGTAGGATATAACGCACCATGAACATAAATATCGGAGAGGCTATGTTAATTTTTTTTCAACTACATGCGTGAACATGTGCCAAGTCAAGCCACTCGAATCATCCAAAATAGGATACCACCCTATCATACCACATCACAACCATTTTAATAGCATGTTGGCACGCAAGGTAAACACTTATAAGCTCCTAGCTAATTAAGCATGGCATAAGCAACTATAATCTCTAATTGTCATCGCAAACATGTTTATTCATAATAGGCTAAATCAGGAACGATGAACTAATCATATTTACAAAAACAAGAGAGGTCGAGTTCATACCAGCTTTTCTCATCTCTATAAGTTCATCATATAAACATCATTATTGCCTTTCACTTGCACGGCCGAATAGTGTGGATAATAATAATAGTGCACGTGCATTGGATTAAGCTGGAATCTGCAAGCATTCAATTCAAGAGAGAAGACAAGGTAATATGGGCTCTTTGTTAGATCAAGAATAATGCACATAAGAGCCACTTTAACATTTTCATTATGGTCTTCTCCTATCGACCCCCAAAGGAAAGAAAAGAAATAAAACTATTTACACGGGAAAGCTCCCAACAAGCAAAAGAAGAACGAGAAATCTTTTAGAGTTTTCTTTTTAATTACTACTACAAGCATGGAAAGTAAACTAATTAAAAGCTACAACTATTTTGTTGTTTTCTTAAGGTTTATTAAACACACAAGAAGAAAGCATAAAAAGGAAAATAAACTAGCATGGATGATACAATGAAAAAGTATGAGCAATGACAACTAGCAATGAGTGTGTGAACATCAAAGTAATGTCGGTGAGAGATACGTACTCCCCCAAGCTTAGGCTTTTGGCCTAAGTTGGTCTATGGCCACGGCTGGCCTGGCGGATATCCAAAGTGATAGTTGGGGTCGTACTGAGATGCAGCAGCTATTGCCTCATGAGCTGCCGCTTGGAGACGGGCCGTCTCCGTCCTCCTCTTATACTCGTCTGCCTCCTCCCTAGTTATAACATATCTCCCTTTTGCCTGAAAGTCAAAGAAAGCAGGAGCAGGAAGAGCGACGTGATAGGTGCATCGTCTGTCAAAGATTAGTCGGTACTGGAGGAATTGATCATTCCTCTCAACAAACTGATGACGAACCATGGCCTCATAATCCAAATAAATAGGAGGCAACTCAATATCATACCCACGTATGGGTACACCAAGAAAATTAGCTAGACGGGTTGCATAAATTCCACCGAAGAAATCTCCACTAAATCTATTATTATGCAACCTATGTGCAACAATGGCTCCCAAATTATAATGTCTATCTTCTAATACAGCACTCTGAGAACACTGAGGTCAGGGACACACATGTGACATGCTTCATCCTTACCATTTATGCACCTACCTATGAAGAGAGCAAAATAGTGTATAGCAGGAAAATGAATGCTCCCTATGGTAGCTTGTGTTTTGTCTCTAGATTCCCCTACAGTTATACTAGCAAGAAAATCTCTAAATTCAGATTTACGAGGTTCATTAGGACTATCCCATTGTGGAAGTTTGCAAGCAGTGTTAAAATCCTCTAAGTCCATAGTATAAGATTTTTCATAGAGATCAAACATGACAATTTGAGAATTGCGTGATGATGAAAATTCAAACCTCCTCACAAAGGAATCAGTAAGATGGTGGTACTGGCGGCATTTGTCTGCCTCGAAGCTCTCAAGATCAGCATTATGCACATATGCATTAAATTCTTCCTTGATTCCTTCTCGATCCATAAAGTCCTCTGAAGGCCATTCACAAGCCCGCACTTGAGCATCCCTCGGTGGTTCTTCGTCGGCATCGCGCATTGCGAGCCTGGGTCCTTGCTTCCTTGAAGGACCACCTTGGTAAATTTTCCTAAACATATTTCTTCCTCTGAAAAATTTCTGAAATTTTAGTAACTTCAATATAAAAGTGAACCAAACTCAACAATATTGATAGCAACTACTCCTACAAGTGCCTAGAGGCAATATCATCCATCAAAACTACTTTTCACCATATAAATTTGACATGCAAGCTCAAGAATAGGGTCTCCTAAGCAGCAAAAATATGCAATGAATAAAGCACTAGAACAAAAACTAATTGGACCATTGGAGGAGTCACATACCAAGGAACAATCCCCAAAGCAGTTTTGTGAGAGGTGCTTTGAGCAAGGAGATCGAAAATGGCAGCAAAATGAGCTTGAACTCGGGTTTGAGCTGGTTAGTGGTGTTTGTGGGAGGAAGAAGGAGTGTGTGGTAGCTGGAATAAATGGAGGGGAGCCACCATGGGCCCACGAGGCAGGGGGCGCGCCCAGGGGGTAGGGCGCGCCCTCCACCCTCGTGGCCAGGTGCTTGCTCCCCCTGCTGTGTTCTCAGTGCCAGATATTCTAAAATATTCTAGAAAAACCATATTTAATTTTCAAGGCATTTGGAGAACTTTTATTCTCAAGGTATTTTTTTATTGCATTGATAATTCAGAAAACAGACAGAAATTACTATTTTTGTTTATTTAATATAAATGACAGAAAGTAAAAAGAGGGTACAGAGAGTTGTGTTTTCTAAATTCATCCATCTCATGCTAATCAAAAGGAATCCACTAACAAGGTTGATCAGGTCTTGTTAACAAACTCATTCCGAATAACATGGAACCAGAGAATTTTCGAATAACACTAGGTTACCTAGATGGGGATATGCACATCCCCAACTATAAGAATATCATATTTCTTCTTGACAGTAGGAAGAGGAAATTCGAAACCTCCAAAAATAATCGATGGAATTTTTCCAATAGAGTTTATACTATGAACTTGAGGTTGTTTCCTCGGAAAGTGTACCGTATGCTCATTGCCATTAACATGAAAAGTGACGTATTCAAAAAGGGTCTTCCAAGAATAATAGACATACTATCGTCCTCGGGAATATCAATAATAACAAAGTCCGTTAAAATAGTAACGTTTGCAACCACAACAGGCACATCCTCACAAATACCGACAGGTATAGCAGTTGATTTATTAGCCATTTGCAAAGATATTTCAGTAGGTGTCAACTTATTCGAATCAAGTCTACGATATAAAGAGAGAGGCATAACACTAACACCGGCTCCAAGATCACATAAAGCAGTTTTAACATAGTTTCTTTTAATGGAGCATGGTATAGTTGGTACTCCAGGATCTCCAAGTTTCTTTGGTATTCCACCCTTAAAAGTATAATTAGCAAGCATGATGGAAATTTTAGTTTCTAGAATATTTCTTTTATTTGTAATAATTTCTTTCATATACTTAGCATAAGGATTCATTTTGAGCATATCAGTCAAAGGCATACGCAAGAAGATAGGTCTAATCATTTCAGAAGCGCTCAAAATCCTCATCATCCTTTTTCTTGGATGGTTTAGGAGGAAAAGGCATGGGTTTATGAACCCATGGTTCTCTTTCCTTACCATGCTTCCTAGCAACAAA
The DNA here is from genome assembly GCF_002162155.2 of Triticum dicoccoides. Taxonomy (NCBI): domain Eukaryota; kingdom Viridiplantae; phylum Streptophyta; class Magnoliopsida; order Poales; family Poaceae; genus Triticum; species Triticum dicoccoides. The sequence continues at coordinate 170,623,315 of NC_041392.1, forward strand.
GTCTCTCTTATCATAACGTTGATTCTTTGATTGTGGGTTATCAAGATCAACAACAGGTTCAATCTCTACTTCATTGTCATTACTAGGTTTAGCATCAACATGAACATCATCATTAACATTATCACTAGGTTCATGTTCATTAGCAGATTGTGTTTCAACATCAGAAATAGAAATATCATTAGGATTCTTAGGTGTGTCAATAACAGGTTCACTAGAAGCATGCAAAGTCCTATCATTTTTGTTTTTCTTTCTTTTAGAAGGACTAGATGCATCAATAATATTTCTCTGAGAATCTTGCTCAATTCTCTTAGGATGGCCCTCAGGACACAAAGGTTCCTGAGTCATTTTACCACCTCTAGTCATAACTCTAACAGCATTATCATTTTTCTTACTATTTAATTCATTGAGCAAATCATTCTGAGCTTTAAGTACTTGTTCTACTTGAGTGGTAACCATAGAAGCATGCTTACTAATAAGTTTAAGTTCACCTTTAACATTAGCCATATAGTCACCCAAGTGTTCAAGCATCTCAGCATTATGTTTCAATTGTCTACCAACATAAGCATTAAAATCTTCTTGCTTAACCATAAATTTATCAAACTCATCCAAGCATGGGCTAGCAAACTTAGTAAATGGGATTTTAGCTTTATCATATCTATAGAGAAAATTTACCTTTACTACCTGTGTTGGGTTATCAAGACCATGTATTTATTCAACAGGCGGTAAATTAAGACCATGTATTTCTTCAATAGGAGGTAAATTCTTAACATCTTCAGCTTTAATACCTTTTTCCTTCATAGATTTCTTTGCCTCTTGCATATCTTCAGGACTAGGAAATAGAATACCCCTCTTCTTTGGAGTTGGCTTATGAGTTGGTTCAGGAGTTGGATCAGGAATTGGATCAGGAAGTGGCCAATTATTTTCATTAGTCAACATATTATTCAATAAAATTCCAGCTTCATCTGGTGTTCTTTCCCTGAGAACACAACCAGCACAACTATCCAGGTGGTCTCTGGAAACATCGGTTAGTCCATTATAAAAGATATCAAGTATTTCATTTTTCTTAAGAGGATGATCAGGCAAAGCATTAAGTAATTGGAGAATCCTCCCCCAAGCTTGTGGGAGACTCTCTTCTTCAATTTGCAAAAAATTATATATTTCCCTTAATGCAGCTTGCTTCTTATGAGCAGGGAAAAATTTAGCAGAAAAGTAATAAATCATATCATGACTACACACACAACCAGGATGAAGAGAATTAAACAATATCTTAGCATCACCCATTAATAAGAATGGAAATATCTTAAGGATATAGTAGTAGCGAGTCTTCTCATCATTAGTCAACAGGGTAGCTATATCATTTAATTTAGTAAGATGTGCCACAACAGTTTCAGATTCATAACCATAGAAAGGATCAGATTCAACTAAGGTAATTATCTCAGGATCAATAGAGAAATCGTAATCCTTATCAGTAACAAAGATAGGTGAAGTAGCATAAGCAGGATCATATTTCATTCTAGCATTCAGAGTTTTTTGTTTCAGCTGAGCTAATAATTTCTTAAGAACACTCCTATCATTGCAAGCAAGAAAATCTCTAGTAGTTTCTTCATCCATAACATAGCCCTCAGGCACAACAGGTAATTCATATCTAGGGGGAGAGTCTTCATCATCACTTTCATCAATATTATCAGTTTTAATAATTTCATTCTCTCTAGCCCTAGCAAGTTGTTCATCAAGAAATTCACCAAGTGGCATAGTAGTATCAAGCATCATAAGTATCATGCATAGTAGAAGTGGCATCATCAATAATATGCGACACATCAGAATTAATAGCAGAAGCAGGTATAGGTGTCGCAAGCTTACTCAAAACAGAAGGTGAATCAAGTGCAGAGCTAGATGGCAGTTACTTACCTCCCCTTGTAGTTGAGGGATAAATTTTTGTTTTAGTGTCTTTCAAGTTCTTCATAATGATAAGCATATATAAATCCCAAGTGACTCAAAGAATAGAGCTATGCTCCCCGGCAACGACACCAGAAAATAGTCTTGTTAACCCACAAGTATAGGGGATTGCAACAGTTTTCTAGGGTAGAGTATTCAACCCAAATTTATTGATTCGACACAAGGGGAGCCAAAGAATATTCTCAAGTATTAGCAGATGAGTTGTCAATTCAACCACACCTGGAAACTTAATATCTGCAGCAAAGTGTTTAGTAGCAAAGTAATATGATAGTAGTGGTAACGATAGCAAAAGTAACAGTAGCAAAAGTAATGTTTTTGGTATTTTGTAGCGATGATAACAATAACAACGGAAAAGTATATAAGCGAAGAACAATATATGGAAAGCTCGTAGGGAATAGATCGGTGATGGAGAATTATGCCGGATGTGGTTCATCATGCAACAGTCATAACCTAGGGTGACACAAAACTAGCTCCAGTTCATCAATTTAATGTAGGCATGTATTCCAAATATAGTCATACGTGCTTATGGAAAAGAACTTGCATGACATCTTTTGTCCTACCCTCCCGTGGCAGCGGGGTCCTATTAGAAACTAAGGGATATTAAGGCCTCCTTTTAATAGAGTACCGGACCAAATCATTAACACATAGTGAATACATGAACTCCTCAAACTACGGTCATCACTGGTAAGTATCCCGATTATTGTCACTTCGGGGTTAATGGATCATAACACATAATAGGTGACTATAGACTTGCAAGATAGGATCAAGAACTCTCATATATTGATGAAAACATAATAGGTTCAGATCTGAAATCATGACACTTGGGCCCTAGTGACAAGCATTAAGCATAGCAAAGTTATAGCAACATCAATCTCAGAACATAGTGGATACTAGGGATTAAACCCTAACAAAACTAACTCGATTACATGATAAATATAATTCAGCCCATCACCGTCCAGCAAGCCTACGATGGAATTACTCACGCACGGTGGTGAGCATCATGAAATTGGTGATGGAGGATGGTTGATGATGACGATAGCGACAGATTCCCCTCTCCGGAGCCTTGAACGGACTCCAGATCAGCCCTCTCGAGAGAGTTTAGGGCTTGGCGGCGGCTCCGTATCGTAAAACGTGATGAATCCTTCTCTCGCGGATTTTTCTCCCCGAAAGTGAATATATGGAGTCCAGGTTGAGGTCGGTGGAGCGTCAGGGGGGCCACAAGGCAGGGGGCGCGCCCAGGGGGGCAGGCGCGCCCCCCACCATCGTGGACAGGTGGGGCACCCCCTGACGTGGATCTTCCTTCCAATATTCAGTATATATTCCAAAATAATGCTCCATTGATTTTCAGGTCATTCGGAGAACTTTTATTTCTGCACAAAAATAACACCATGGCAATTCTACTGAAGACAGCGTCAGCCCAGGTTAATTCCATTCAAATCATGCAAGTTAGAGTCCAAAACAAGGGCAAAGGTGTTTGCAAAAGTAGATACGCCGGAGATGTATCACAATCTCGTCCTCACACCGTTTTTAGACAAACACAACCGTGTTGTTATCTTCCCTTAGGACAAGGAATATGCTTCTTTTTTGTCGTCGCATGTGTCATCAACTATTATTGGCCAGTAATTGTTTCCTTTCTACCTCTTTTTTGCAAACAGGGCTATCCATTTCACCTTGTTGCTATTGCGACCTTTTGGTGAACTGCAAAAATCATTTTTTTTCTTAAGTGTGTTTTGTGCAGTTCTACCATAATGTCACACGAGTAACGTCTCTATGATGTCTACTACACAACCTTCTTCTTGTAGACGTTGTTGGGCCTCCAAGTGCAGAGGTTTGTAGGATAGTAGAAAATTTCCTTCAAGTGGATGACCTAAGGTTTATCAATCCGTAGGAGGCGTAGGATGAAGATGGTGTCTCTCAAGCAACCCTACAACCAAATAACAAAGAGTCTCTTGTGTCCCCAACACACCTAATGCAATGGTAAATTGTATAGGTGCACTAGTTCGGCGAAGAGATGGTGATACAAGTGGTATATGGATGGTAGATAAAGGTTTTTGTAATCTGAAAATATAAAAACAGTAAGGTAACTAATGATAAAAGTGAGCACAAACGGTATTGCAATGCGTTGAAACAAGGCCTAGGGTTCATACTTTCACTAGTGCAAGTTCTCTCAACAATAATAACATAATTGGATCATATAACTATCCCTAAACATGCAACAAAGATTCACTCCAAAGTCACTAATAGCGGAGAACAAATGAAGAGATTATGGTAGGGTACGAAACCACCTCAAAGTTATACTTTCTGATCAATCTATTCAAGAGTCCATAGTAAAATAACACGAAGCTATTCTTTCCGTTCAATCTATCATAGAGTTCGTACTAGAATAACACCTTAAGACACAAATCAACCAAAACCCTAATGTCACCTAGATACTCCAATGTCACCTCAAGTATCCGTGGGTATGATTATACGATATGCATCACACAATCTCAGATTCATATATTCAAACCAACACAAAGAACTTCAAAGAGTGCCTCAAAGTTTCTACCAGAGAGTCAAGACGAAAACGTGTGCCAACCCCTATGCATAGGTTCATGGGAGGAACCCGCAAGTTGATCACCAAAACATACATCAAGTGAATCAATAGAATACCCCATTGTCACCACGGGTATCCCACGCAAGACATACATCAAGTGTTCTCAAATCCTTAAAGACTCAATCCGATAAGATAACTTCAAAGGGAAAACTCAAACCATTACAAGAGAGTAGAGGGGGAGAAACATCATAAGATCCAACTATAATAGCAAAGATCATGATACATCAAGATCGTATCACCTCAAGAACACGAGAGAGAGAGAGAGAGAGAGAGAGAGAGAGAGAGAGATCAAACACATAACTACTGGTACATACCCTCAGCCCCGAGGGAGAACTACTCCCTCCTCGCCATGGAGAGCACCGAGATGATGAAGATGGCCACCGGAGAGGGATTTCCCCCTCCGGCAGGGTGCCGGAACGGATCAAGATTGGTTTTCGGTGGCTACGGAGGCTTCTGGCGGCGGAACTCCCGATCTATTCTACTCCCCGAAGTTTTTAGGGTATATGGGTATATATAGGAGGAAGAAGTACATCAGTGGATCTCCGGGCTGTCCACGAGGCAGGGGGGCACGCCCAGGGGGGTGGGCGCGCCCCCACCCTCGTGGGCAGCCCGGGACTCTCCTGGTCCATCTCCGATACTCCGTGGGCTTCTTCTGGTCCAAAAATAAGTTCCATGAAGTTTCAGGTCAATTGGACTCCGTTTGATTATCCTTTTCTGCGATACTCTAAACAAGGAAAAAACAGAAACTGGCACTGGGCTCTAGGTTAATAGGTTAGTCCCAAAATAATATAAAAGTGTATAATAAAGCCCATAAACATCCAAAACAGATAATATAATAGCATGGAACAATCAAAAATTATAGATACGTTGGAGACGTATCACTCTACATTTCAGTGCGACTGCACAAAGGGGGATTGGTTTTGCTCTATCCTCCTCATCCAACTTCGAGCCTAATCTTCTCCAACTAGTTAGTCTTAAGAGAGACTGCAAAGTTGACCGGCTTCTATTTGTGTGTTTATTGTTTCATCAGCAGTCCTCTATTATCGTAATCACACTTAATATATTTGGAACAGGGACGCTCAGCTCTATCTTAGTGGAACTGCACAAAATGATCGGAATGTTGCATGCTCCAGACAACTACGTTTTTTCCCAACATGCCTTGTTGATTTAGACAGAGCTGGGGGGACGTTGCTGCCAATGAAAGCATGGATCGATTCTAATTTAACACCTTCTCACAACTTTGTCTTCAGTTGTGATGTAAATATTATCTCTGATTAGCAAGGAAGTTAGTTTTTATTGTTTCCGAAAGAGCATCGATGGCAAGACACACGAAACAAAAGCTGAAAGCTCACACCATTGTACAATTTCATGTCGCTGGAAAAATTAGTTGTATAGTACGTCAATTATGTAAACAAATGCTGGAAGCTTGATAGCATTGCCAGAAGCCTCTTCGGCATCCGGGTCCATGTGCCATGCACAAAATTATACTCCTTTGTTCCTAAATATTTGTCTTTTTACAAATTTCAAATGGGCATATTTTAGAGTGTAGATTCACTCATTTTGCTTCGTATGTGTACTCTCTCCGTTGCTAAATATTTGTCTTTCTAGAGATTTCAACAAGTGACTACATACGGAGCAAAATGAGTGAATCTACACTTTAAAATATGTCTATATACATCCATATGTAGTAGTCCATTTGAATCTCTAAAAAGACAAATATTTGAGTAGTCACTCGTTGAAATCTCTAGAAAGACAAATACTCTGGAGTATATTTAAGAACTGAGGGGGTAGTGCACAGCCGCATGGGAGACTCAGACCGGTTGTTGCGCTGCATTAATAGTGAGTAATGAGCAGTCAAATCATAACCCCCACCTTTTCCCACTATAAGTTGCTCGAAAGAAGCAACCATCAATACGCTCTTCTTTGAATCCGCTCATACTACTCCATCCATCACTGTTTATAGAGCGCGCTTCAGAAAAAGAGAAAATCTCTGGGACCAAGGCGACTAGCGATCGGCCTGAAAAATAGCATTGGTAGTTATAGCACGACGTCTATTACTAGAGGAAATAATGCTTACACACATGCATGCAGTGCTTCCACCCCGGGGTACACACATGCATGCACTTACTCCACTCCGTAGTACTACATCGAGAGAAAATTGCGGTTACCACGCCCTAATTAATTGAGCATTAAACCGAATGCGTCTAAAGTCTCTCTGGTGGTGGAAATGCATTGAGAGAAATGCATCATAATGAAGCACGCCCTGTAAACTGTGACGGAGGGAGGAGTAGTATGAAGGTGCAAAACCAAGTACGCGTATGGCCAGTCGGTCAACGCACCTCCTCTTGGCATATCACTGACATGTGGGACCGGAGTGTGAGCAAACCAATCTCAATTGATGGCAAAATGGCCAACCCGCCGTTCCTTGAGAGAGAGGAGGAGCGAGAACACACAGACGGGCTCGCACGGAGGCCAAGATATATTCGAGCATGGTTGATCGATATCATCATTACATGTTGGGCTGCCGTTTTTCTCCCTTCTCCGGAATAAATGTGTACTTTATCAGAGATTAAAAAAAGAGTACAGAGGCTCCACCATGCGGTTCTAGTAGTAGTACTACTCGTACTACTAAACCTTGCGCTTGGCTCTTCGCCTCTTCATGAAGTCGAACAATGATGGCACTCCGCATGTTCGGTACTAGTACAGTGTATGCCTCTGGCAATCTGACACCGAATGAACTGATGCATGTCCACTGCCTGGGCGAGGGTACGTTGCATTAGTCAAAAGGTGTAAGCGAGCTTCACCTTGTCCCGCAAGCTTCTCCTTGTTCTGCGAGTTGACGGGACACACCAACAAGTAGTGCTAGTCCATACTCCCTTCGTTCTGGTTAATATGGCTTAATCTTTTTTGCGGGTAAATGAGAGAGCTTTATTCATATATAAGCATTCTTAGGATGATCAGCCAAGACACTGGTCACTAGGAAGTGAGGTACCCCGCAAAAAAAGTAGGAAGCGAGGTGTTTCATCAAGCAAGCTCTCAGCCACATTCAAAGTGCAGCAAGCATGGTTCGCAAAAATATGCATCGCAAGGTTTGCTGACCTGTTTACATGCTGGATAACAAAAAAAGAGGAAATATTACCGAGCACTCCTATTTGTAACAGGATATGAGCCAGACTTAAGCGAGAATTGTGGCGAGTGTTCCATGCAATCAACTTCCATTATCACATGCGAGAACCCTCGAAGAGAACCAAATGTGTTGAGGATTGCTTTATCCCATTTTAAAAATATAATAGGAGTGCAGACGCTCCTCCATCCGGTTCCTAGTACTAGTATAGTACATACCTCTATAGACTATAGTAGTAGTACTAGTACTAGTAAACTTTGTGCTTGGTTGTTCGCCTCTTCGGGAAGTGCAACAATAATAGTACTAGTACAGTGTATGCTTCTGGCAATCTGACACCGAATTAACTGTTGCACATCCACCGCATGAGCGAAGGAGAGCTTGCATTAGTCAAAAGTTTCTCCTTGTACTGCGAGCCACCCTGCGCAAGCTTCTCCCGTCCTGCAAGATTCTCCTCGTTCGGCAAGTTGACGGGACACAACAAAGTAATGCTAGTCCATACTGCCTCCTCTCCGGTCAATATGGCTTAATTTCAAACGAGATAAATGCACTGTCTGTCACTGTATATTTGTAAAAATACGGTCAGTGGACTTCATAATATGCTCATTGCGCTCAATATATACATTTTTCGGTGTTTACACGGTCACTAGCTCACCCTGGCTGAGTATGTGTGTGCATGCACGTGTAGGTCGAGCACTTTATCGTGACCGTGTGTGTTCCGTCGTGTGCTCGGACATGCATGCATTATGGCGTCGCGAGTGTTTTTGAGTCCATGTGTACGTGTGACTATTGCATACACGTAGGGGGAGTACGTGTAGGGGCCACTAAAGGAGCAGTCAAATCACACAGTAAGTTCGTCGGAAGAAGCAACCACCATTTCACTCTTCAATGACACGTACGCAATATAAAATGGTTGATATGGAGAGAAAAAGAAAACCACCATATATACACTAGCAGGAGCCTAAGCTACAAGCCTGCTTGCTTGGGTTGCTCTCTTCACAAGCATAGAAGGACGGTGGCCACACCGCTGGTCACATATCCAGCCTGATCCCATAGCTGGGGGAAGGGAACAATGTTCTGCGTAGACGTGGTCGACATCGGCGAGGGAGAAAATCCACAGTCGGTGCATCCCAATCGGGGGTCACTGCGGTATGGGCCGATGCCGCGTCCCAACCGCCCTTCTAGCTACAGCCCGACGTCCCAGGTAGTCCATCTTCCTTTTGGAGCCGGCTTGCTCCACTGCCGCAGCTCCCCACGTAGCTCCATCTCCATCTCAATCTTTCTCTACTTCTACCAGCTTCTACTTGTGATGAGTTTATGTCTCATGATCTAGTGCCAGTACTATTATTCTAATCACACTTCTTCAATATCTTTGCCATCAGGGATGCTCAGCTCGATTTTAGTGGAATTGCACAAAAGCATCGTATGATCCGAGGGGGCCAGCCGTCTTTCCTTCGACAGGTTCTACCCGGCCAGGAAATTAATTCCTATTTAGGGTTTAGGGTTTAAGTCGTAGTGACCCCATCAGTAGTTTTTCTTTCATACACGCTCTCACAACTTTTGTTTTTAGTTGTGAAGTAAATATTGGCTATGATCTGTGAATCATTGAGATGCATCAGCATGCGTGTTAGTTTTCCGTTGTATTTGATGGAATGTTGTAACGGGGCAACCTTGGAGTAGGAATGAAAATGGAGTGGAAAGTTTCCGTTTTTCCGGAGAAAAAATGGAAACGGAGAGAAACCAACGTTTCGTTTCGTTGGACCGTGCCATCGAGCAAAACCAACGTTTAAATCACGCCGGTCGCGTTTGTGTCTCACCCTCCTCCACGGCTCGACCCCACATGGTCGCTCGACATGCCACTCACCGCAAACCGAGTATACGTAACACAGATATGCATGTCTATGTCTATGTGTGTGTGTGCGCGACGACTCTCGTGACCTAGAAGCGAGGGCGTGTTTTTGATCGAGTTTTCTTTCTTGGTACGTTAAAAAAGCTCCGCCAGTTTTCTTTTCTTTTTTCTGGGAACGCGTGTATTCTATTTAAAACCACTGCTATGGAGATATTGTTTTACTCCATTATAGCCTCTTGTTTGATAGAGTTTCTCACATCTCGCTCTCTCACCCTCTCCATATCAAAACAAGATGACAGTGTCCACACTATCTCTCTCCTCACTGATGGTCACAGATCCGGCCGAATCTCGTCCACTGTGGGAGGTGAGGAGGTGCAGAGTTAACATTGTCGCCATCGGCGATGGAGGAAGCCGATGCGCACTGTCCTCTCGAAGCCGATGGGCACTGCTGCTAATCTAATACTATCACTGGTTAAATGAAGAAATGCTTTTTTCTCATGTATCCTGGTTTAGTTCCCATCAAGATAATCATGATGCTTCTGTTTGTTGGTGTACTTTTCATAATTCTTATTGACAATTGAGATGCCGTTGTTAATCTTTTGAAACAAAGTAACAACACTATATCCCTTTTTTATATTTTTGGAAACAGTGATGCGTATCTCCATACCCGGGCATGTCTTCCTCAATTTTAGTGGAACTTCACAAAATTGGATGGGCATTGTTGTTCCGCCTCACTGTCCTCTGCCACGTGGTTCTTCCTTCCTCGAGCTTGACTACTGAGAAGAAACAGACCATAGCAAGGATTTGTCGAACTTCATAGGTGCCTCACCCAAACTTGATGCCAAATGGATGATGCATGACCACGACGACCTATCGATGCTCATGGTTGTGCCTCATGGTTGTGTCGGCTAGTGAAGCTGATTGATTTTCAATGAAAAACAAGCTGTCTTCCATCAGTGCTCTTTGCTTGTTACCCACAAAGTTGATATCCTTCGTCAGTTCACCTTGGTTGCATTGGAGACGCTGGTCTTTCACGTTGGTGCAATTTTATCACACAATTGGCTATGAACCAAATGTTTCCTCGAAGAAGGATCGACGTTGGTACTAAGAGCATAAGTTTTGTATTGATTTCTAAGCCTTCTCACAACTTTTTCTCCAGCTCCCCTATAATTTTATGTGTCCAGCTATTAAGTTTGATTAAAAAAAATGGTGTGGACTAAAAACTTGGATGGACGCAGTAGCCCTCCATTTTTATTTACTCCGCATATTAGATTTGACTGAAGTCAAACTTTGTAAAGTTTGACCAAGTTTAGGCCGAACACAACAAACCATAATTATTAGAGAGGGCAAACTGTACATACTCTCAAACCTTTCCAATAATTGAAATAAAATTCTTTATTTGTACACACTCTCACACGTTTCCAATAATTTGGCGCATGTGTGGTTGTTCACTTAAGGGAGGGTAGTGTACCGCACGTGAAGGACAGGAAGTGCGACCAGGACGCGTGGACAGTAGTTTTATTCACTAGTACGTTAAATAAAGAGTTTTGTTTCGTACTTACACAATTTAAAACGATTGTTATGGAGAGAATAAGAAACCCACTCTACTATATATTAGTCGTATACACGAGTACTATATGGACGCGGCTTCATTGACTTTAGTGCACCTGCCTTTGGGTTTATGACAGGTGGGCCCAAAATGTGGTTGGCCCACCTGTCATACAGCCAAAAGCAGGTGCAGTTAAGGCACCGGAGCTCAGTCCGTACTACAATATATATATATATATATATACACGCCGGAGGCTCAATGTTCCTTTGTTAGGGTTTGCTATATTCACTGTCTCTCACCCTCTTCACCAGATCTAGAAAAGATTGCGCTGTGGCCTCTGTCTCTCTCACCCCCCTCACAGGTGGCAAAGGAGGCGTCCAGATCCCGTCGCACCAGGAAGGGGAGGAGCTGCACCGTTCACTCTATCGCCTTCGGTGAGGGAGGCAATCCACTGCCGGCTGCGCTTTTCTCTTTCACCTAGCGCCTGTGCGGGAGGGCCACCGACCCCTTCTTTCCTCGCTGCCGTACGTAGTGTGGGCAGATCCGACCTCCCGCCGCACGCCTTGCCACATCCTGACGACCCTAAGGTATAAGTTTCTTTAAAACCGTCATTGGTCTAGCTGCATGTTGATCTTTTTTGACTCTGTAGTCAAATGTAGGTCTTGGTTCAAAGAGGAAAGAAGGGTGCGGTGAGGTGGAGCATGAATCTAGGACGTGGTTCAATGAGGAAAGGAGGGAGGGAAAGTAGTATAGACTAGGTATCCAGCCGCTTTGTTGGTCGAAAAGGGAAAAAGGGGTAACCCAATACACACATCTGTAAGAAACCGAACTCTTTGTTGAAAAGGGAAAGAAACTGGGGAGTTGGGTAGTTTGTGCAGGACTAGATTTGCTGCCCTTACATCGGAAAAAATTTCAAAGAGAACAAATATGGGACCAACGCAGATATGCTGCTTGGCTACATACTCTGCATCACCCATTTATACGTGTGGATGAGCATGGTGCTGGCATGTCCCATCCACATGATCGTGCAGTGTGTTTTGAGATGTTGTGCTACTTGTATTGGTACTGTTTTAAATTAATATTGAATTCAAGCTATTGTATTTTAAGCAATGCCACTCTCAGAATTAACTACTGAACTATTTTAAGAGAATTTCTCTGTTAATATGAATCAATGCAACCGTTTTAGAAATGCTACTGTCCTATACTTTGTTTTCCATCAAGATAAGGTAGATGCTTCTTTTTGTGGCCGCATGTTTCATCCTCCTTTATTGGCAGTAATTGTTTCCTTTTTTGCCTTTGTTAAATCAGGGATATCTATTCAACTTGTTGCTATAGTAAACTTAAATGTCACACCGGCGACTTTACTTGATTTCAGGGTAACTGCACAAAACGAGATTGGATTTTCTATTCGTGTTGGTAGATTCGTACGTGATCTTGTTTGCATCATGACAGGTTGGTACTTTCCTTCATCCACATGATCGTGCAGTGTGTTTTGAGATATTGTGCTACTTGTATTGGTACTTTTTTACATAAATGTTGAATTGAAGCTATTGTATTGCTATCTTTTCCCACTAAATAGTGAATAAAAATGGGACCAACCCAGACATTATGCTTGTTGCTCTGTTACAACAAACTCTGCATCACTCCCTTTATAAGTAGATGGAAGCACATGTTGTTGTTGCGCCCACTCTCCCCTGGAATTGTTTATGCTTTTTGTTAATCTAATGCCGCTGGTAAAATTAAGCAATGCCACTCTCAGAATTAACTATTGCATCTTATTTCAAAACTGCAATACTTGTTAGGGATTGGCGGGATTATCATTTTTGTGGCCGCATGTTTCATCCTCCTTTATTGGCCAATAATTGATTCATTTTTTGCCCCTATTAAAATAGGGATATCTATTCAACTTGTTGCTATTGCGACATTTTGCTTCGCTTAATTTTGGTGGAACTGCACAAAATGAGACCAGATTTCCATATATGTGTTGAGATCTCTTTCAGGTCTTCCTCACGAGTTGTTTCAAATCTTGTCTTGAAAGGTCAGTATCGACTTTCCTCAGAATTAACTATTGAATCTTAGTTCAAAACTGCAACACTTGTTAGGGATCGGCGGGAGTACCATTTCTGTTAGGGATCGGCCGGAGTACATGTTTAAGAAATGTATTGTTCACATAATGTCTCTGTTATTATATATCAGTTACAGTGTTTTACAAATGGCACTATCCTGCTTTGTAGTTCTTTCTACATGTTTAACCAAGGTATTGTTAAGATAATGTCTCTGTTAAAATGAATCAGTCGCATTGTTTTAGGAATGATACTTTTCTACTTTGTCGTTCTTTATACATGTTGAAACAAGGCATTGTTAAGATAATGTCTCAGTTAATATGAATGAATCACGTTGATTGAGAATTGCTACTCTCCTGCTTTGTTTCCCATTAAGATAAGGCAGATCAGTAGATGTTTTTGTTCTGGGAGTACAAGTCATCAACCGTTATTTCTCCGTAATTGTTTCCCTTATACCTTTTATTGCTTACAGGGATATCAAAATTAAAGCTCGGTTTTATTCCGACTTTGATTTTAGTTGAACTGCACAAAAGGAGCCAATGTGTCTAGGGCAAACTGCTACATTAGTGGGTCTAGTTGGTCTTACCACTTTGCAGAAAGAAGCAGTCACTATTTGCACTACATTACACAAGGAATGATCGAGAAGCTTTACATAGTATTAGTAGACGCTGGTGACATGACTAGTCTGCAGAGAGCATAGGAAAATGTACAACATGTGGAGTGCACTGGGAAAAAAGTGCCCAAACAAGTACAGGAAGCCAGGATAGGACTCCAAATCTGTCAATGTCATTCTAAGCAACAATGATGGGACATCTGGGTATGGTAATCTGTTTACCGTACTTTCAGTTTGTTAGTCCACCGATTGGTGGGTTGACACTGGGGACAATATTCATGTGTGTGTTGCTGTGTCTTTGTTTTCTTGCAGCATATAAATACGACATCCACAGGGATGCTCAGCTTGATTTTAGTGCAACTGCACAAAATGTCCAGATGGTTTGTGTCCTCCATAATACTTCATCATGCACAATACATCGAATGGTTCTCTAATCATTCGTCGTCACCTTGAGCCACCGGACTATATGTTCGAATGGTGCTGCCAGCATCGGCCATTAAGAAGGGTAAGAAGAAAGACAAAAAGAGAGATGGCTGCTTTACTTGTGGTTCGGAGGAACACTAGGCAAAGAAGTGCCCAAACAAGTACCAAGAAGCCAGGATAGGACTCCACGTCTGTCAATGTCACTCTAAGCAACAATGATGGGGCATCTGGGTATGGTAATCTTTTTACCATACTTTCAGTTTGTTAGTCCACCGGTTGGTGGATTGACACTGGGGCCAATATTCATGTGTGTGCTGATGTGTCTTTGTTTTCTGGCAGCATATAAATACAAAATCCACAGGGATGCTCAGCTTGATTTTAGTGGAACTGCACAAAATGTTCAGACGGTTCGTGTCCTCCATAATACTTCACATCATGCACAATACATCGAATGGTTCTCTAATCATTCTTCGTCACCTAGAGCCACCGGACTATCAGATGACAAACTAATGACAAACCCTGCCCGTTCCACAATCATAGGCATTGCATATTTTGAATGGGAAAAGCTTGTCAAATTTGACATTAGTTTAATATATTGGAATTGGAAAACCTTGTCAATTTTTGCTCATTGATGTTAGCCAGAATACATGCATTTCATATTTTTGAGTGGGACGCCCTTTGCCGTGAGCAACGTCGATTGTTTTTTCCTATTCCTGTCTTTAGTTCAGAAGTAAATATTTACTCTGCTGAGATGCATAGTCACATGAATGTTGACTTATGTAAGACATTTTAAGAGTTTGTTCCAAATATTATCTATGTAATGCCAGGCCTTGTGTTTGATTGCAAAGTTGAGCTTGGAATGTTGTGGCATGCGGCATCATGAGCTGTTCACCGTGCCTCCTGAGAATAATGCTTCGTATTGTTTTGCATGTCGATCCAATGCCAGTGATTTGCTTGTTAGGAAGATTGTAACATCCCAAATTTTCAATTTGGAATGTTATACATTAGGTCATCATTGCATATCATATTTTATTGCATTTTTGGCTTGATCCTAGATATTCTACGCAACTCAAGGACCCACGAAGAGAGTTCGGAATTTCGTTATTTTCATATTTGAGTTTTTCTCGAATTTTGAAAAGAGGATCGTTTGATTTTAATTATTTTATCTTCGAATATTTATTTTATAAAAATAAAAGAGAGAGGATAAAATGATTTTCTCAAAATAAAGAAATATTGGAGATGTAATATTAAAATCAAATAAGATTTTTATTCAGAGTTTTATTGCTATTTTATTTTGAATTAGGAAAAATATGTGTTTTTCAAAGTTGCATTAGAGACCCACATAAATGTTCACCTTGTCCGGTAGATTTTTAGAGAACGGGGAAAATTTATTTCAGGATTTTTGAAGTCCGTTTAGTATTTCTTTTATTCATTTTTCTGCACGGAATATTTTTTTATAAAAAAGGGAAACCAACTTTGGGCCGTATCCGCCCGGGACTCCGCCCGGGGGAGGCTTTATAAGCCGTCGAGGCCGAACCCCGTGGCCCACCAGCCCGCCGCCGTCGAAACCCTAGCCGCCGCCGCGCCGCACCGCGCCGCCGCCTCACCGTCGTCGGAGCCTCCAGAGTTCATCGCCGCCGCCGTCGGTTTTTCCTTTGACCGGTTCGGTTTTTCGGTAAAAACCTAGATGCGTTTTTTGTTAGATCGGTTTTATTTTTTTCCGATTTAGTTATTTAGCGGACGTTCGTCCGTACGTTCTTTTTAACAAACGGTTTTCGCCCGTTAGCCACAGTTAGCGAACGTTCGTTCATTAGTCTGTTTGTCATTTTTCTTTTTCTCGGATTTTTCGTGATTATTTCCGATCGCGATTCAAGCGCCTAGAGTTTCATCTCGAAGCCCTCTTTCTGTTTAATCAACTTAAACAAGTTTTTGCTACTGTAAAATTTGACTTTAGTCCAGATTAGTAAACAAAGCTTGTTTCTTTCAGCGTTTGAGTTTGGTTACTTCGTTTGATTTGATTCTTTTTGCAAACCGGAGTTCTGAAGTTGAACTTTCTGGTAAGATCTCTTATTTGAGTTTTACCCGTGCCCTTGCTTGATTGCTTATTGTATGTTTGTTTGATTGCGATAGAGTACCCGGAGTGCAAAGCATGCTACATCGAGTCTCTAGGTTTCACGGATCATCAGCAAGGCAAGTAACACTTTGATCATACTTCTTACTACCCAGTTTTATTGCATTTGATAAATCCTCAAACAATTGCATGGTTAGGATCTGAATAAATTGTGGGTTGGGAAGTAGTTGAGGTAGTACATATTCACCTATTTATTATCAAACCTTTGGGAGTTACTTCTATGTTGCTTATATTGCTATGCTATGCTATGGTCGTAGACGTGGTTTTGGTTTGAGCGTATCTATGACAGATGTGACTTGTTAATTAATGGTTAACTTAAGGTGACAACTTTAATACACATCTGGGTGGATTGAGGCACCTGGGGAACCCAGTGATTGCCTGTATTTTTTGGAAATCCCGGGGTACCGTGTGATTCTCCTATGGACTGCCACCCAGGCTCAAAGGGATCATAAGATTATTCATGCTGGAAACTTCCATGTGCAGCCACATGCCATTATGGGCTCTGGCATAGTTGAGTAAGTTATGGGAAACCTTTCCATGATGGGCTAGCAGATGTAGGGGATTGTAGGTGTACAGGCCTATCTATCGGTTAAGGGGGGCCCTTCGGAAAGACTCTGTCTCGGTCATCCGTTTCTCAAACATTATGTAGTGCGAGAAATCCAATGGAGGAGATCGAGTCTTGTGGGGAGAAGTGCACAAACCTCTGCAGAGTGTACAAACTAATCATGGTTAGTCGTGTCCCCGGTTATGGACATCTTGAGTATCTAGTTCTTGGATTATCATGTGGATCTCATCACTCTTAATATAATTTTGGTTGGCTTATTAATTACTTTTAATTGGGATTGAGATGGGGTTCACCATTCTCAATGTTTTTCAACAAACTTTGTAGTTAACTAAAATATATTCCTTTGCAGTAGGGAAAAATTGGCTTTTCGCAAAACATATTAACCATACAGCCTCCACCAGCCATATATGCATGTAGTGGTAGCATTATTCTGTTCATTACTCTCTTGTGTTACTTTGCCAGCATATTCCATGTGCTGACCCGTTTCGGGCTGCAACGTATCATGTTGCAAACATTTCAGACGATGAGTAAGGAGCCTTAGGTCGTGGTCTTTCACTCAGTGATGCCGTTGGAGTTGATGGACTTAGTATATCTTCCAAGCCTTCCGCTGTTATCATATTAGATGGCCTTAAGCCATATTTATTGTAATAAGTTCTCTTTGAGACATTCGATGTAATAAGTGTGTGATTGCTACTCTATTATAAATCCTCAAGTACTGTGCGTGTCAGCATTACCGATTCAGGGATGACTGTATGACACTGATACACAAAGATCAGACTGTTTGAGGTCTGGTCACTACAAGATGGTATAAGAGCACACGCTGACTGTAGGACACGGCCACTAAGCTAAAGCCCTAGATCACTACTCTCTTCTCATTTCTGACTCCTCTCCATTTTATACTCTTTAGGATGGCGGACACTGTTGGGGAACGTAGTAATTTCAAAAAATTTCCTACGAGCACACAGGATCATGTGATGCATAGCAACGAGGGGAGAGTGTTGTCTACGTACCCAACGCAGACCGACTGCGGAAGCGATGACACGACGTAGAGGAAGTAGTCGTACGTCTTCACGATCCAACCGATCAAGCACCGAAACTACGGCACCTCCGAGTTCGAGCACACGTTCAGCTCGATGACGATCCCCGGACTCCGATCCAGCAAAGTGTCGGGGAAGAGTTCCGTCAGCACGACGGCGTGGTGACGATCTTGATGAACTACAGCAGCAGGGCTTCGCCTAAACTCCGCTACAGTATTATCGAGGTATATGGTGGCAGGGGGCACCGCACACGGCTAAGGAATAGATCACGTGGATCAACTTGTGTCAACTTGTGTGTTTAGAGGTGCCCCTGCCTCCGTATATAAAGGATGGAGGAGGAGGAGGCCGGCCAAGGCAAAGGTGCGGCCAGGATAGGGAGTCCTACTAGGACTCCAAGTCCTAGTAGGAGTCCACCAAGAGGGGAGGAAGGGAGAAGGAATAGGAGGAGAAGGAGAGGTGGCCGGCCCCCTTTTCCCTAGTCCAATTCGGACCAAAGGGGAGGGGGGGCGCAGCAGCCTTTTTCCTCTTCCCACTAAAGCCCATTAAGGCCCATTACTTCTCCCGTAACTACCCGGTACTCCGAAAAATACCCGAATCACTCGGAACCTTTCCGATGTCCTAATATAGTCGTCCAATATATCGATCTTTACGTCTCGACCATTTCGAGACTCCTCGTCATGTCCCCGATCTCATCCGGGACTCCGAACTCCTTCGGTACATCAAAACTCATAAACTCATAATATAACTGTCATCAAAACCTTAAGCGTGCGGACCCTACGGGTTCGAGAACAATGTAGACATGACCGAGACATTCTCCGGTCAATAACCAATAGCGGGACCTGGATGCCCATATTGGCTCCTACATATTCTACGAAGATCTTTATCGGTCAGACCGCATAACAACATACGTTGTTCCCTTTGTCATCGGTATGTTACTTGCCCGAGATTTGATCGTCGGTATCCAATACCTAGTTCAATCTCGTTACCGGCAAGTCTCTTTACTCGTTCCGTAATACATCATCTCACAACTAACATATTAGTTGCAGTGCTTGCAAGGCTTATGTGATGTGCATTACCGAGAGGGCCCAGAGATACCTCTCCGACAATCGGAGTGACAAATCCTAATCTCGAAATACGCCAACCCAACATCTACCTTTGGAGACACCTGTAATGCTCCTTTATAATCACCCATTTACGTTGTGACGTTTGGTAGCACCCAAAGTGTTCCTCCGGCAAACGGGAGTTGCATAATCTCATAGTCATAGGAACATGTATAAGTCATGAAGAAAGCAATAGCAACATACTAAACGATCAGGTGCTAAGCTAATGGAATGGGTCATGTCAATCAGATCATTCAACTAATGATGTGACCTCGTTAATCAAATAACAACTCATTGTTCATGGTCAGGAAACATAACCATCTTTGATTAATGAGCTAGTCAAGTAGAGGCATACTAGTGACACTCTGTTTGTCTATGTATTCACACATGTATTATGTTTCCGGTTAATACAATTCTAGCATGAATAATAAACATTTATCATGATATAAGGAAATAAATAATAACTTTATTATTGCCTCTAGGGCATATTTCCTTCAGTCTCCCACTTGCACTAGAGTCAATAATCTAGTTCACATCGCCATGTGATTTAACAGCAATAGTTCACATCACCATGTGATTAACACCCAAAGGGTTTACTAGATTCAGTAAGCTAGTTCACATCGCTATGTGATTAACACCCAAGGAGTACTAAGGTGTGATCATGTTTTGCTTGTGAGAGAATCTTAGTCAACGGGTATGTCATATACAGATCCGTAAGTATTTTGCGAATTCTATGTCTACAATGCTCTGCACGGAGCTACTCTAGCTAATTGCTCCCACTTTCAATATGTATCTAGATCAAGACTTAGAGTCATCTAGATTAGTGTCAAACTTGCATCGGCGTAACCTTTTAACGACGAACCTTTTTCCATAATTGAGAAACATATCCTTATTCCACTAAGGACAATTTTGACCGCTCTCCAGTGATCTACTCCTAGATCACTATTGTACTCCCTTGCCAAACTCAGTGGTATGGCATACAATAGATCTGGTATACAGCATGGCATACTTTATAGAACCTATGACTGAGGCATAGGGAATGACTTTCATTCTCTTTCTATTTTCTGCCGTGGTCGGGCTTTGAGTCTTACTCAACTTAACACCTTGCAACACAGGCAAGAACTCCTTCTTTGACTGTTCCATTTTGAACTATTTCAAAAAAATTATCAAGGTATGTATTCATTGAAAAAATCTTATCAAGCGTCTTCATCTATCTATATAGATCTTGATGCTCAATGTGTAAGCAGCTTCACCAAGGTCTTTTCTTTGAAAAACTTTTATTCAAGTATCCTTTCATGCTTTGCAGAATAATTCTACATTATTTCCGATCAACAATATGTCATTCACATATACTTATCAGAAATGTTGTAGTGCTCCCACTCACTTTCTTGTAAATACAGGCTTCACTGTAAGTCTGTACAATAACTATATGCTTTGATCAACTTATCAAAGCGTATATTCCAACTCCGAGATTCTTGCACCAGTCCATAAATGGATCGCTGGAGCTTGCACACTTTGTTAGCTCCCTTTGGATCGACAAAACCTTCCGGTTGCATCATATACAACTCTTCTTCCAGAAATCCATTCAGGAATGCAGTTTTGACATCCATCTGCCAAATTTCATAATCATAAAATGCGGCAATTGCTAACATGATTCAGACAGACTTTTAAGCATCGATACGAGTAAGAAAATCTCATCGTATTCAACACCTTGAACTTTGTCAAAAACCTTTTTCGACAAGTCTAGCTTTGTAGATAGTAACACTACTATCAACGTCCGTCTTCCTCTTGAAGATCCATTTATTCTTAATGACTCACCGATCATCGGGCAAGTCAATCAAAGTCTACACTTTGTTCTCATACATGGATCATATCTCAGATTTCATGGCCTCAAGCCATTTCATGGAATCTGGGCTCATCATTGCTTCCTCATAGTTCGTAGGTTCATCATGGTCTAGTAACATGACTTCCAGAACATGATTACCGTACCACTCTGGTGCGGATCTTACTCTGGAAGACCTACGAGGTTTGGTAGTAACTTGATCTGAAGTTTGATGATCATCATCATTAACTTCCTCACTTATTGGTGTAGGAATCTCTGGAACTGATTTCTGTGATGAACTACTTTCCAATAAGGGAGAAGGTATAATTACCTCATCAAGTTCTACTCTCCTCCCACTCACTTCTTTCGAGAGAAACTCCTTCTCTGGAAAGGATCCATTTTAGCAACGAATGTCTTGCCTTCGGATCTGTGATAGAAGGTGTACCCAACAATTTCCTTTGGGTATGAAGACGCACTTCTCCGATTTGGGTTCGAGCTTATCAGGATGAAACCTTTTTCACATAAGCATCGCAGCCCCAAACTTTAAGAAACAACAGGTTAGGTTTACTGCTAAACCATAGTTCATACAGTGTCGTCTCAACGGATTTAGATGGTGCCCTATTTTAAAACGTGAATGCAGCTGTCTCTAATGCATAACCCCAAAACGATAGTGGTAAAGAGATATCATAGATCGCACCATATCAAATAAAGTGTGGTTACGACGTTCGGACACACCATAACGATGTGGTGTTCCAGGTGGCGTGAGCTGTGAAACTATTCCACATTGTTTTAATTGAAGACCAAACTCGTAACTCAAATATTTGTCTCCGCGATCAGATCGCAGAAACTTTATTTTCTTGTTACGATGATTTTTCCACTTCACTCTGAAATTCTTTGAACCTTTCAACTATTTCAGACTTATGTTTCATCAAGTAGATATACCCATATCTGCTCAAATCATCTTGTGAAGGTCAGAAAACAACGATGCTTGCCACGAGCAACAGCACTCATTGGATCGCATACATCGGTATGTATTATTTCCAACAAGTCAGTAACTCGTTCCATTGTTCCGAAGAACGGAGTTTTAGTCATCTTGCCCAAAAGGCACGGTTCACAAGCATCAAATGATTCATAACCAAGTGATTCCGAAAATCCATCTTTATGGAGTTTCTTCATGCGCTTTACACCGATATGACCCAAACGGCAGTGCCACAAATAAGTTGCACTATCATTATTAACTTTGCATCTTTTGGCATCAATATTATGAATATGTGTATCACTACGATCGAGATCCAATGAACCATTTTCATTGGGTGTGTAACCATATAAGGTTTTATTCATGTAAATAGAACAACAGTTTATTCTCTTACTTAAATGAATAACCGTATTGCAATAAACATGATCAAATCATATTCATGCTCAACGCAAACACCAAATAACATTTATTTAGGTTCAACACTAATCCCGAAAGAATAGGGAGTATGCGATGATGATCATTTCAATCTTGAAACTACTTTCAACACACATCATCACTTCACCCTTAACTAGTTTCTGTTTATTCTGCAACTCCCGTTTCGAGTTACTACTCTTAGCAACTGAACCAGTACCAAATACCGAGGGGTTGCTATAAACACTAGTAAAGCACACATCAAACACCTGTATATCAAATATACCCCTTTTCACTTTGCCATCCTTCTTATCCACCAAATATTTAGGGTAGTTCCGCTTCCAGTGACCATTTCCTTTGTAGTGTAAGCACTCAGTTTCAGGCTTTGGTTCAGCTTTGGGCTTCTTCGTGGGAGTGACAACTTGCTTGTCAATCTACTTGAAGTTCCCCTTTCTTTCCCTTTGCCCTTTTTCTTGAAACTAGTGATCTTGTCAACCATCAACACTTGATGCTTTTTCTTGATTTCTACCTTCGTTGATTTCAACATCACGAAGAGCTCGGGAATCATTTTCATCATCCCTTGCATACTATAGTTCATCACGAAGTTCTACTAACTTGGTGATGGTGACTAGAGAATTCTGTCAATCACTATCTTATCTGGAAGATTAACTCCCACTGAATTCAAGCGATTGAAGTACCCAGACAATCTGAGCACATGCTCACTAGTTGAGCGATTCTCCTCCATCTTTTAGCTATAGAACTTGTTGGAGACTTCATATCTCTCAACTCGGGTATTTGCTTGAAATATTAACTTCAATTCCTGGAACATCTCATATGGTCCATGACATTCAAAACGTCTTTGAAGTCCCGATTCTAAGCCGTTAAGCATGGTGCACTAAACTATCAAGTAGTCATCATATTGAGCTAGCCAGACGTTCATAACTTCTGCATCTGCTCCTGCAATAGGTCTGTCACCTAGCGGTGCATTAAGGACATAATTCTTCTGTGCAGCAATGAGGATTTAACCTCAGATCACGGATCAAATCCGCAACATTGCTACTAACATTTTTCAACACAATTTTCTCTAGGAACATATCAAAATAAACACAGGGAAGCAACAACGCGAGCTATTGATCTACAACATGATTTGCAAAATACTACTAGGACTAAGTTCATGATAAATTTAAGTTCAATTTAATCATATTACTTAAGAACTCCCACTTAGATAGACATCCCTCTAATCCTCTAAGTGATCACGTGATCCAAATCAACTAAACCATGTCCGATCATCACGTGAGATGGCGTAGTTTCATCGGTGAACATCATTATGTTGATCATATCTACTATATGATTCACGCTCGACCTTTCGGTCTCCGTGTTCCGAGGCCATATCTGCATATGCTAGGCTCGTCAAGTTTAACCTGAGTATTCTGCGTGCGCAACTGTTTTGCACCCGTTGTATTTGAACGTAGAGCCTATCACACCCGATCATCACGTGGTGTCTCAGCACGAAGAACTTTCGCAACGGTGCATACTCAGGGAGAACACTTCTTGATAATTTAATGAGAGATCATCTTATAATGCTACCGTCAATCAAAGCAAGATAAGATGCATAAAAAGATAAACATCACATGCAATCAATATAAGTGATATGATATGGCCATCATTATCTTGTGCTTGTGATCTCCATCTCCGAAGCACCGTCATGATCACCATCGTCACCGGCGCGACACCTTGATCTCCATCGTAGCATCGTTGTCGTCTCGCCAATCTTATGCTTCCACGACTATCACTACCGTTTAGTAATAAAGTAAAGCATTACATCGCGATTGCATTGCATACAATAAAGCGACAACCATATGGCTCCTGCCAGTTGCCGATAACTTGGTTACAAAACATGATCATCTCATACAATAAAATTCAGCATCATGCCTTGACCATATCACATCACAACATGCCCTGCAAAAACAAGTTAGACATCCTCTACTTTGTTGTTGCATGTTTTACGTGGCTGCTACGGGCTTAAGTAAGAACCAATCTCACCTACGCATCAAAACCACAACGATAGTTTGTCAAATAGACTCCGTTTTAACCTTCGCAAGGACCGGGCGTAGCCATACTTGGTTCAACTAAAGTTGGAGAGGCAGTCGCCCGCAAGCCATCTCTGTGCAAAGCACGTCGAGGGAACCGGTCTCGCGTAAGCGTACGCGTAAGGTTGGTCCGGGTCGTCTCGTCCAACAATACCGCTGAACCAAAATATGACATGCTGGTAGGCAGTATGACTTGTATCGTCCACAACTCACTTGTGTTCTACTCGTGCATATAACATCAACATCATTAACCTAGGCTCTGATACCACTGTTGGGGAACGTAGTAATTTCAAAAATTTTCCTACGCGCACACAGGATCATGTGATGCATAGCAACGAGGGGAGAGTGTTGTCTACGTACCCAACGCAGACCGACTGCGGAAGCGATGACACGACGTAGAGGAAGTAGTCGTACGTCTTCACGATCCAACCGATCAAGCACCGAAACTACGGCACCTCCGAGTTCGAGCACACGTTCAGCTCGATGACGATCCCCGGACTCCGATCCAGCAAAGTGTCGGGGAAGAGTTCCGTCAGCACGACGGCGTGGTGACGATCTTGATGAACTACAGCAGCAGGGCTTCGCCTAAACTCCGCTACAGTATTATCGAGGTATATGGTGGCAGGGGGCACCGCACACGGCTAAGGAATAGATCACGTGGATCAACTTGTGTCAACTTGTGTGTTTAGAGGTGCCCCTGCCTCCGTATATAAAGGATGGAGGAGGAGGAGGCCGGCCAAGGCAAAGGTGCGGCCAGGATAGGGAGTCCTACTAGGACTCCAAGTCCTAGTAGGAGTCCACCAAGAGGGGAGGAAGGGAGAAGGAATAGGAGGAGAAGGAGAGGTGGCCGGCCCCCTTTTCCCTAGTCCAATTCGGACTAGAGGGAGGGGGGGCGCAGCCTTTTTCTCCTCTTCCCACTAAAGCCCATCAAGGCCCAATACTCTTCCCCGTATTCCCGTAACCCCCCGGTACTCCGAAAAATACCCGAATCACTCGGAACCTTTCCGAACTCCGAATATAGTCGTCCAATATATCGATCTTTACGTCTCGACCATTTCGAGACTCCTCGTCATGTCCCCGATCTCATCCGGGACTCCGAACTCCTTCGGTACATCAAAACTCATAAACTCATAATATAACTGTCATCGAAACCTTAAGCGTGCGGACCCTACGGGTTCGAGAACAATGTAGACATGACCAAGACACGTTTCCGGTCAATAACCAATAGCGGGACCTGGATGCCCATATTGGCTCCTACATATTCTACGAAGATCTTTATCGGTCAGACCGCATAACGACATACGTTGTTCCCTTTGTCATCGGTATGTTACTTGCCCGAGATTTGATCGTCGGTATCCAATACCTAGTTCAATCTCGTTACCGGCAAGTCTCTTTACTCGTTCCGTAATACATCATCTCACAACTAACATATTAGTTGCAGTGCTTGCAAGGCTTATGTGATGTGCATTACCGAGAGGGCCTAGAGATACCTCTCCGACAATCGGAGTGACAAATCCTAATCTCGAAATACGCCAACCCAACATCTACCTTTGGAGACACCTGTAATGCTCCTTTATAATCACCCATTTACGTTGTGACGTTTGGTAGCACCCAAAGTGTTCCTCCGGCAAACGGGAGTTGCATAATCTCATAGTCATAGGAACATGTATAAGTCATGAAGAAAGCAATAGCAACATACTAAACGATCAGGTGCTAAGCTAATGGAATGGGTCATGTCAATCAGATCATTCAACTAATGATGTGACCTCGTTAATCAAATAACAACTCATTGTTCATGGTCAGGAAACATAACCATCTTTGATTAACGAGCTAGTCAAGTAGAGGCATACTAGTGACACTCTGTTTGTCTATGTATTCACACATGTATTATGTTTCCGGTTAATACAATTCTAGCATGAATAATAAACATTTATCATGATATAAGGAAATAAATAATAACTTTATTATTGCCTCTAGGGCATATTTCCTTCAGACACAAGGAACAAGTTTGCACAACCGGATGAAGAAACACCCTTTGGATGACACCTGAAGATAGTCACTAGGTACCTGAACATCGGAATACCAAGCTTCACCGGGACTTACAACACCACTTTACCAGAAGAGGAGCGTGGATGATTCAAGTTCAAGTTCCAGGAAGGACATTTACGCCAGTCACTGTGCCCATAGAGTTTTCTTTTGATGCACCAACCTGGAGTCTAGGAAAGAGTATGGCAGCCCACATCACCATGGGACGCATTGTAGAAGTTTACCACAAGGATCTCAAGGATACTATCTACCAGATTTGTGGGCGCCGAGATGAGCAATGGGAGATGATCAGCACCAGGAAGGATAGATCAATTGCCGCTTTCATCAGGAGTTAAACCAGCACATTCGTCGCCAGGAGAACCAGATGTGCGCAGGCATGATAGATCTGAATAAGGAAATGACCAGGATCACGGAGCTGGAGGAAGAACTCAAGACTACTAGCGAAGATTATGAGGAGGAAATTGTCGTACTAGTGGAGAAGAATTATGATCTGACAAGGAATCTAGGAGTATTCATGGGAGCCCGCGCCAGGAGGAGAAGACGACGATTCCACTTGCCCGGAGAACTACATCATCATCGACGACACCGACTCGGACCCCGACGATAGCGATGATGACTATGTTGATGAAGCTGGAGCGGATATTATGGAGTCTTCCACCAATCAATTTTTTTAGTCGACCACCATATCAGTAGTAGTATTCCACCATGTATATAGTATAGTCCAAGCACTTCTGTAACGATACTTCTAGACCGATTGTATGCCCTTGCTTGATTGATTGAGTGATATGATTGTGTTTGTCTCATGTGCATATGGGTAGTGCTTTCTCACTAGACCTCATTCTTTCTATTCTCTTCCCTCTAAAACCTCAGATGCCTCCGAGACGTGACCCCGGATTTACCTTTCCACTGAAGCTCACTCAGTTGACCCAGCAGCAGAATACCTTGATGCAGTTGTTAGTTCAGAACCAAGGCAACAACAACAACAACAACAACCCACCACCACCACCCCCAATTGACAACTTAGCCCATTTTCTGAGGTTGCGGTCGCCGGTGTTTTCCAGTAGCACCGAGCCAATAGTGGCAGATGATTGGCTCCGCAGGATTGGAAGGGAGTTAACCACTGCAGGATGCACAGATGCTGAGAAGGTGCGTTTTACCGCACACCAATTGGATGGATCAGCAGCCTCATGGTGGGAGAATTAGACTGTCACCTATCCTATAGCCAATGTTACATGGGACCAGTTCCAGTAGGCTTTTCGCACTGCCCATGTATCAGCAGGAGCTATGGCCATGAAGAAGCATGAGTTCCGCAACTTATGCCAAGGAGGACGCACCGTTAGCCAGTATGTGGATGACTTTACCAAGCTAGCACATTATGCCCCAGATGACGTTGCTACGGATGCAGCTAAACAGGAGAAGTTTCTGGAAGGACTGAATGATGAGCTGAGCATGCAGTTGATGGAAGCAGCAGCAGATTGACAACCGCAAGAGGAAGTATGGACAAGGGAAGTATAATTCTGGAGCTCAGCAGAGACCCCGTTTCACCCTGAACTCGGGAGAACCCCTACAACATAACCATGGAGGTCACAATCACATCGGAGGAAGTTCGCACAACCATAGTGGCTCCAAGAGCGGAAATGGTAATGGAGGAAGCAACAGACAGAACCGTTACAACCCAACAACCCCCGCCAAGAAAGATCTAAGCCATGTTACTTGCTACAAGTGCTAGAAGACCAGATATTACGCCAATAAATGTCCTGAAGCTAAGAATGGAAATGTCAATGGAAGTTCTGGGAAGAATCCCAGCCCTTTCAACAGGGG
Organism: Triticum dicoccoides; assembly: GCF_002162155.2. Lineage (NCBI taxonomy): Eukaryota > Viridiplantae > Streptophyta > Magnoliopsida > Poales > Poaceae > Triticum > Triticum dicoccoides. The sequence continues at coordinate 170,651,484 of NC_041392.1, forward strand.
ACAAGTGAACCACGTTAACATGGAGGAGATTGAAGCCCAGCCAGATGCAGTAATAGGTAAGTTTTTCGTGAAGTCATTTACTGCAGTCGTTCTTTTTGATACGGGTGCATCGCATTCATGCATATCAAGGGGATTTGTGGATATGTATAAGATGCCCACCAAAGCTCTTAGTACACCTATGTTAGTGAGCTCGCCAGGAGCAGAGTCTATGGCAAGACAAGGATGTTTTCAGATGCCATTGACCATAGGTAGGCATGTTTTCCCCTCAGATCTAATAATTTTGCAATCGCAAGGTTTGAATGTGATTCTAGGTATGGATTGGCTATCGATGTACGGAGGAAACATCGATTGCACCAGTAAGTCAATTTTGCTAACCACCCCAGAAGGAAGAAGGATCAAGTATGTATCCGGGCATGTGCCGAATAGGACTCAAGTAAATCCTTATCAGGAGTTGTACAGGAGGAAGTACCAGTGGTGAAGGATTTCCCGGATGTATTTCCAGAAGAGTTGCAAGGCATGCCACCGGATAGAGACATCAAGTTTTTGATTGAGCTTTTGCCAAGCACAGGGCCAATATCTAAGAGACCATATAGGATGCCCGCACATGATTTAGAAGAAATTAAGAAGCAGATTAAGGAGTTACTGGATAAAGGATATATTCGCCCAAGCTCGTCATCTTAGGGATCACCAGTACTTCTAGTGGAGAAAAAGGATGGATCGTTAAGGATGGTTGTTGATTATCGAGGATTGAATGAAGTAACGATCAAGAACAAGTACCCACTGCCAATGATCAATGATTTGTTTGATTAGCTGCAAGGAGCTAAGGTGTTTTCCAAGATCGATCTGCAATCAGGGTACCACCAACTGAAGATTCGAGAGCGGGATATACCCAAGACAACTTTTACCATGAGGTACGGGCTATATGAGTATACCGTTATGTCATTTGGCCTGACTAACGCACCGGCCTATTTCATGAACATGGTGAACAAGGTGTTTATGGAGTTTTTGGATAAGTTCGTTGTGGTGTTCATTGATGACATTCTGGTCTACTCGAAGAATGAAGAGGAGCATAAAGAGCATTTGCGTTTAGTACTTGGGAAGCTCAGAGAACATCAGCTATACGCCAAGTTCAGCATATGTGAGTTTTGCTTGAAGGAAGTTGGATTCCTTGGACATGTTATATCCGGAGAAGGAATAGCGGTAGACCCCACCAAAGTTGTCACTATGACAAATTGGGAGGCACCCACATCAGTTGGAGAGATCTGGAGTTTTCTTGGACTCGCGGGATACTACCGGAGGTTCATTGAGAATTTCTCAAAGATTGCAAAACCTATGACGGAGTTGTTGAAGAAGGACACCAATTTCAAATGGACTGAGGAATGTGAGGCCAGTTTTCAGGAGTTGAAGAAGCACTTGGTTACATCACTAGTGTTGATCCTGCCAGATCAACGCAAGGATTATGAAGTGTATTGCGACGCTTCTCGTTGAGTACTTGAAGCAGTGCTTATGCAGGAAGGAAGAGTTGTTTCATATGCCTCACGACAGCTTAAACCCCATGAGTTAAATTATGCTACGCATGATTTGGAGTTAGCAGTCGTAGTGCATGCGTTGAAGACTTGGAGACATTTTCTCATCGGAAATCATTGTGAGGTATACATGGATCACAAGATTTTGAAGTATATCTTCACGCAGAAGGAGTTGAATCTCAGGCAGAGGAGATGGTTGGAACTCATTAAGGATTATGACATGAAGTTGCACTATCATCCCGGAAAGGCTAACATAGTAGCCGATGCGTTGAGCCGCAAGAGTCATGTCAATACCCTCATGACCAGAGAGTTACCCAAGGAGTTAGCAGAGAATCTTCGCGAGCTATGTTTGGAGATAGTTCCGAGAGGTTATGTAGCAGAATTGGAGATTCAGTCTACTTTGATGGATAAGATCAGAGAAGCTCAGAAGACGGACAAGGAGATTGCCAAGATAAAGGAAAGGATGAGCAAAGGAAAGGCTAAAGGATTTCGTGGGGATGAGCACGATACCTTATGGTACGAGGATCGCGTATTTGTGCCAAATGATCAGGAGATCAGGAAGCTGATTTTGCAGGAGGCCCATGATTCACTATATTCGATTCACCCAGGAAATACCAAGATGTATCTGGATTTGAAGGATAGTTTCTGGTGGACTGGAATGAAGAAGGATATTGCGGAGTATGTAGCAGTTTGTGATGTATGTCAGAGAGTGAAGGCAGAGCCTCAGAAGCCAGCAGGATTGCTACAACCATTGCCGATACCCGAATGGAAGTGGGACAAGCTAGGTATGGATTTTATCAAGGGATTACCCAGGACTCATTCAGGCTATGACTCGATATGGGTTGTAGTTGATCGTTTGACGAAAGTAGCTCATTTCATCCCAGTGAAGACCACTTACACCAGTGCTAAGTTGGCAAAGATATACATGACAAGGATCATATGTTTGCATGGACTTCCGAGGACCATTGTGTTAGATAGAGGAACCTAGTTTACCTCAAAGTTTTGGAATCAGTTGCATGAAACTTTGGGAACCAGGCTAGAGTTCAGTATAGCTTTTCACCCGCAGACAGATGGACAAACTGAGAGAGTCAATCAGATTCTGGAGGACATGTTGAGAGCTTGTGCGCTAGACTATGGATCTAGTTGGGATGATAATTTGCCTTACGCAGAGTTCTCTTACAACAACACCTATCAAGCCAGTTTGAAGATGGCCCCTTTCGAAGCATTGTACGGAAGGAGGTGTTATGGGACAAAGTTGGAGACCCATAGTTGTTTGGACCATATTTGATTAAAGAGTCTGAAGAGAAGGTTAAGCTGATTCGTGATAGACTCAAGGTAGCCCAGTCCAGGCAAAAGAGCTATGCAGATTCTAAATGCAAGGAGACAGTTTACGAAGTTGGAGACAGAGTGTATCTTCGTGTATCACCACTCCGAGGAGTTAAGCGTATTGGAGTTAAAGGAAAGTTAGCACCACGTTTTGTGGGACCATACAAAGTTTTGGAACATATGGAAGAAGTTGCTTACAAGTTGAAATTGCCCAAAGGATTGTCAAGAGTTCACGATGTGTTCCACGTTTCTCACTTCAAGAAGTGCCATGCAGAGATAGCTGATATCCCTCTGAGGGATACAGTGCCACTAGAAGCGATACAGTTGGATAGCGATTTGACATACGAGGAGAAGCCAGGCAAGATTCCCGAGTTTGCCAGCCGAGTTACACACACCAAGGTTATCAAGTTTTGCTTCAGTGGAGTCACCATACCGAAGATGAAGCCACCTGGGAACGAGAGGAAGACCTACGGAAGGATCACCCTCACCTATTTTCTAGCCAACCCGAATCTCGAGGGCGAGATTCATCTTGAGGGGGGTAGGTTTGTAACATCCCAAATTTTCAATTTGGAATGTTATACATTAGGTCATCATTGCATATCATATTTTATTGCATTTTTGACTTGATCCTAGAAATTCTACGCAACTCAAGGACCCACGGAGAGAGTTGGCAATTTCGTCATTTTCATATTTGAGTTTTTCTCGAATTTTGAAAAGAGGATCGTTTGATTTTCATTATTTTATCTTCGAATATTTCTTTTATAAAACTAAAAGAGAGAGGATAAAATGACTTTCTCAAAATAAACAAATATTGGATTTAATATTAAAATCAAATAAGATTTTATTCGGAGTTATATTGCTATTTTTTTAAATTAGGAAAAACTAGCACATATGTCCGTGGGTTGCAACGGGATAGATATTTATTTGGAGAAGCAATGGGAGAGATAATTGATGTCTCCACCAAAAATGATCTCCATAGCGGTGTGATAAAGAGAGAAGTTATGGTCTTCTAGCGGGTCATGTGTAACATCCCAAATTTCCAATTTGGAATGTTATACATTAGATCATCCTTGCATATCATATTTTAGTTGCTTTTGGTTTTCATCCTAGAAATTTCTATGCAACTCAAGGACCCACGGAGAGAGTTGGGGAATTCATTATTTTGATATTTGAGTTTTCTCAAATTTTGAGAATAGGATCATTTGATTTTATTTATTTTATCATCAATTATTTCTATTACAAAAATATGAGAGAGGGAATAAAATGACTTTCCCAAAATAAAGAAATATTGAGGATTTAATAATAAAATCAAATAGGATTTTATTTCAGAGTTTTTAGTTATTTTATTTGAATTTAGGAAAAATGTGCGTTTTTCAAAATTGCAGTTAGGTCCCAAATAAATGTTCACCTTGTGCAGCTTGATTTTAGAAGCCCGTGAAAATTTATTTCGGAATTTTTGGAGTCCGTTTAGTATTTCGTTTTATTTTTCTTCTGCGTGTAAGTATTTAAAAAAACAGCGAACCGACCTAGGGCCGTGTCCGACTAGGACTCCCGGCCCGTTAGGATATATAAGCCGGGGGGGAGGCCCAACCCCAGCCAAACCCTAGCCGAGCCACCCAGCACCGCCCGCCGCCCCCAGCGCCCGCCGCCCCTAGCGCCGCCGCCGCACGCCGCCCGAGGTCCGCCGCCGCCTCAATTTCCGTGCCGGTTTTTTTTTATTTTTTTTCAAAAAACCGTTCGGTTTTTCCGTCGGTTTTTTTATATAGTTTGTTTTTTTAAATAGATCAGATTTTACGGTTTATTTAAATAGCGAGCGTTCGTCCGTTCGTTCGTTCTAGCGAACGTTCGTCATTTTTCTTTTTCTCGGATTTAATCCGCGATTTTTCTGATCGTGATTCCTGATCTGATTTTCTTTTTAGTATAACTTTTCGCTCGTTTATCGGAATCAGGCGATTCAAGCGCCTAGAGTATCGTCTCGAAACCCTCTATCCGTTTAATCAACTTAAACAAGTTTTTGCTAATGTAATTTGCCCTAGATCCAGATTAGTAGAACGAAGTTGTTTTCTTTCGCCATTTGACTTTCTTTGCTTCGTTCGATTTGATTCTTTTTGCAAACCGGAGTTCTTAAGTTGAACCTTCTGGTTTAGATCTCTTATTTGAGTTTTACCCGTGCATTAGATGAGTACTTATTGTATGCTTGTTTGTTGTTTGCGATAGAGTACCCGGAGTGCGCCGGTTGTTACTTCGAATCGCTAGGTTTCCCGGATCATCAGCAAGGCAAGTAACACTTTGATCATACATTTCCTACTACCCAGTTTTATTGCATTAGATCAATCCTCACACATTGCATGATTAGGATCTAATTAAATTGTGGGATGGGAAGTAGTTGAGGTAGTACCTATTACCTGTTTATTATCAAACCTTTGGGAGTTACTTCTATGTTTGCCATTATGCCATGCTATGCTAGTAGACGTGGATTGGGTGAGTGATATCCATGACAGATGTGAGTTTGTTAATTAATGGTTTATTTAAGGTGGCAACTTAAACACACATCTGGGTGGATTGAGGCACCTGGGTATTCCAAGACTTGCCTGTTTTTCTTTTGGACCGCCACCCAGGCTCAAAGGGATCACGAGACTATTCATAATAGAAACTTCCGTGTGCAGCCACAGGCTATTATGGGCTCTAGCATAGTTGACTAAGTCGTGCGAACTCTTATAGTGGTAAACTAGCAGATGTAGGGGATGTAGGTGGTACGGTCTACCCGATCGTAAGGTGCTAGCGCTTCTGAAAGACTATGTATCAGTCATCCGTCTTCTCAAACACCATGTAGTGCGAGAAACCAAACGGAGGCGATCGAGTCTTGTGGGGAAAAGTGCGCAAACCTCTGCAGAGTGTATTAAACTAATCATGGTTAGCCGTGTCCCCGGTTATGGACATCTTGAGTATATAGTACCTGGATTATCATGTAAATCTCAACATGTTACTCTAAATTAATTTTGTTGAGTTTAGTTAATGATGATGCTTAATTGGGATTGAGAATGCTGTCAACCATTCTTAATGTTTAACAACCACTATGATAGTAAATAAATTTATTCCTTTGTAGTAGGGAAAAATTGGCTTTACGCAAAACTGTAACCATAGAGCTTTCCACCAGCCAAATATGCATATAGTATAGCTGTTTCATTCCATTACTCTCTATGTGTTACCTTGCCAGCATATTTCATGTGCTGACCCGTTTCGGGCTGCAACGTTAATGTTGCAGACTTTTCAGACGATGATTAAGGAGTTTTTAGGTCGTGGTTCTATACTCAGTGATGCCGTTGGAGTTGATGGACTCACCTATCTTCCAAGCCTTCCGCTGTTATCGTTATTAGATGGCCTTAAGCCATATTTATTGTAATAAGTTCTCTTTTGAGACACTTGATGTAATAAGTGTGTGATTGCTACTCTGTTATAAATCCTCTGAGTACTGTGTGGTGTCAGCATTACTGATCCAGGGATGACACCGGAGCACAAAGATCAGACTGTTTGAGGTCTGGTCGCTATAGAGATGGTTTCAGAGCACACGCTGACTGTAGGACACGACCACTAAGCTAAAGACCTAGAACACTGTTCACCCTCTTCTCTTCTGACTCCTCATCTTTTCCACTCTTTTAGGATGGCGGATGCAAGGAACAAGTTCACACAACCGGATGAAGATACACCCTTTGGACGACACTTGAAGGAAGTCACTAGATACCTGAACATAGGAGTACCAAGCTTCACCGGAACCTACAACGCCACTTTACTTGAAGAAGAGCGCTGGATGATTCAAGTTCAAGTTCCAGGAAGAACGTTTATGCCAGTCACTGAGCCCATAGAGTTTTCTTTTGATGCACCAACTTGGAGTCTAGAAAAGAGCATGGCAGCTCACATCGCCATGGGACGCATTAGAGAAGTCTACCGCAATGATCTCAAGGATACTATCTACCAGATTTGTGGGCGCCGAGATGAGCACTGGGAGATGATCAGCACCAGGAAGGATAGATCAATTGCAGCTTTTATCCAGGAGTTAAACCAGCACATTCGACGACAGGAGAGCCAGATGTGCGCCGACATGATAGATCTGAAGAAGGCTAAGACAAGAATCAAGGAACTGGAGGAAGAACTCGAGGCTACACGTGAAGATTATGAAGAAGAAATTGAAGTATTGGTGGACAAGAATGCTGACCTAACAATGAAGATCGGGATATTTATGGGAGGCCCTACCCCAGTAGACGAAGATGAAGAACCCAAGGAGATTCGCCCGGAAGACTACATCATCATCGACAACACCGATTCGGACCCAGACGATAGCGATGATGATTATGTTGATGAAGCTGGAGCAGATATCATGGAGTCTGCAACCGAAGAATATTTCTAGTAGACCACCTCATCAGTAGTAGTAGTCCACCATGTAAATATAGTAGTCCGAGCATGTTTGCGATAATTAGATCGATTGTATGCCCTTGTTTGATTGAATGAAGTGGATTGTTTGCTTTTGCCTCATGTGCATATGGGTAGTGTTTTCTCTTTAGACCCCTCTATTCTTACATCTCATCTTTTCTAAACCCACAGATGCCTCCGAGACGTGACCCCGGGTTTGCCTTTCCACCGGAGCTCACCTAGTTGATCCAGCAGCAGAACACATTGATGCAGTTGCTAGTCCAGAATCAGAATCAGGGGAACAACAACAACAACCCACCACCACCACCACCACCACCTGTTGATCACTTAGCCCGTTTTCTTAGGCTGAATCCGCCGGTGTTTTCCAGTAGCACCGAGCCGATAGTAGCAGGTGATTGGCTCCGCAAGACAGCTAGAGAGTTGACCACAGCAGGATGCACGGATGCGGAGAAGGTGAAGTTTGCCGCACATCAGCTTGAAGGACCCGCAGCATCATGGTGGGAGAATTTCACAGCCACTTTCCCTGTCGACACTGTCACATGGGATCAGTTTCAGCAGGCTTTTCGTACTGCCATGTTTCAGTAGGAGCTATGGCCATGAAGAAGCGTGAGTTTCGCAACTTGCGCCAAGGAGGACGGACAGTTGGCCAGTATGTGGAGGACTTTAGTAAGCTAGCACGTTATGCCCCAGATGACGTCGCTATGGATGCAGCGAAGCAGGAGAAGTTTCTAGAAGGACTGAATGATGAGTTGAGCATGTAGTTGATGGTAGCAACCTTCAACAACTATCAGGAGTTGGTAGATCGTGCTCTTATGATTGAAGGCAAGCAGCAGCAAATTGAGAACCACAAGAGGAAGTATGGACAAGGGAAATACAATTCAGGAGCTCAGCAGAAGCCACATTTTACCCCTAGACCGGGAGGACATTTTCAGCATACCCATGGAGGAGGTAGCTCACATAATCAGAATGGCACCAGGAATGGTAATGGGAATGGAGGAAGCAATGGCCAGAATCACACCAACCCATCAGCACCAGCTAAGAAGGACCTAAGCCAAGTCACTTGCTTTAAGTGTTCAAAGACAGGACATTATGCCAATGAATGTCCTGAATTACAAAATGTAAACGGCAATGGAAGCTCTGGGAAGAAGCTAAACCCTTTCAACATGGGACAGGTGAACCACGTTAACATGGAGGAGGTAGAAGCTCAGCCTGATGCAGTAATAGGTAAGTTTTTGGTTAAGTCATTTACTGCACTCGTTCTTTTTGATACTGGTGCATCGCATTCATACATCTCAAGGGGATTTGTGGATAAGTATAACCTGTCAACCCAAGCCCTTAGGTCACCCATGTTAGTAACCCCGCCTGGAGCAGAGTATATGGCTAGTCGATGTTGTGGTCGGTTACCATTAAGGATTGGTAACTATGTTTTTCCCTCAGACCTAATAGTATTGGAATCCCAAGGATTGGATGTGATATTAGGCATGGATTGGTTGTCAAAGTATGAAGGGAATATTGAATGTGCTAGTAAGTCAATTTTGCTTACCACCCCAGAAGGGAGAAGGATCAAGTATGTATCCCGGCATGTGCCAAAGATGGCTCAAGTAAATTGTTTAACAGGAGTAGTACAGGAGGAAGTACCAGTGGTAAGGGATTTCCCTGAAGTATTTCCAGAAGAGTTGCCAGGCATGCCACCGGATAGAGATATTGAGTTTTTCATTGAGCTATTGCCAGGCACCGGGCCAATATCAAAGAGACCATATAGGATGCCAGCAAAGGATTTTTTGGAAATTAAGAAGCAGATTAAAGAGTTATTGGATAAGGGATATATTCGCCCCAGTTCTTCACCTTGGGGATCGCCAGTACTTCTAGTGGAGAAGAAGGATGGATCGTTAAGGATGGTTGATGATTATCGAGGGTTGAATGAAGTTACGATCAAGAACAAGTACCCACTACCAATGATCAATGATCTGTTTGATCGATTGCAAGGAGCTAAGGTATTTTCCAAGATCGATTTGCGATCGGGATACCACTAGTTGAAGATTCGAGAACATGATATTCCTAAGACAGCTCTTACCACCAGGTATGGGTTGTACGAGTATACCGTTATGTCATTTGGTCTGACTAACGCACCTGCATATTTTATGAACATGATGAACAAAGTGTTTATGGAGTTCTTGGATAAGTTCGTCGTGGTGTTCATTGATGATATCCAGGTTTACTCGAAGAATGAAGAAGAGCATAAGGAACATTTGTGATTGGTACTTGAGAAGCTCAGAGAACATCAGTTGTATGCCAAGTTCAGCAAATGTGAGTTTTGGTTGAAGGAAGTAGGATTCCTCGGACACATTATATCTGGAGAAGGAATAGCAGTAGATCCCGCTAAAGTTGATACCGTGATCAAATGGGAAGCACCGACCACGGTTGGAGAGATATGGAGTTTTCTGGGACTTGCAGGATACTACCGGAGATATATTGAGAATTTCTCAAAGATTGCGAAGCCTATGACTGAGTTGTTGAAGAAGGATACCAAGTTCAAATGGACTGAGGAATGTGAGGCTAGTTTCCAGGAGTTGAAGAAACGTTTAGTTACCTCACCAGTGTTGATTTTGCCAGATCAAACCAAGGACTACGAGGTGTATTGCGACGCTTCACATCGAGGACTTGGAGTAGTGCTTATGCAGGAAGGGAGAGTTGTTTCATATGCCTCAAGACAGCTTAAACCTCATGAGTTGAATTATGCTACGCATGATTTGGAGTTAGCAGCCGTAGTGCATGCATTGAAAACATGGAGACATTTCCTCATTGGAAACCATTGTGAGGTGTACACAGATCATAAGAGTTTGAAATACATCTTCACACAGAAGGAGTTAAACCTCAGACAAAGGAAATGGTTGGAGCTCATCAAGGATTATGATATGAGATTGCATTACCATCCCGGAAAGGCTAATGTTGTAGCTGACGCATCGAGCCGTAAGAGCCATGTCAATACACTAATGACGGGAGAAATACCAATGGAGTTAGCAGAAAATCTTCGTGAACTATGTTTGGAAATAGTTCCAAGAGGCTATGTAGCAGCATTGGAGATTCAGTCCACTTTGATGGATAGAATCAGAGAAGCTCAGAAGACTGACAAGGAGATTGCCTATATTAAGGAGAAACTGAGTAAAGGAAAGGCTAAAGGATTTCGTGAGGATGAGCACGACACCCTATGGTGTGAAGACCGTGTTTATGTGCCCAATGACCCAGAGATTAGGAAGTTGATTCTGCAAGAGGCACACGATTCACCATATTCGATTCACCCAGGAAATACCAAGATGTATTTGGATTTGAAAGATATTTTCTGGTCGACCAGAATGAAGAAAGATATTGCGGAGTATGTAGCACTTTGTGATGTGTGTCTGAGAGAAAAGGCAGAGCATCAGAAGCCAGCAGGATTGTTACAACCATTGCCGATACCCGAATGGAAGTGGAATAAGTTAGGCATGGATTTTATCACGGGATTACCCAGGACTCGTTCAGGCTATGACTCGATTTGGGTTGTAGTCGATCGATTGACAAAAGTAGCTCATTTCATCCCGGTAAAGACCACTTACACCAGTGCTAAGTTGGCAAGGATATACATGACCAGGATCGTATGTCTGCATGGAGTTCCGAGGAGTATCATATCAGATAGAGGAACCCAATTTACCTCAAAGTTCTGGAAGCAGTTGCATGAAACTTTGGGAACCAGGCTAGAATTCACTACAGCTTTTCATCCACAGACAGATGGATAGACCGAGAGAGTCAATCAGATTTTGGAGGATATGCTAAGAGCTTGTGCGCGAGATTATGGATCTAGTTGGGACAACAATTTGCCATATGCAGAGTTCTCTTACAACAACAGTTACCAAACCAGTTTAAAGATAGCCCCTTTCGAAGCTTTGTACGGAAGGAGATGCAGGACACCGTTGTCGTGGGACGAAGTTGGAGACCGCCAGTTGTTTGGACCTGACTTGATTAAAGAGTCTGAGCAGAAGGTGAAGTTGATTCGTGATAGGCTCAAGATAGCCCAGTCCAAACAGAAGAGTTATGCAGATTCTAAACGGAAGGAGACAGTTTACGAACTTGGAGATAGAGCTTATCTTCGAGTATCTCCGCTTCGGAGAACAAAGCGTTTTGGAGTTAAGGGAAAATTAGCTATATCGAGTTTTGGAGCGTATGGGAGAAGTGGCCTACAGGTTGGAATTGCTGAAGGATTGTCAGGAGTTCATGATGTGTTCCATGTTTCCCAGTTAAAGAAGTGTCACGCGGAGATGGCTGACATACCCTTGAGAGACACAGTGCCGTTGGAAACAATTCAGTTGGATAATGATTTGACTTACGAGGAGAAACCAATTAAGATCCTCGAGTTTGCCAGCCGAGTCACTCGCAGCAAGGTTATCAAGTTTTGCAAAGTTCAATGGAGCAACCACACGGAGGATGAAGCCACCTGGGAGCGAGAGGAAGATTTGCTCAAGGACCACCCTCACCTATTTTCTAGCCAACCCGAATCTCGAGGGCGAGATTCATCTTAAGGGGGGTAGGTTTGTAACATCCCAATTTTCCAATTTGGAATGTTATACATTAGATCATCCTTGCATATCATATTTTAGTTGCTTTTGGTTTTGATCCTAGAAATTTCTACGCAACTCAAGGACCCACGGAGAGAGTTGGGGAATTCATTATTTTCATATTTGAGTTTTCTCAAATTTTGAGAATAGGATCATTTGATTTTGTTTATTTTATCATCAATTATTTCTATTACAAAAATATGAGAGAGGGAATAAAATGACTTTCCCAAAATAAAGAAATATTGAGGATTTAATAATAAAATCAAATAGGATTTTATTTTAGAGTTTTTAGTTATTTTATTTGAATTTAGGAAAAATGTGCGTTTTTCAAAATTGCAGTTAGGTCCCACATAAATGTTCACCTTGTGCGGCTTGATTTTAGAAGCCCGAGAAAATTTATTTTGGAATTTTTGGAGTCTGTTTAGTATTTCTTTTTATTTTTCTTCTGCGCGTAAGTATTTAAAAAAACAGCGAGCCGACCTAGGGCCGTGTCCGACTAGGAATCCCGGCCCGTTAGGATATATAAGCCGGGGGGAGGCCCAGCCCTAGCCGAGCCGCCCAGCACCGCCAGCCGCCCCTAGCGCCCGCCGCCGCCGCCGCACGCCGCCCGAGGTCCGCTGCCGCCTCGATTTCCATGCCGGTTTTTTTATTTTTTTTTGAAAAACCGTTCGGTTTTTCCGTCGGTTTTTCTTTATATAGTTCGGGTTTTTTAAATAGATCGGATTTTCCGGTTTATTTAAATAGCGAGCGTTCGTCCGTTCGTTCGTTCTAGCGAACGTTCGTCGTTTTTCTTTTTCTCGGATTTAATCCGCGATTTTTCTGATTGCGATTCCTGATCCGATTTTCTTTTTAGTATAACTTTTCGCTCGTTTATCGGAATCAGGCGATTCAAGCGCCTAGAGTTTCGTCTCGAAACCCTCTGTCCGTTTAATCAACTTAAACAAGTTTTTGCTACTGTAAAATTTGCCCTAGATCCAGATTAGTAGAACGAAGCTGTTTTCTTTCGCCGCTTGACTTTCGTTGCTTCGTTCGATTTGATTCTTTTTGCAAACCGGAGTTCTTAAGTTGAACCTTCTGGTTAGATCTCTTATTTGAGTTTTACCCGTGCATTATACGAGTACTTATTGTATGCTTGTTTGTTGTTTGCGATAGAGTACCCGGAGTGCGCCGCTTGTTACTTCGAATCGCTAGGTTTCCCGGATCATCAGCAAGGCAAGTAACACTTTGATCATACATTGCTTACTACCCAGTTTTATTGCATTAGATCAATCCTCACACATTGTATGATTAGGATCTAATTAAATTATGGGATGGGAAGTAGTTGAGGTAGTACCTATTACCTGTTTATTATCAAACCTTTGGGAGTTACTTCTACGTTTGCCATTATGCCATGCTATGCTAGTAGACGTGGATTGGGTGAGTGATATCCATGATAGATGTGAGTTTGTTAATTAATGGTTTATTTAAGGTGGCAATTTAAACACACATCTGGGTGGATTGAGGCACCTGGGTATTTCAGGACTTGCTTGTTTTTCTTTTGGACCGCCACCCAGGCTCAAAGGGATCATGAGACTATTCATACTAGAAACTTCCATATGCAGCCACAAGCTATTATGGGCTCTAGCATAGTTGACTAAGTCGTGCGAACTCTTACAGTGGTAGACTAGCAGATGTAGGGGATGTAGGTGGTACGGTCTACCCGATCGTAAGGTGCTAGCGCTTCTGAAAGACTATGTCTCGCTCATCCGTCTTCTCAAACACCATGTAGTGCGAGAAACCAAACGGAGGCGATCGAGTCTTGTGGGGAAAAGTGCGCAAACCTCTACAGAGTGTATTAAACTAATGATGGTTAGCCGCGTCCCCGGTTATGGACATCTTGAGTATCTAGTACCTGGATTATCATGTGAATCTCAACATGTTACTCTAAATTAATTTTGTTGGGTTTTGTTAATGATGATGCTTAATTGGGATTGAGAATGCTGTCAACCATTCTCAATGTTTAACAACCACTATGATAGTAAATAAATTTATTCCTTTGTAGTAGGGAAAAATTGGCTTTATGCAAAACTGTAACCATAGAGCTTTCCACCAGCCAAATATGCATATAGTATAGCTGTTTCATTCCATTACTCTCTATGTGTTACCTTGCCAGCATATTTCATGTGCTGACCCGTTTCGGGCTGCAACGTTAATGTTGCAGACTTTTTAGACGACGATTAAGGAGTTTTTAGGTCATTGTTCTATACTCAGTGATGCCGTTGGAGTTGATGGACTCGCCTATCTTCCAAGCCTTCCGCTGTTATCGTTATTAGATGGCCTTAAGCCATATTTATTGTAATAATTCTCTTTTGAGACACTCGATGTATTAAGTGTGTGATTGCTACTCTGTTATAAATCCTCTGAGTACTGTGTGGTGTCAGCATTACTGATCCAGGGATGACACCGGAGCACAGAGATCAGACTGTTTGAGGTCTGGTCGCTACATCATGTTTGTCCCGCGAGATATTGATAGTGATGGGGTTAGTCGGCGTGGCGGCAACCATCCAACTCTTGCCTTATTTTCCTTTGGGTCCGTCTCTGTCTCAGGGATGTGTTTGTCTCTTCGTTTGGTAGCTATGCTCCGACCTTCAAAGCACGGTTGCTTCGACCACTCTCTCTTACGATGGCGTAACCGGATGGATTACTAATTGTAGCGCATAAATCCCATTTCATTAGCATATTTAGCACATAACCAGACATCAATGTCCCTTCTCTATTAGGGTTTATTCTCTTTGATTATTTTAGCGCTCACGTGCCCACAACTATTTTATTCGAGCCAAACCAACATATTCTCTTTTATTGGCACAAGAAAAAAAATTGCTCCCTCAGACGACCCAGTAGGGGAGGGTGGTTGAGGCCCAATACAGCCTATGCGCCGGAGCAATGTTTTTTTGGGCCAAGTACGTGGGGGCTACTATATGACGCTAGTTGCGTAAAATAGCGTGTGAGATGCACATCAGTTCGTGTATGGATCAACACACTCGTAGGCGCCAAGACGACCTGTGTTAGTAAGGCACGGAAAAATCCAAAACAAGATGAGTTGAAGGATCAAAATCATGCCCTCAAAGACCCTACTACGTGCTAATAGCCACTCGAAGAAACGAGTCCTACCAACCAATGACTAGCTCAAACGTTTAAGAAAATACTCTAATGTGAGATTGGACAGCATTTTTTAGACCGTTTTAAAAATATATAAATTGCTGAATATTCTTGGAAACTTGAATAATTTTGAAAATCACAAACACTTTTTGAAATTCTCTACATTGTCAGAAATACACAACCAAATTTGAAACCCTCAAAATTCACAATTTTATTTGAAAACATAAACCTTTTATAATAACATGAACACATTTTGAATTTGTGATTTTGTTTGAAAAAGAAAACATATTTTGAACATTCAGGACAAGTTTTGAAAATGTGTTTCTATAAACTCACACATTATTTTGAATTTGTGAACATTTCACTAAAACAAGAATATTTTACATATTTGGAACATTTTTTAAATGCATTTTTTGGAAAAATCTCAAACAACTTTGGAAAACACAAATAAAAAATGGAACATTTTTTAAAACCTGAAAAAATTGAAATGAGAACAAAGATTTAATGCTCTGAACATTTTTTGCAACGGAATATATATTAAAATCCCGAACATTAAAAAAATAGATTTTTGTGATATTATGAGTTTATTGAAAATTTTGGTTTTACGAAAAAAAGGAGATAGAAAAATAAACTTGAAAGGAAAAAAGAAAAAAGAAAAAGGAAAGGAAAATACAAACAAATGGGAAAAGAAAAAT
This sequence comes from Triticum dicoccoides, assembly GCF_002162155.2. NCBI lineage: Eukaryota > Viridiplantae > Streptophyta > Magnoliopsida > Poales > Poaceae > Triticum > Triticum dicoccoides. The sequence goes on from NC_041392.1 coordinate 170,667,186, forward strand.
AGAAACATAACACAGAACAAAATAAACGGTTCAGCCTAGCTCGAGCGCCCTATGCGAATTTGTGACTATTTTGGAATGAGAACAAATATTTAATGTTCTAAACTTTTTCAAAACGGAATATATTTAATGTTCTGAACATTTTTTTCTTCTAAAAATCATATTTTTATGATATTATGAAGTTTTTTGAAAATTTTGAATTTATAAAAAAAGGGAGAAAAAATAAACTTGAAAGAAAAAACACCAAAGAAAAAGTGAAAGAAACGGAAAAAGAAAAACAGAAACATAATAAAAAACAAACAAAAAAATTAGCCCAACTTGGGCGCCCAATGCAAACTTATGGCTATGTAATGCTCGTGGCGATAAATAGCGTTTTTCCACCTGCATAGACACGAAAATAACTGGGCTGGCTTTACTGGGCCACACTATGGGCGGCCTAGTTACGAGATCTGGCGTTTTTCTTTTCTAATAGACAAACGGACAAAAAAATAGTACCACCTCGAATAGAAAAATAATTCGTTGGTGAACGGATGAAAAAATCGGAGAAACGCACCTTGCTTTATTAGTACTAGCACACTTGCCCGTGCGTTGCAACGGGAGAGATATTTATTAGGAGAAGCAACGAGGGAGAAATGATGAGTCCTCTGAAAACAGTCTCCGCAGCGGTGGCCGACGGAGATAGGAGATGCGATTTCTCGTGGGTCATGTTTGGTGTACGAGATCTTCATAGTGATGGGGTTTGTTGGCGTCTCCTATCACGGTGTAACTGGATGCATTACTAATTACAACACATAAATGAAAGACCCGACGATGTGCTGCTAGCTAGTCGAAGAAACACATCCTAATAACCAATAGCCAGTGTGAATATTTTAAAATTTAATGCAGCATCAGTTTTGAAATATTTTTTGAAATTTTTTGAACTTATCATAAAAAATAAGAATGAATTTGCGTATATTCTCCAAAACATGAACAACTTTTCAAATTCCAAATAGCTTTTTGAAAATTCTGAATATTACGAGAAAATGTGAACAAAAATTTAAATTGGAATATTTTTTGAAATTCACAAACATTTTCTGAAAACATGAACCTTTTATAATAACTTAAACATTTTCTGAATTGGCGAACAATTTTTTAAAATGTTTGAACATTCAGAACAAATTTGGAAATGTTTTTTAATTAATAGAGTTATTTTAGTTTCATAAAAAATTTCAATAAAACAACAACATTTTCAAATTTGAAACATTTTTTCACATGCAAAAAAGTAAGAAAAAACATTTTTTCAAATGGAAATAATGAATAATTGTGGAAAATAAAAACATTTTTTGAAAATTGGGAACATTTGTTTATTTGAAAAATTATGAAAAAAGTCCTTAACATTTTTAAAAATAGAAATATTTTTAGAATTTGGAACATTTACCAATAACTTAAAAAAATGAATTTGAGATATTTTGAAAATTTCAATTTTACTAAAAAGGGAAAATGAAATTAAACTTGGAAATGGAAAAAAATAAAAATAAATAGGAAAGAAAAAGAGAAATGAGCAGGAAAAAACACAGGATAAAACAAAACTGGGCCGGCCCAGTACAGGGCGTCCTGTGCGAAGCTTTGGGTATTTAACGCTCCCAGCAAATAGGGTTCTGCGAGCTGTATGAGCTGGAAAATAACGGTGTGGCTTGGCTGGGCCTCAGCGCACAGCCCAGGTATGAAATCCTGGACAATCAAAAAAGTAAGAAAAAAATAAAGTCCTTATCATTTTTGAAAATAGAAATATTTTTAGAATTTGGAACATTTACCGAAAATTAAAAAAAAATGAATTTTGAGATATTTTGAAAATTTCAAATTTACTAAAAAAGGAAAAATGAAATTAAACTTGGAATGGGAAAAAGGTAAAAAGAAATAGGAAAGAAAAGGAGAAATGAGCAGAAAAAACACAGGATAAAACGAAACTGGGCCGGCCCAGTACCGAGCGTCCTGTGCGAAGCTTTGGGTATTTGACGCTCCGTGCAGCAAATAGGATTCTGCAAGCTGTAGGAGCTGGAAAATAACAGTATGGCTTGGCTGGGCCTCAGCGCACGACCCAGGTATGAAATCCTGGACAATCCGTTTTTCTTTTGCACAAAAATTTAGTACCACCTCGGATAAAAAATATATTTTCGTCGGTGAACGGATGAAAAATCGGAGAAACGCACCTTCCTTTATTAGTAGGTATAGGTATAGATATGCATTTTTCAAAAATGCATTAGAGTCCCAAATAAATGTTCACCTTGTCCGGTAGATTTTTAGAGGACGGGGAAAACTTATTTCAGGATTTTTGGAGTTTGTTTAGTATTTCTTTTATTCGTTTTTTTGCGCGAAATATATTTTTAAAAGGAAACCGACTTTGGGCCGTATTCGCCCGGGACTCCGCCCGGGGGAGGCTTTATAAGCCGCCGAGGCCGAGCCCCGAGGCCCACCAGCCCACCGCCGCCGAAACCCTAGCCACCGCCCCGCCGCCGCGTCGCCGCCTCGCCGTCGTCGGAGCCGCCGGAGTTCGCCGCTACCGCCGGTTTTTCGGTAGAAACCTAGATGCGTTTCTTATGAGATTGGTTTTTTTTTGGTTTAGTTATTTGGCAGACATTCGTCCGCATGTTCGTTTTAACGAACGGTTTTCGCCCGTTAGCCGCAGTTAGCGAACGTTCGTTCGTTAGTCTGTTCGTTGGTTTTTCTTTTTCTCAGATTTTTCACGATTATTTTCGATCGCGATTTCTGATCCGATTTTCGTTTTAGTATAACTTTTCGCTCGTTTATCGGAATCAGGCGATTCAAGCGCCTAGAGTTTCTTCTCGAAGCCCTCTGTCTGTTTAATCAAATTAAACAAGTTTTTGCTATTGTAAATTTTTACTTTAGTCCAGATTAGTAAACAAAGCTTATTTCTTTCGCAGTTTGAGTTTCGTTGTTTCGTTTGATTTGATTCTTTTTGCAAACAGGAGTTCTTAAGTTGAACTTTTTGGTTAGATCTTCTTATTTAAGTTTTACCTGTGCATCTTTGCTTGATTGCTTATTGTATGTTTGTTTGATTGCGATAGAGTTCCCGGAGTGCGAATCGTGCTACTACGAGTCTCTAGGTTTCACGGATCATCAGCAAGGTAAGTAACACTTTGATCATACTTCTTACTACCCAGTTTTATTGCATTAGATCAATCCTCAAACAATTGCATGGTTAGGATCTGAATAAACTGTGGGTTGGGAAGTAGTTGAGGTAGTACCTATTCACCTGTTTATTATCAAACCTTTGGGAGTTACTTCTATGTTGCTTATATTGCTATGCTATGCTATGCTCGTAGACGTGGTTTGGGTTTAAGCGTATCCATGACAGATGTGAGTTGTTAATTAATGGGAAACTTAAGGTGACAACTTTAATACACATCTGGGTGGATTGAGGCACCTGGGGAACCCAGTGATTGCCTGTATTTTTTGGAAATCCCGGGGTACCGTGTGATTCTCCTATGGACTGCCACCCAGGCTCAAAGGGATCATAAGATTATTCATGCTGGAAACTTCCATGTGCAGCCACATCCCATTATGGGCTCTGGCATAGTTGAGTAAGTTATGGGAAACCTTTCCATGATGGGCTAGCAGATGTAGGGGATTGTAGGTGTACAGGACTATCTATCGGTTAAGGGGACCTCTTCGGAAAGACTGTGTCTCGGTCATCCGTTTCTCAAACATTATGTAGTGCGAGAAATCCAATGGAGGAGATCGAGTCTTGTGGGGAAAAGTGCACAAACCTCTGCAGAGTGTACAAACTAATCATGGTTAGTCGTGTCCCGGGGTATGGACATCTTGAGTATCTAGTTCTTGGATTATCATGTGGATCTCATCACTCTTAATATAATTTTGGTTGGGTTATTAATTACTTTTAATTGGGATTGAGATGGGGTTTACCATTCTCAATGTTTTTCAACAAACTTTGTAGTTAACTAAAATATATTCCTTTGCAGTAGGAAAAATTGGCTTTCCGCAAAACATATTAACCATACAGCATCCAACAGCCATATATGCATGTAGTGGTAGCATTATTCTGTTCATTACTCTCTTGTGTTTCTTTGCCAGCATATTCCATGTGCTGACGCATTTCGGGCTGCAACGTATCATGTTGCATACTTTTCAGACGACGAGTAAGGAGCCTTAGGTCGTGGTCTTTCACTCAGTAATGCCATTGGAGTTGATGGACTCACTTTATCTTCCAAGCCTTCCGCTGTTATCGTATTAGATGGCCTTTAGCCATATTTATTGTAATAAGTTCTCTTTTGAGATGTTCAATGTAATAAGTGTGTGATTGCTACTCTGTTATAAATCCTCAAGTACTGTGCTTGTCAGCATTACCGATTTAGGGATGACACTAATGCATAGAGATCAGACTGTTTGAGGTCTAGTCGCTACAAAGATCATCCTCTTCTGTTGTTTTTGTGCTTAAGAAGTTCATCGTCTTATGTTTCATTCATAGCCTATACGACAAGTCGGGTAGGTTAGACGTGAAACCATATGATTTTCCGACCAACTCATCATCTTAGGCCGTGATTGGATCGTCATTTTCCAACCAAAACCGCTTGTAAAACTGACACTTGTAAATAAAAGCAGATGGTCTCGGGCGAAGCGCTTGGTTGGTCGATTTCGACTAGCAAAATATACACCGGTCTCTCAAATTACACGCTTAACTCGCCGGTTTTACTTACAGACCTCAGGCCCTCGATTTCATTACGCATGTATTTTACGCGTTGTTTCTGATGACGAGTAAATTACACTTGTATCTTAATACAGGTGTGAAATAAACCAGAGCTCCAAAGCGCGGCCTTACCGTTTCATGCCGTCTTAGTCTCTCGAAGGTGCTCATAGGTGTCCGATGATCCTGGCTTCCTGAATGAGCAGTGGGCGCTGTATCATACCATTCATAGGGCCCGCGAGGCCCTCTCTGCCGTCCTTCGAGTTGTTTCCCTCGCCGTGGCACCGAGCGTTGTTAACATGGTCAATGAACATGAGGATTCAAGAGATGACTTTATTTTGACTGGATGACAGTAGGGACCCACTAGGGCCATAGCCGTACGTACGCAAGTGCCTCCTTATTATGTACAACTATATTTTTTGCTTCCTCCTGGTTTCCTGACATCACAGTCCCACACCATTGTCAACCTATGTAGTCAATATAAACAAGAGAATTACACAAGGTGCGTCCGACAACTGGGACCAAGCAGCTCGAGCATTATTTGTGTTTTTGAGGTGTGAGCACTGCAGAGTTTTTCTTGGCGATGTTTTCGTTGTTATTCAGAGGAGAGCTGGGTATTAACTGGGTGGGCTGTGGCCCGTCTAGGCCAGGACAGATATCCAGCCCAGATATTATTTTTTTTCAAGATGAAAATGGCTAGCCCAGCTATATGTTTTTTTAGGAATACCCAGGCAAGGTCAACTTGTTATTCTCCGCCCCGCTGGGCTGCAAATCTTTCCTAGGAGGGATGCATTAGGCTTAACAGGAAAATGAGATTTAAAATAATAAATGGGATGTAATTATAAAAACTGAGCAGTAACTATATAAAAATGCACCAAGCATGAAATTAGTTTATAAAATATTATTTATGGATTTTGAAAATTTTAATTTTTAATTGTTGCACGCGCAATGTTTCGTTAGATTTTTACGTAATACAAATTTATATTTAATCTGACTAGAAATTTCAGGATAAAAATATTTCGGATCCCATCAAAATGTGGGAAATTTTATTGAATTCTGTCTTGAACGGTTGGTTGAAATTATTAATCTTTGTCCTAGCTAGAAAATGGGTTGTACTTTTAACAAACTGTAAATGGGATGTACTAAATTCTGTCAGAATTCAAAAATGGGTTGTACATTCTTACAAATCGCAAATGGGCTATAAGTTCTCTGCCACACACTTGTGGGCCTACTAAGTTGACGCGTCCCAAAAAAAGAAGTTCACGCGTATGCAAGGCTTTGTCAACTTATTATAGTCAACACACGGTTCGAGCAGCAGTGGCTGTTGGATGTCCATCCAACGGATGCAGTGCTTCTTCTTCAATCTTGGATATTCTAGCTTCACCCTCCCAAAAAATGATTCCTCCCCCTGACATCTGGGGCGCACCATTTCGTAAGCTGACCTGTGGGCCTACTAAGTTGACGTGTACCAAGGGCTTTGTCAACTTAGTCAATATGAACGATTCTAGCTGTAGTGACCGTACAATGTCCAACCAATAGCCGTAGTGCTTCTTCAACCTCTGGTCTTCTTGCTCCAGCCGCCCAAAGCAGCGCCGATCGTGCCGCCTGCTCCTGCCTCCCGTGGCCGGTTGTGCTACCGTGGAGGCCTCACCGCCCCCTACTACTCCCACCACTGGCCAGGCCATCCTTCCACTCACCCACACCCCCTGTTATTCTGCAGCGACGGCAGCCTCACACCGCAGCTGAACCAGTGAACCCTCGTACTCCTCTCCCCACGGGCTTCCATTGTCGCATCTTCCCCGGCTCCGCGTCGTCCCCTTCCTAGGCCTCGCCGCTCGCCGTCGTCCACCACTCTGGTGCTCTCGGCGCGGCGTGGTCAATGTGGTCAAGGAACAACTTCCATCGGAAGAGTACTGTACGTGAAGAGGCTGACAGTTGAGTCCACAACAGCCGCAAGGAAGTGCCTCCTTATTACGCGGAAAATAATTATTCCTCCACTTGACAGCAGGGACCCACCGGACGGGCCACCGTATTTGGCGAAAAAAACGTTTCCCCCTGACTGTTGGGACCCACCGGACGGGCCACCGTATTTCACGAAAAAAATGTTCCCCCCACTGTCAGCTCGGACCCACCGGAAGTGCCTCCTTATTACGCACAAAAAAATGAATACTCCCCCTACTAGTTGGGACCCACCTTGGTGGGAGGCTGACTTGTGGGCCTACTAAGTTGACGGGGATGGAGTGCTTTGTCAACTTAGTCAATATGAACGATTCTAGCTCCAGTGACAGTACGATGTCCATCCAACGGCTGTAGTGCTTATTCAACCTCTGGTCTTCTTGCTCCAGCCGCCCAAAGTAGGGCCGGTCGTGCCGCATGCTCCTGCCTCCCGTGGTCGACTGTGCTGCCGCGGAGGCCTCACCGCGCCCTACTATTTCCACCGCTGGCCAGGCCCTGCGGTGACGGCAGCCTCACACCGCAGCCGAACCAGTGAACCCTCGTACTCCTCGCCGCGTGGGCTTCCACTGCCGCGTCTTCCCCGGCTCCGTGTCGTCCCCTTCCTAGGCCTCGCCGTCGTCCACCGCCCTAGTGCTCTCGGCGTGGCGTGGTCAACGTGGTCAAGGAACGGCTTCCATCGTACGTTGACTATACGTAGAGAGGCTGACAGCTGGGTCCACAGCCGCAGCAAGGAAGTGCCTCCTTATTACGTGCAAAATAATTATTCCTCCACCTGACAGCGGGGACCCACTGGACGGGCCACCGTATTTCATGAAAAAAACATTTCCCCCTGACTGTTGGGTCCCACCAGCTACATCTTCGCACGCAAGGAAGTGCGTCCGGGCCAAAAAACGATTCACCCCCCTGACTGCTGGGACCCACCAGCTACATCTTCACACGCAAGGAAGTGCCTGACAGTCAGGACCCACCTGGTCGAAGCGTACGTAATGTTGTCATTTTGGTCGCAAACGTGTATGTATATACTGGTCGATGTAGAGGCGCACACGTGTCGTAGGAGAGGCGCGCACGTAGCATGTACACGTATGTACAACGGCCAGTGTGCAAGAAAGAAAATACGGCCACGTATGTACATACGGGCAGGGTCTCAAACGCCTATTTGCACATACGTATGGCCAGGGCTCGTGTACATGGTTGGGTCAGAACGGAGAAACAGTGTCGTCGTCGTGTTCATGGGGAGCCAACCGGCTGGGTCGGAACAGAATGCTTCGTCGTGTCCATCGGGAGGGCTTGGACGGAACAGCCGATGGAAACGAGCCCTGGCATACCGCAGAACGGAGGAAACGACCTTGTGTTCGACCGGCCACGGTCGAAACGGGATCATGTTCATCAGGAGGGGTCTGGCGTACCGCAAAACATAGGAAACGGACCTCCTACGGTCGAAACGGGGGTCCTGTTGATCGGGAGGGGTGTGGCGTACCGCAAAACGGAGGAGGACTTGTGTTGGAGCACTACGATCGAAACTGGGGTCCTGTTCATCGAGAGGGGCGTGGCGTACCGCGAAATGGGACTCCACGGGATACTGTTCATCTCCACCGTCGACCCCTCCAGCCTCCACGGGCTACTATTCATCCACCATCGACCTTCTCCATCCTCCACCTGTGACTGTTCATCCACGGGCTCCTGTTCATTCAGCCTCCACCGCGCGCTACTCCACCTGCTACTGTTCAACCAGCCCTCTCCACGGGCTCCTGTTCAACCACCCCTCCATGGGCTACAGTTCATCCAGCCCTCCACCGTCTACTGTTCATCCAGCCCTCCACGGGGTGGTCCTATTCATCCCGCCCTCCACGGGGTCCTGTTCATCCAGCCCCAACCGGCTCGATCGATCGGTGTCCTGTTCATCCAGACGCAACACCACGGGGTCCTGTTCATCCACCCCCACCGGGAACTGTTCATCCAAACCCCCACCCCCCAGCAACGCTCACTGTTCATCCAGAGGCAGCATCGGTCGGGCTTCAGTTAGCAGCAGTAGCGAAGGAATCGCTCGATCGGGTTCAGTTAACAGCCATCGATCGATCGCTCGGGTTCAGTAACGCGTAGCCTGCAGTGAAATCGCTCGGGCTCAGTTAGAGCCCAACGCCTCGCACCCACTCGCGTACGTGTACGAGAGAAACACGCATCGCTCGGCCCCGACCACCCACCGTAACCGGGAACACCCCGATATTTTCCTCGCCCTCGCTTCTACCACGGTTTTTTCCGTCATGGACGGCCCAAAGAATGTCATGTAGCTGGGTCTCTGGCCCGCCCAAGACAAAAAGCTCATTTTCTATCATGATTTTTTGTCATAGAAGTAGGACCCCACCACATCTATGATGATACCAGATTTTGTCACAATTATCGTCATAGAAGTGTCATAAGTATGATAGAAAAAATTGGTTCGGCCCAAAATGTCACGGATGTGTCTTTTTTTGTAGTGGTAGCATAGCAACGGTCGGAAATTTGGCTATCAAATTCCTCAAGGCTATCATGTTACTCACTTGTAGGCAATCCGCACTGGCGAATTCCTAACTCCTTAGTCAGAACAAATTCCTCAGAGACCAAAAGAACTTTCGTCTCTGTCACTGAAAAAATTGACTGAACTATATGAGATTTCCAATGGCTTCACTCGAAGGGATTGGTAGGTGTAGGATTTTGAGTTAAGCATCACCTGGAAACTTTTCCTAAGTTTAACCTCGACCCCTTTTAACAGTACGGTGTTTCCTATGGCTCAAGAAAGAGAAATGAAACTACAAAAACAAAAGTCTTCACGCTTCATGTTCCTCGTATGAATATCAAGTCTTCACAGTCACACCAATTTCTTCACTTTCAAAGTCTTCAGTCGAAGACATTCATTTTTAGGGGTCGACTTTCTCTATAAATATCAAACTTCTCATAGACTTATAGACCTGTGTACACTCACAAACGCATTAGTCCCTTAATCTAAGAGATTTCAATACACCAAAATCACTAAGGGGCACTAGATGCACTTACAATCTCCCCCTTTTGGTGATTGATGACAATATAGGTTAAGTTTTCAACGGGGATAAACATATGAAGCGTAAATACTGATATTGAGGAATTTGATTGCAAGATATAGAAGAACTCCCCCTGAAGATGTGCATAGTGAGGAATTTGCTTTTGAAGCAATGCACATTTGAATAGTAGAATCATGGAGATCTCCCCCTATATCTTGTAATTTATACACGCATTTAACGTATGATATGAAGAATTTGAAATGCATGATGAAATATGGTGACTGATGTGATTCAGCATGCGTGCATTACATATATGAGGAAATAGCATGCAGAAGAACATAGCAAAAGTATTAGACCACCATCGGGTTTAAGTTTACAACTCAATCCAATAAATCTTCAGAAGAACGAGAGTTGTAACTTAGAAAAAACGCCCAAATAAAGAGACCCGCTTGAAGACTAACTCAAATTTCTCCCTCTTTATCTTCGAATTACCAAAAGGGACGAAAAGTGAGGACTAACACTCCTGAATAATATCATCATTGAGTCGATGAAGGAGCGCCAGCATTGTTGGGGTCGGTTGTTGAGGTAGGGACTGCCGCAGTGTCGTCCAAATCTTCATGCTCACCAGTCTCGTGCGATGAAGTTTATGAGCTGGCTACCAAGGAAGGAACTTTGGTCTTCTTGAATTTCTTCGCTGGTGGTTGAGACCATTCAAAGTCCTGCTTGAAACCCATTTGCTTCCGATCTTCTTTACCATAGAGATGAGACAGAACAGCCCAGGTGCGATTGAATACTTCATGGAGGTAGAAGTGGTTCTTCTTCACTGCATTGTGTGTGACAGTCATGTTGTGAAGAATAGAACCAAACTGATGCTTAACCCATTTGTGCTTGTGATCGACCTTCTGGTGAAGACTGAGGAGAAGCTCACGATCAGTCATCACCCTTGGAGCTATGCCTTGAGGATTTTGCTTTGAGGCATTAGCGGCAGAGTCATGAGTGGTAGAGTCATCAATGGTGGAATATGATGCAGCTTTGCGGAACTGACCATCCAATGGACGAATGCCTTCATCAATAATAGCAGTAGCCTTGCCCTTTTCATCTGCTGAGGAAAATGTCCGCTTGAGGACTTCTATTGGGGGCAAGTAGCTGATGTGATTCTGCAAATCAGCCATGTAGTTGATTGAAGACCTTGATCTAAGGAATCTCATAATCCAGGGAGCGTAAGGCTTCAACTCAAAAGGGGACAAAGCTGCATTTGCCAGAGTCCTCATGAAGAAATCATGGTAGTTGACAGGAATGCCATGAATGAGGTTGAATAGCAGATTCTTCATGATATCAACGAACTCTTCTTCATTAGAGTCATGGCCCTTGATTGGACTTAAACTCTTGGTCAAGATGTGATATACAGTTCATGGAACATACAACAATTCCTTCATGAGGAATTTGGTTCTTGAGGCTTGTCCGAGCTTCAACGGCTTCATCAAAACTTGCATATAATGGTCAGTAAGTTTAGGTTCATGATACATACAACGTGCACCTTCAAGGGGTGGACTGACAGGCAGGGCATGAAGCAATTCAGAGGCCGGTGCTTTGAAGTGAGTATTCTTTGTCATCCAGTCCAATACCCAAGAGTTCACATCTTCAGCATTTCCTGTGATGTGCAACATTGCATAGAACTGAAGAATTAGTTCTTCATTCCAATCACATATGTCAGTGCAGAAGTTGAGAAGTCCAGCATCATGAAGAACACTAAGGACTGGCATGAAGCAAGGTAGTGATTCCATGTCCACATGAGGAATATTTGCATGATCAAACACTTTGTCCTTATCGAAAAGCAGTGAAGAATAGAAGTTGGTCTGGCTGGCAGTCCAGAAACGCTTCCTTCTAAGACGAGCAGAGTCATATGGGTTGTAATCTGTGAAGAATACGTGCTCATGGAAGAAGTCAGCAGCCTTGAATTCTTGCTTCTTGGAGAAGGGATTCTTCGGTTTGAGCCGAGGAGTGTTAGTCAAAGTCATCACAGCCTCAGAAATCACAATTTCCGGAACCACAGGCTGAGGAATTTTAGTTTCTTCTTCAGTAGCGGCATGGGTCTTCAATTCTTCATTAACATTAACATCAACACTAGTGGCTAGAATTTCTTCAGTAGCATTTTCATCAGCGCTAGTGGCTGGAATTTCTTCAGTAGCATTTTCATCAGCACTAGTGGCTGGGATTGCTTCAGGAATATGAGGTTCTTCAGAGCCCATAAGAACTTTAGTGTGCACATGGTACTGAGGAATTTGTTGAAGAGGTGTGAAGAGCAGATAGTTGCGGTGCTGACTATCCCAATAGTCATCATTTAGCACTGGAGTGGAGCACCCAATGGCCACGTCTTCATCTTCCCCATTCAATTCTTCAACGCCTGCCTCTTCGGCCATGAATTGAGGCATAGGCGATGAGATGATTGGAGTTGAAGGGATATCACCCGCTTCAATTTCTTCATGCATCTGCTCTGTAGAAGCAGCAGAAGGAACGTCTTCATCTGATCGCTTGGGATCACATAGTCTTCACCAAAAGGAACAAGTTCCTTTGATGGCATGCTTGAAACTGGAATAGCATTAATCGGATTCTCAAAAGAGCTTGTCATTTTCTTCATCTTCTTTGGTGCTGAAGACTGAGATGAAGTAGATGATTTCCTTTTCTTCACTGCTGCTCGCTCCGCAGCTTTGGTTTTCTTCGCTTCTGATGCAGAAGGAAGAACTGTACTTGTTGGTGCAGGAGGAGCAGAGGAAATAGGTTCAGTTTCCTTAGGCGCAAATGATGCAGTTTCCCTGGTGGGTTCAGATTCTTCAGGCTCAGCGGTTGATGCCTCAGCTGGCTTGGCTTGTTCTTTAGGTGCAACACTAGTGGTTGCCCTTGCAATGTCATCAGCGGCTCGAATGCAGCCATCATCCCTGGTACTCCCATTTTCTTCAGTGGCCTGATTTTCATCAGCGGTGCTGGCATGTTCTTCTATCTGCTGAGTGATAAACCACAAGTATAGGGGATCACAACAGTTTTCGAGGGTAGAGTATTCAACCCAAATTTATTGACTGGACACAAGGGGAGCCAAAGAATATTCTCAAGTATTAGCAGCTGAGTTGTCAATTCAACCACACCTAGAAACTTAATATCTGCAACAAAGTGTTTAGTAGCAAAGTAATATGATAGTAGTGGTAACAGTGGTAAAAGGTAACGATAGCAAAAGTAATATTTTTGGTATTTTCTAGTGATGATAACAATAGCAACGGAAAAGTAAATAAGCGAAGAACAATATATGGAAAGCTCATAGGCAATGGATCGGTGATAGAGAATTATGCCGGATGTGGTTCATCATGTAACAGTCATAACCTAGGGTGACACAGAACTAGCTCCAGTTCATCAATGTAATGTAGGCATGTATTCCGAATATAGTCATACGTGCTTATGCAAAAGAACTTGCATGACATCTTTTGTCCTACCCTCCTGTGGTAGCGGGGTCCTATTGGAAACTAAGGGATATTAAGGCCTCCTTTTAATAGAGTACTGGAACAAAGCATTAAAACATAGTGAATACATGAACTCCTCAAACTACGGTCATCACCGGTAAGTATCCCGATTATTGTCAATTCGGGGTTAACAGATCATAACACATAATAGGTGACTATAGACTTGCAAGATAGGATCAAGAACTCAGGTTCAGATTTGAAATCATGGCACTCGAGCCCTAGTGAAAAGAATTAAGCATAGCAAAGTCATAGCAACATCAATCTCAGAACATAGTGGATACTAGGGATCAAACCCTAACAAAAGTAACTCGATTACATGATAAATATCATCCAACCATCACCGTCCAGCAAGCCTACGATGGAATTACTCACGCACGGTGGTGAGCATCATGAAATTGGTGATGGAGGATGGTTAATGATGATGATGGCGACAGATTCCCCTCTCCGGAGCCCCGAACGGACTCCAGATCAGCCCTCCCGAGAGAGTTTAGGGCTTGGCAGCGGCTCCATATCGTAAAACATGATGAATCCTTCTCTCTCCATCTTTTCCCCCTCAAAGTGAATATATGGAGTCCAGGTTGAGGTCGGTGGAGCATCAGGGGGCCCATGAGGCAGGGGGCGTGCCCCCACCCTCGTGGATAGGTGGGGCACCCCCTGACATGGATCTTCCTTCCAATATTTATTATATATTCCAAAATAATTCTCCGTTGATTTTCAGGTCATTCGGAGAACTTTTATTTCTGCACAAAAATAATACCATGGCAATTCTGCTGAAAACAGCGTCAGTCCGGGTTAGTTCCATTCAAATCATGCAAGTTAGAGTCCAAAACAAGGGCAAAAGTGTTTGGAAAAGTAGATACGACGGAGACGTATCAACTCCCCCAAGCTTAAACCTTTGCTTGTCCTCAAGCAATTCAGTTGATAAACTGAAAGTAATAAAGAAAAACTTTTACAAACTCTGTTTGCTCTTGTTGTTGTAAATATGTAAAGCCAGCATTCAAGTTTTCAGCAAAGATTATGAACAAACCATATTCACAATAACATTTAGGTCTCATGTTTACTCATATCAATGGCATAATCAAGTAGCGAGCAATAATAATAAATCTCGGATGACAACACTTTCTCAAAACAATCATGATATGATATAACAAGATGGTATCTCGCTAGCCCTTTCTGAGACCGCAAAACATAAATGCAGAGCACTTTTAAAGATCAAGGACTGACTAGACATTGTAATTCATGGTAAAAGAGATCCAGTCAAGTATACCTGATGTAAATTAACAGTGATGAATGCAAATGACAGCTGCGCTCTCCAGCTAATGCTTTTAATAAGAGGGTGATGACTCAACATAAAAGTAAATAGATAGGCCCTTCGCAGAGGGAAGCAGGGATTTGTAGAGGTGTCAGAGCTCGATTTTGAAAGTGATATGAATAACATTTTGAGTGGTATACTTTCATTGTCAACATAACAACCAAGAGATGGCGATATCTTCCATGCTACACACATTATAGGCGGTTCCCAAACAGAATGGTAAAGTTTATACTCCCCCTCCACCAACAAGCATCAATCCATGGCTCGCTCGAAACAACGAGTGCCTCCAACTAACAAGAGTCCCGGGGGAGTTTTGTTTGCAATTCTTTTTATTTGATTTGCATAAAGCATGGGACTGGGCATCCCGGTGACCAGCCACTTTCTCGTGAGTGAGGAGCGGAGTCCACTTCTCTTGAGAATAACCCGCCTAACATGGAAGATACGGACATCCCTAGTTGGTACATGAGCTATTCGAGCATACACATTAGAACATGATTTTTATTTGAAGGTTTAGAGTTTGGCACATACAAATTTACTTAGAACGGCAGGTAGATACCGTATATAGGTAGGTATGGTGGACTCATATGGAATGACTTTGGGGTTTATGGAATTGGATGCACAAGCAGTATTCCCGCTTAGTACAGGTGAAGGCTAGCAAAAGACTAGGAAGCGACCAGCTAGAGAGCGACAACAGTCATGAAAATGCATTAAAATTAATCAACACCGAATGCAAGCATGAGTAGGATATAATGCACCATGAACATAAATATCGTAGAGGCTATGTTGATTTTGTTTCAACTACATGCGTGGACATGTGCCAAGTCAAGCCACTCGAATCGTTCAAAAGAGGATACCACCCTATCATACCACATCACAACCATTTTAATAGCATGTTGGCACGCAAGGTAAACCATTATAAGCTCCTAGCTAATTAAGCATGGCATAAGCAACTATAATCTCTAATTGTCATTGCAAACATGTTTATTCATAATAGGATGAATCAGGAATGATGAACTAATCATATTTACAAAAACAAGAGAGGTCGAGTTCATACCAGCTTTTCTCATCCCAATAAGTTCATCATGTAGTCATCATTATTGCCTTTCACTTGCACAACTAAATAGTGTGAATAATAATAATAGTGCACGTGCATTGGACTAAGCTGGAATCTGCAAGCATTCAATTCAAGAGAGAAGACAAGGTAATATGGGCTCTTTGTTAGATCAAGAATAATGCACATAAGAGCCACTTTAACATTTTCATTATTGTCTTCTCCTATCGACCCCCAAAGGAAAAAAATAAATAAAACTATTTACATGGGAAAGCTCCCAACAAGCAAAATAAGAACAGTTTGTCTAATTCACATCTAGATGTTTTTTAAGTATGTCACATCTAAGCTCCCACAAGTATATAATGAAGCAACAAGAAACAAAAACAACAGGACAAAAAAAGACCACAAACAGAGTGGACATCAACTTAGATGTGACATAACTAAGTCACATCTAGATGTGTCCTAGACAGACCCAAAGAAGAACAAGAAATCTTTTTGGGCTTTCTTTTTAATTACTACTATAAGCATAGAAAGTAAACTAATTAAAAGCTACAACTATTTTTTTGTTTTTTCTTAAGGTTTATTAAACACACAAGAAGAAAGCATAAAAAGGAAAATAAACTAGCATGGATGATACAATGAAAAAGTATGAGCACCGATAACTAGCAATGAGTGTGTGAACATGAATGTAATGTCGGTGAGAAATACGTACTCCCCCAAGCTTAGGCTTTTGGCCTAAGTTGGTCTATGGCCACGGCTGGCCTGGCGGATATCCAAAGTAATAGTTGGGGTCGTACTTTGAAGAAGCCTCGGATTGCCACTGGTTGGCAATCACCTCCGGATCCCACTGATAATCAGACTGTCGTGGGGGATCAAATTGTGGTTCCGGCTCCGGCTCTATAGCTGATATAGGGTTCCGGTAGGCGTGGATGGCCTCCAAGGACGGGGCCCTTAGTACGGTTAAAATTTAACCGCTTTGCAATAATAGCGCCCATACTGAATGTGTCATCACGAAATAAGGCATGGCACAAAATAACAATATCAGGGGCACTCAGGTTTCCATAGTTTTCGCGCCCAATTAAGCATCTACTAGCAAATATAGCAAAGTAACGTAAAAGAGGAAAGTGTATGCTAGTAATTCGTGCGTCGGAAACCTTCCTTGTTTCCCCTACAGTAATGGTATCAATAAACCCATCCACATTGTCATGATGTGGTTCCTCTACGCTGCCCTCGAAAGGGATCAAACAAACCCGACAAAAATCATGAAGTGACATCTCCTTATGCTCATCACATAAATAAAATTCCACTGTAGGTGGTGAGCTCCTAGCATGGAAATGAAAATTTTGCACAAAGATATTGGTGAGTAAGAGATACTGTTCGCGTTGGTCGTGGAGGAAGGCGGTGAGGCCTGCATTCTCAGCCAATTCATAGAAATCATCATAAATCCCGGCTGCTCTCAAGAAATTATCACAAGGCCATTCACACGGCCAAACTTCCACGGTGCAAGGGAGATTATATTTAGGCCTCTTATCCTCCTCACTTTGCTTATCGTTCGAGCTTCGGCTCGATGAGCCTCTCAAAAATCTCTTCATCTTTTTCTGAAAATTTCTGAAATTTTTAGTAACTTCAAAAAAAAAGTGAACCAAACTCAACAATATTGATAGCAACTACTCCTACAAGTGCCCAGAGGCAATATCATGCATCAAAACTACTTTTGACCATATAAATTTGACATGCAAGCTCAAGAACAGGGTCACCTAAGCAGCAAAAATATGCAATGAATAAAGCACTAGAACAAAAACTAATTGGACCATTGGAGGAGTCACATACCAAGGAACAATCCCCCAAAGCAGTTTTGTGAGAGGTGCTTTGAGCAAGGAGATCGAAAATGGCAGCAAAATGAGCTTGGACTCGGGTTTGAGCTGGTTAGTGGTGTTTGTGGGAGGAAGGAGTGTGTGGTGGCTGGAATAAGTGGAGGGGAGCCACCATGAGCCCACGAGGTAGGGGGCGCCCATGGGGGTTGGGAGCGCCCTCCACCCTCGTGGCCAGGTGCTTGCTCCCCCTGCTGTGTTCTCAGTGCCAGATATTATCAGATATTCCAGAAAAAATCATATTTAAATTTCAGGGCATTTGGAGAACTTTTATTTTCGAGGTATTTTTTATTGCATGGATAATTCAGAAAACAGACATAAATTACTATTTTTGCTTTATTTAATATAAATAACAGAAAGTAAAAAGAGGGTACAGAGAGTTGTGTTTTCTAAATTCATCCATCTCATGCTCATCAAAAGGAATCCACTAACAAGGTTGATCAGGTCTTGTTAACAAACTCATTCCGAATAACATGGAACCGGAGAATTTTAGAATAACACAAGGTTACCTCAAGGGGGATATGCACATCCCCAACAATGAGAATATCATATGTCTTCTTGACAGTAGGAAGAGGAAATTCAAAACCTCCAAAAATAATTGATGGAATTTTTCCAATAGAGTTTAT
This sequence comes from Triticum dicoccoides, assembly GCF_002162155.2. Taxonomy (NCBI): domain Eukaryota; kingdom Viridiplantae; phylum Streptophyta; class Magnoliopsida; order Poales; family Poaceae; genus Triticum; species Triticum dicoccoides. Next base: position 170,685,224 of record NC_041392.1, read on the forward strand.
ACTATGAACTTGAGGTTGTTTCCTCAGAAATTGTACCGTATGCTCATTGCCATTAACATGAAAAGTGACATTGCCTTTGGTGCAATCAATAACAGCCCCTGCAATATTCAAAAAGGGTCTTCCAAGAATAATAGACATACTATCGTCCTCAGGAATATCAAGAATAACAAAGTCCGTTAAAATAGTAACGTTTGCAACCACAACAGGCACATCCTCACAAATATCGACAGGTATAGCAGTTGATTTATCAGCCATTTGCAAAGGTATTTCAATAGGTGTCAACTTATTCAAATCAAGTCTACGATATAAAGGGAGAGGCATAACACTAACACCGGCTCCAAGATCACCTAAAGCAGTTTTAACATAGTTTCTTTTAATGGAGCATGGTTGGTCCTCCGGGATCTCCAAGTTTCTTTTGTATTCCACCCTTAAAAGTATAATTAGCAAGCATGATGGAAATTCAGTTTCCGGTATCTTTCTTTTATTTGTAACAATTTCTTTCATATACTTAGCATAAGGATTCATTTTGAGCATATCAGTCAAACGCATATGCAAGAAGATAGGTCTAATCATTTCAGAAGCGCTCAAAATCCTCATCATCCTTTTTCTTGGATGGTTTAGGAGGAAAAGGCATGGGTTTCTGAACCCATGGTTCTCTTTCCTTACCGTGCTTCCTAGCAACAAAGTCTCTCTTATCATAACGTTGATTCTTTGATTGTGGGTTATCAAGATCAACAATAGGTTCAATCTCTACTTCATTGTCATTACTAGGTTGAGCATCAACATGAACATCATCATTAACATTATCACTAGGTTCATGTTCATTACCAGATTGTGTTTCAACATCAGAAATAGAAATATCATTAGGATTCTTAGGTGTGTCAATAACAGGTTCACTAGAAGCATGCGAAGTCCTATCATTTTTCTTTTTCTTCCTTTTAGAAGGACTAGGTGCATCAAAAATATTTCTATGAGAATCTTGCTCAATTCTCTTAGGATGGCCCTCAGGACACAAAGGTTCCTGAGTCATTTTACCACCTCTAGTCATAACTCTAACAGCATTATCATTTTTCTTACTATTAAATTCATTGAGCAAATCATTCTGAGCTTTAAGTACTTGTTCTACTTGAGTGGTAACCATAGAAGCATGTTTACTAATAAGTTTAATTTCACCTTTAACATTAGCCATGTAATCACCCAAGTGTTCAAGCATATCAGCATTTCGTTTTAATTCTCTACCAAAATAAGCATTGAAGTTTTCTTGTTTAACCATAAAGTCATCAAACTCATCCAAGCAGGGGGTAGCAAACTTAGTAAATGGGATTTCAGCTTTATCATATCCATAGAGAGAATTTACCCTTACTACCTGTGTCGGGTTATCAAGACCATGTATTTCTTCAATAGGAGGTAAATTCCTAACATCTTCAGCTTTAATACCTTTTTCTTTCATAGATTTCTTTGCCTCTTGCATATCTTCAGGACTGAGAAATAGAATACTCCTCTTCTTCGGAGTTGGCTTAAGAGTTGGTTCAGGAATTGGATCAGGAAGTGTCCAATTATTTTCATTGGCCAGCATATTATTCAATAAAATTTCAGGTGGTCATCTGGTATTCTTTCCTTGAAAACACAACCAACACAACTATCCAGGTGGTCTCTGGAAGTATCGGTTAGTCCATTATAAAAGATTAAGAGGATGATCAGGCAAAGCATTAAGTAATTGGAGAAGCCTCCCCCAAGCTTGTGGGAGACTCTCTTCTTCAATTTGCACAAATTATATATTTCCCTTAAAGCAGCTTGTTTCTTATGAGCAGGGAAATATTTAGAAGAGAAGTAACAAATCATATCTTGGGGACTACGCACACAACCAGGATCAAGAGAATTAAACCATATCTTAGCATCACCCTGTAATGAGAACGGAAATATCTTAAGGATATAATAATAGCGAGTTTTCTCATCATTAGTGAACAGGGTAGCTATATCATTTAATTTAGTAAGATGTGCCACACCAGTTTCAGATTCATAACCATAGAAAGGATCAGATTCAACTAAGTTAATTATCTCAGGATCAATAGAGAAATCATAATCCTTATCAGTAACAAAGATAGGTGAAGTAGCATAAGCAGGATCATATTTCTTTCTAGCATTCAGAGTTTTTTGTTTCAGCCTAGCTAATAGTTTCTTAAGATCACTCCTATCATTGCAAGCAAGAAAATCTCTAGTAGTTTCTTCATCCATAACATAGCCCTCAGGCACAACAGGTAATTCATATCTAGGGGGAGAGTCTTCATCATCACTTTCATCAATATTATCAGTTTCAATAATTTCATTCTCTCTAGCCCTAGCAAGTTGTTCATCAAGAAATTCACCAAGTGGCACAGTAGTATCAAGCATAGAAGTAGTTTCATCATAAGTATCATGCATAGCAGAAGTGGCATCATCAACAACATGCAACATATCAAAATGAATAGCAGGTGTAGGTGTCGCAAACTTACTCAAAACAGAAGGTGAATCAAGGGCAGAGCTAGATGGCAGTTCCTTACCTCCCCTCGTAGTTGAGGGATAAATTTATGTTTTAGCGTCTTTCAAGTTCTTCATAATGATAAGCAGATATAAATCCCAAGTGACTCAAAGAATAGAGCTATGCTCCCCGGCAACGGCGCCAGAAAATAGTCTTGATAACCCACAAGTATACGGGATCGCAACAGTTTTCGAGGGTAGAGTATTCAACCCAAATTTATTGATTCGACAGAAGGGGAGCAAAAGAATATTCTCAAGTATTAGCAGATGAGTTGTCAATTCAACCACTCCTGGAAACTTAATATCTGCAAAAAAGTGTTTAGTAGCAAAGTAATATGATAGTAGTGGTAACGGCGGTAAAAGGTAACGATAGCAAAAGTAATATTTTTGGTATTTTGTAGTGATGATAACAATAGCAACGAAAAAGTAAATAAGCGAAGAACAATATATGGAAAGCTCGTAGGCAATGGATCGGTGATATAGAATTATGCCGGATGCGGTTCATCATGTAACAGTCATAACCTAGGGTGACACATAACTAGCTCCAGTTCATCAACGTAATGTAGGCATGTATTCCGAATATAGTCATACATGCTTATGGAAAAGAACTTGCATGACATCTTTTGTCCTACCCTCCCGTGGCAGTGGGGTCCTATTGGAACTAAGGGATATTAAGGCCTCCTTTTAATAGAGTACCGTAACAAAGCATTAACACATAGTGAATACATGAACTCCTCAAACTACGGTCATCACCGGTAAGTATCCCGATTATTGTCACGTCGGGGTTAACAGATCATAACACATAATAGGTGACTATAGACTTGCAAGATAGGATCAAGAACTCTCATATATTGATGAAAACATAATAGGTTTAGATCTGAAATCATGGCACTCGGGCCCTAGTGACAAGCATTAAGCATAGCAAAGTCATAGCAACATCAATCTCAGAACATAGTGCATACTAGGGATCAAACCCTAACAAAACTAACTTGATTACATGATAAATCTCATCCAACCCATCACCGTCCAGCAAGCCTACGATGGAATTACTCATGCACAGCGGTGAGCATCATGAAATTGGTGATGGAGGATTCTTGACGATGACGATGGCGACGGATTCCCCTCTCCCGAGCCCCGAAAGGACTCAAGATCAGCCCTCCCGAGAGAGTTTAGGGCTTGGTGGTGGCTCTGTATCGTAAAACGCAATGAATCCTTCTCTCTCCGTTTTTTCTCCCCGAAAGTGAATATATGGAGTCCAGGTTGAGGTCGGTGGAGCATAAGGGGGCCCACGAGGCAGGGGGCGCGCCCCCACCCTCGTGGATAGGTGGGGCACCCCCTGACGTGGATCTTCCTTCCAATATTTATTATATATTCCAATATAATTATTTGTTGATTTTCAGGTCATTCCGAGAACTTTTATTTCTACACAAAAATAACACCACGGCAATTCTGCTGAAAACAGCGTCAGTCTGGATTAGTTCCATTCAAATCATGCAAATTAGAGTCCAAAACAAGGGAAAAAGTGTTTGGAAAAGTAGATACGACGGAGATGTGTCACTGAGAAGATGCTTTAGCTTGATGAGATTCAGCTTTTGAAGTGAATTTTTCAGCCAACTTCACAAATCTGACTTTGGCTCCAAGCCAGTTTGTGCGGTAGACGTTGAATTCATCACTGAATCCTTTGATCTCAGTTTGGAAAGCCAGAAGTTCATCGGTTGTCATGTTGACAACATTTTTATTCAGATAGCGCTCTTTCTTGTATTGTGCTTTCTTCAGCTGCTTGGCCTTCTCAAACTTCCATTTTTCTTCACCAATGAAGGCGGTCAGCATGTGACTTTGGCCATAAATCGGCTTGAAGTCTGACATAGGAGTGTTGGGGTCCTTGTGCCAGAGATCAATGTATTCAAGGATCAACTTTGGATCCAGTAGGAGAGGAACTTCACTTCCTTTGGCTCTAGCGGCCCTCTGTTGTCTGTCTCTGATGATTTCTTCAAGCTCTTCATCATCAGCTTCATCATCACTGGGCGACACATGAAAGGTGACTTGCTTCTTTTAAGGACTTGGTCTGGTGCCTCGTCCAATAGTGACCTTTGTCTTCAGCAGAGTGGGACATGTTGAGGAATTCGGAGGAGCTGAAGAACTTGCAGAGGCTCCTGAGGCAATGGATTTTCCAGTGGTCCTTTGACACGAGGCGAGATGCACAGGTGTTGAGGACTTTGCTGGAGGAGCTGAGGTTTTTGGAACTTGAGGAACTGGGGCAGCTTGAGGAATTGGCCGTGAGGGCTTAGCAGAAGAGCTTGGCCATGAGGGCATTGAAGGAGAAGTACTGGGATTATGTGCGGGCTTTTTTGGCATAGCCTTCTTGGGCTTGCTAGCAGAGGCCTCAGTAGTGGCAGCAGCAACAGATTCTTCATTGAATTTCTTCACTGCCTCTTTTGCTACTTTGGCCAACTTAGCTTGACGCTTGGCCCATTCAGCAGGAAATTCCTCACCTCGTCTGATGCTTGAGGGATCAGCTGTTGGGGAACGTAGTAATTTCAAAAAAATTCCTACGCACACGCAAGATCATGTGATGCATAGCAACGAGAGGGGGGAGTGTGATCTACATACCTAGTAGATCGACAACGGAAGCGTTTGGTTGATGTAGTCGTACGTCTTCACGATCCGACCGATCAAGCACCGAAACTACGGCACCTCCGAGTTCTAGCACATGTTCAGCTCGATGACGATCCCCGGACTCCGATCCAGCAAAGTGTCGGGGAAGAGTTCCATCAGCACGACAGCGTGGTGACGATCTTGATGTACTACAGCAGCAGGGCTTCGCCTAAACTCCGCTACAATATTATCGAGGACTATGGTGGCTGGGGCGCCGCACACGGCTAAGGAAAAGATCACGTGGATCAACTTGTGTGTCTCTAGGGTGCCTCTGCCTCAGTATATAAAGGACCAAAGGGGGGGAGGCGGCCAGCCAAGGAGGGCGCGCCAGGAGAGTCCTACTCCCTCTGGGAGTAGGATTCCCCTCCCCCCAATCCTAGTTGGAATAGGACTCGCGGAGGGGGAAAAGAGAGAGAGGGGCCGGCCCCCTCTCCTTGTCCTATTCGGACCAAGGGCGGGGAGGGGTGTGCGGCCCATGAGGGGCTGCCTCTTCTCTTTTCCACTAAGGCCCATAATGGCCCATATAGCTCCTGGGGGGTTCCGGTAACCTCCCGGTACTCCGGTAAAATCCCGATTTCACCCGGAACACTTCCGATATCCAAACATAGGCTTCCAATATATCAATCTTTATGTCTCGACCATTTCGAGACTCCTCGTCATGTCCGTGATCACATCCGGGACTCCAAACAACCTTCGGTACATCAAAATGCATAAACTCATAATATAACTGTCATCGTAACCTTAAGCGTGCGGACCCTACGGGTTCGAGAACAATGCAGACATGACCAAGACACGTCTCCGGTCAATAACCAATAGCGGGACCTAGATGCCCATATTGGCTCCTACATATTCTACAAAGATCTTTATCGGTCAGACCGCATAACAACATACGTCGTTCCCTTTGTCATCGGTATGTTACTTGCCCGAGATTCGATCGTCGGTATTCCAATACCTAGTTCAATCTCGTTGCCGGCAAGTCTCTTTACTCGTTTTGTAATACATCATCCCGCAACTAACTCATTTAGTTGCAATGCTTGCAAGGCTTAAGTGATGTGCATTACCGAGAGGGCCCAGAGATACTTCTTCGACAATCGGAGTGACAAAACCTAATCTCGAAATACGCCAACCCAACATGTACCTTTGGAGACACCTGTAGTACTCCTTTATAATCACCCAGTTACGTTGTGACGTTTGGTAGTACCCAAAGTGTTCCTCCGGTAAACGGGAGTTGCATAATCTCATAGTTATAGGAACATGTATAAGTCATGAAGAAAGCAATAGCAACATACTAAACGATCGGGTGCTAAGCTAATGGAATGGGTCATGTCAATCAGATCATTCTCTTAATGATGTGATCCCGTTAATCAAATAACAACTCATTGTTCATGGTTAGGAAACATAACCATCTTTGATTAACGAGCTAGTCAAGTAGAGGCATACTAGTGACACTTTGTTTGTCTATGTATTCACACATGTATTAAGTTTCCAGTTAATACAATTCTAGCATGAATAATAAACATTTATCATGATTATAAGGAAATAAATAATAACTTTATTATTGCCTCTAGGGCATATTTCCTTCAGTCTCCCACTTGCACTAGAGTCAATAATCTAGATTACACAGTAATGATTCTAACACCCATGGAGCCTTGGTGCTGATCATGTTTTGCTCGTGGAAGAGGCTTAGTCAACGGGTCTGCAATATTCAGATCCGTATGTATCTTGCAAATCTCTATGTCTCCCACCTGGACTAGATCCCGGATGGAATTGAAGCGTCTCTTGATGTGCTTGGTTCTCTTGTGAAATCTGGATTCCTTTGCCAAGGCAATTGCACCAGTATTGTCACAAAAGATTTTCATTGGACCCGATGCACTAGGTATGACACCTAGATCGGATATGAACTCCTTCATCTAGACTCCTTCATTTGCTGCTTCCGAAGCAGCTATGTACTCTGCTTCACATGTAGATCCCGCTACAATGCTTTTTTAAGAACTGCACCAACTTACAGCCCCACCGTTTAATGTAAACACGTATCCGGTTTGCGATTTAGAATCATCCGGATCAGTGTCAAAGCTTGCATCAACGTAACCTTTTACGATGAGCTTTTTGTCACCTCCATATACGAGAAGCATATCCTTAGTCCTTTTCAGGTATTTTAGGATGTTCTTGACCGCTGTCCAGTGATCCACTCTTGGATTACTTTGGTACCTCCCTGCTAGACTTATAGCAAGGCACACATCAGGTCTGGTACACAGCATTGCATACATGATAGATCCTATGGCTGATGCATAGGGAACATCTTTCATATTCTCTCTATCTTCTGCAGTGGTCGGGCATTGAGTCTTACTCAACTTCACACCTTGTAACACAGGAAAGAATCCTTTCTTTGCTTGATCCATTTTGAACTTTTTCAAAATTTTGTCAAGGTACGTGGTTTGTGAAAGTCCAATTAAGTGTCTTGATCTATCTCTATAGATCTTAATGCCTAATATGTAAGCAGCTTCACCGAGGTCTTTCATTGAAAAACTCTTATTCAAGTATCCCTTTATGCTATCCATAAATTCTACATCATTTCCAATTAGTAATATGTCATCCACATATAATATCAGAAATGCTACAGAGCTCCCACTCACTTTCTTGTAAATACAGGCTTCTCCAAAAGTCTGTATAAAACCAAATGCTTTGATCACACTATCAAAACGTTTATTCCAACTCCGAGAGGCTTGCACCAGTCCATAAATGGATCGCTGGAGCTTGCACACTTTGTTAGCTCCCTTTGGATCGACAAAACCTTCTGGTTGCATCATATACAACTCTTCTTCTAGAAATCCATTCAGGAATGCAGTTTTGACATCCATCTGCCAAATTTCATAATCATAAAATGCGGCAATTGCTAACATGATTCGGACAGACTTAAGCATCGCTACGGGTGAGAAGGTCTCATCGTAGTCAATTCCTTGAACTTGCCGAAAACCATTTGCGACAAGTCGAGCTTTATAGACAGTAATATTACCGTCATCGTCAGTCTTCTTCTTGAAGATCCATTTATTCTCAGTTGCTTGCCGATCATCGGGCAAGTCAACCAAAGTCCATACTTTGTTCTCATACATGGATCCCATCTCAGATTTCATGGCTTCAAGCCACTTTGCGGAATCTGGGCTCACCATCGCTTCTTCATAGTTCGTAGGTTCATCATGATCTAGTAGCATGACTTCCAGAACAGGATTACCGTACCACTCTGGCGCGGATCTTACTCTGGTTGATCTACGAGGTTCAGTAGTATCTTGTTCTGAAGTTTCATGATCATCATCATTAGCTTCCTCGCTAACTGGTGTAGGTGTCGCAGAAACAGTTTTCTGTGATGTACTATTTTCCAATAAGGGAGTAGGTACAGTTACCTCGTCAAGTTCTACTTTCCTCCCACTCACTTCTTTCGAGAGAAACTCCTTCTCCAGAAAGTTTCCGAATTTAGCAACAAAAGTCTTTCCTTCGGATCTGTGATAAAAGGCGTATCCAATAGTTTCCTTTGGATACCCTATGAAGACACATTTTTCCGATTTGGGTTCGAGCTTATCAGGTTGAAGCTTTTTCACATAAGCATCGCAGCCCCAAACTTTTAGAAACGACAACTTTGGTTTCTTGCTAAACCACAGTTCATAAGGCGTCGTCTCAACGGATTTTGATGGTGCCCTATTTAACGTGAATGCGGCCGTCTCTAGAGCGTACCCCCAAAATGATAGCGGTAAATCAGTAAGAGACATCATAGATCGCACCATATCTAGTAAAGTACGATTACGACGTTCGGACACACCATTACGCTGTGGTGTTTCGGGTGGCGTGAGTTGCGAAACTATTCCACAATTTTTCAAATGTACACCAAACTCGTAACTCAAATATTCTCCTCCACGATCAGATCGTAGAAACTTTATTTTCTTGTTACGATGATTTTCAACTTCACTCTGAAATTCTTTGAACTTTTCAAATGTTTCAGACTTATGTTTCATTAAGTAGATATACCCGTATCTGCTCAAATCATCAGTGAAGGTGAGAAAATAACGATATCCGCCACGAGCCTCAATATTCATCGGACCACATACATCTGTATGTATGATTTCCAACAAATCTGTTGCTCTCTCCATAGTACCGGAGAACGGCGTTTTTGTCATCTTGCCCATGAGGCACGGTTCGCAAGTACCAAGTGATTCATAATCAAGTGGTTCCAAAAGTCCATCAGTATGGAGTTTCTTCATGCGCTTTACACTGATATGACCTAAACGGTAGTGCCACAAATATGTTGCACTATCATTATCAACTCTGCATCTTTTGGTTTCAACATTATGAATATGTGTGTTACTACTATCGAAATTCAACAAGAATAGACCACTCTTCAAGGGTGCATGACCATAAAAGATATTACTCATATAAATAGAACAACCATTACTCTATGATTTAAATGAATAACCGTCTCGCATCAAACAAGATCCAGATATAATGTTCATGCTTAACGCTGGCACCAAATAACAATTATTTAGGTCTAATATTAATCCCAAAGGTAGATGTAGAGGTAGCGTGCCGACTGCGATCACATCGACTTTGGAACCGTTTCCCACGCGCATCGTCACCTCGTCCTTAACTAATCTTCGCTTGATCCGTAGTCCCTGATTCGAGTTGCAAATATTAGCAACAGAACTGGTATCAAATACCCAGGTGCTACTGCGAGCATTAGTAAGGTACACATCAATAACATGTATATCACATATACCTTTGTTCACCTTTCCATCCTTCTTATCCGCCAAATACTTGGGGCAGTTCCGCTTCCAGTGACCAGTCTGCTTGCAATAGAAGCACTCAGTTTCAGGCTTAGGTCCAGGTTTGGGTTTCTTCTCTTGAGTAGCAACTTGCTTGCCGTTCCTTTTGAAGTTCCCCTTCTTCTTCCCTTTGCCCTTTTTCTTGAAACCAGTGGTCTTGTTGACCATCAACACTCGATGCTTGTCGGTGTACTAGAGTAGGGGTACCCTAGTATCCCGAACTTGTGCACGGGCAGTCGCAGTATCCTGCTGCAAGGCTTGCCGGGTGACCGCCAAGGTCCTCCATGGTTCCTTTGGAGCCATTCAAGAACAAAGTATCCAAGCCAAGGAAACAAGACCCCGGCAAGAGGAGCTTGCCGGGAAGGCCAACCAAGGCGAGGCGCTTAAGGAGACAAGACCCCGGCAAGAGGAGCTTGCCGGGAAGGCCACCCAAGGCATCTCAAGGAACTTGCCGCGGCGCACCTCGCGTCCCGGCAAGGCCCGGTGAATGACAAGCTCCCGGACGCGACAAGGCAGCGACCGCGGCAAGGCACTTGCCGCGGCAAGCCACCACTCTGTGCCCGCGCTCCAGCACATCCTCCAATGTGTCGCTCTAGGACCCTTCCAGGCGTGCGTGGCGGGAGGCTGTGCAGCCAGCGGTGCGCAGTGGCGAGCGGCGCTGACAAGATTGCCATCGTGGCGAGCGGTGGCGTCCCTGACAGTCCCTTTTGCACTGTTTAGGCGACACAGACGGGCATTTAATGCCCTTGTCCCCTATCATCAGGGTTAGGTATGATACACTGTAGCGAGTAGCTGTACCTACCGCAGCACCTTTCCATTTTTACCCTTGTCTACGTTGCCACCTGTCGGTGACCGCTTGAGCATATAAAAGGAGGCCCATGCGCAACGTAGAGGGGGCTAACCAAGGCGAGGCGCTTAAGGAGACAAGACCCCGGCAAGAGGAGCTTGCCGGGAAGGCCACCCAAGGCATCTCAAGGAACTTGCCGCGACGCACCTCGCGTCCCGGCAAGGCCCGGTGAACGACAAGCTCCCGGACGCGACAAGGCAGCGACCGCGGCAAGGCGCTTGCCGCGGCAAGCCACCACTCTGTGCCCGCGCTCCAGCACATCCTCCAACGTGTCGCTCTGGGACCCTTCCAGGCATGCGTAGCGGGAGGCTGTGCAGCCAGCGGTGCGCAGTGGCGAGCGGCGCTGACAAGATTGCCATCGTGGCGAGCGGTGGCGTCCCTGACGGTCCCTTTTGCACTGTTTAGGCGACACAGATGGGCATTTAATGCCCTTGTCCCCTGCCGTCAGGGTTAGGTATGATACATTGTAGCGAGTAGCTGTACCTACCGCAGCACCTTTCCATTTTTACCCTTGTCTACGTTACCACCTGTCGGTGGCCCCTTGAGCATATAAAAGGAGGCCCATGCGCAACATAGAGGGGGCTGGTTGGCTGGTTAGCGGGTTAGCTAGTTAGCCATTTCAGAGAACACTCACGCTCGGTCTGGCTAGCCGCTGGTGTGTACCGTAGCATTCCGCGCTCCCGAGCAAGAGATCAATACAAACCACAAGGCAGGAGTAGGGTTTTACGCATCCGTGCGGCCCGAACCTGGGTAAACTGCTCGCGTGCTTCGCCTTGATCCGCTCTTTGCACGACCTCCGCCCTAACCGAATCGAAAGGGACTCGGCCCGCCGGTCCCATAGGTGTTCGTGGATCAGTCCCCCGACAATGCTACTTCTTGATTTCTACCTCCGCAGCTTTCAGCATCGCGAAGAGCTCGGGAATAGTCTTATTCGTCCCTTGCATATTATAGTTCATCACGAAGCTCTTGTAGCTTGGTGGCAGTGATTGGAGAATTCTGTCAATGACGCAATCATCTGGAAGATTAACTCCCAATTGAATCAAGTGATTATTATACCCAGACATTTTGAGTATATGCTCACTAACAGAACTGTTCTCCTCCATCTTGCAGGTATAGAACTTATTGGAGACTTCATATCTCTCAATCCGGGCATTTGCTTGAAATATTAACTTCAACTCATGGAACATCTCATATGCTCCATGATGTTCAAAACGTCATTGAAGCCCCGTTTCTAAGCCGTAAAGCATGGCACACTGAACTATCAAGTAGTCATCAGCTTTGCTCTGCCAGACGTTCATAACATCCAGCGTTGCTCCTGCATCAGGCCTGGCACCCAGCGGTGCTTCCAGGACGTAATTCTTGTGTGCAGCAATGAGGATAATCCTCAAGTTACGGACCCAGTCCGTGTAATTGCTACCATCATCTTTCAACTTTGCTTTCTCAAGGAACGCATTAAAATTCAACGGAACAACAACACGAGCCATCTATCTACAAACAAGCATAAACAAGCAAGATACTTATTAGGTACTAAGTTTCATGATAAATTTAAGTTCAGTTAATTTACTTAAAGAACTCCCACTTAGATAGACATTCCTCTAATCCTCTAAGTGATTACGTGATCCAAATCAACTAAACCATGTCCGATCATCACGTGAGATGGAGTAGTTTCATTGGTGAACATCATTATGTTGATCATATCTACTATATGATTCACGCTCGACCTTTCGTTCTCCGTGTTCCGAGGCCATATCTGTATATGCTTGGCTCGTCAAGTATAACCTGAGTATTCTGCGTGTGCAACTGTTTTGCACCCGTTGTATTTGAAGGTAGAACCTATCACACCCGATCATCATGTGGTGTCTCAGCACGAAGAACTTTCACAATGGTGCATACTCAGGGAGAACACTTCTTGATAATTAGTGAGAGATCATCTTATAATGCTACCGTCAATCAAAGCAAGATAAGATGCATAAAAGATAAACATCACATGCAATCAATATAAGTGATATAATATGGCCATCATCATCTTGTGCATGTGATCTCCATCTCCGAAGCACCGTCGTGATCACCATCTTCACCGGCGTGCCACCTTGATCTCCATCGTAGCATCGTTGTCGCCTCGCCAAGCTTGTGCTTCCACGACTATCGCTACCGTTTAGTGATAAAGTAAAGCATTACATCGCGATTGCATTGCATACAATAAAGTGACAACCATATGGCTCCTGCCGGTTGCCGATAACTCGGTTACAAAACATGATCATCTCATACAATAAAATTCAGCATCATGTCTTGACCATATCACATCACAACATGCCCTGCAAAAACAAGTTAGACGTCCTCTACTTTGTTGTTGCAAATTTACGTGGCTGCTAAGGGCTTAAGCAAGAACCAATCTTACCTACGCATCAAAACCACAACGATAGTTTGTCAAGTTGGTGTTGTTTTAACCTTCGCAAGGACCGGGCGTAGCCACACTCAGTTCAACTAAAGTTGGAGAAACTGTCACCCACAAGCCACCTCTGTGCAAAGCACGTCAGGAGAACCGGTCTTGCGTAAGCGTACGCGTAATGTCGGTCTGGGCCGCTTCATCCAACAATACCGCCAAACCAAAGTATGACATGCTGGTAAGCAGTATGACTTATATCGCCCACAACTCACTTGTGTTCTACTCGTGCATATAACATCAACATATAAAACCTAGGCTCTGATACCACTGTTGGGGAACGTAGTAATTTCAAAAAATTTCCTACGCACACGCAAGATCATGTGATGCGTAGCAACGAGAGGGGGGAGTGTGATCTACATACCTAGTAGATCGACAACGGAAGCGTTTGGTTGATGTAGTCGTACGTCTTCACGATCCGACCGATCAAGCACCGAAACTACGGCACCTCCGAGTTCTAGAACACGTTCAGCTCGATGACGATCCCCGGACTCCGATCCAGCAAAGTGTTGGGGAAGAGTTCCGTCAGCACGACGGCGTGGTGATGATCTTGATGTACTACAGCAGCAGGGCTTCGCCTAAACTCCGCTACAATATTAGCGAGGACTATGGTGGCTGGGGCGCCGCACACGGCTAAGGAAAAGATCACGTGGATCAACTTGTGTGTCTCTAGGGTGCCTCTGCCTCAGTATATAAAGGACCAAAGGGGGGAGGCGACCGGCCAAGGAGGGCGCGCCAGGAGAGTCCTACTCCCTCTGGGAGTAGGATTCCCCCCCCCCCCCAATCCTAGTTGGAATAGGACTCGCGGAGGAGGGAAAAGAGAGATAGGGGTCGGCCCCCTCTCCTTGTCCTATTCGGACCAAGGGAGGGGAAGGGCGCGCGGCCCATGAGGGGTTGCCTCTTCTCTTTTCCACTAAGGCCCATAATGGCCCATATAGCTCCCGGGGGGTTCCGGTAACCTCCCGGTACTCCGGTAAAATCCCGATTTCACCCGGAACACTTCCGATATCCAAACATAGGCTTCCAATATATCAATCTTTATGTCTCGACCATTTCGAGACTCCTCGTCATGTCCGTGATCACATCCGGGACTCCGAACAACCTTCGGTACATCAAAATGCATAAACTCATAATATAACTGTCATCGTAACCTTAAGCGTGCGGACCCTACGGGTTCGAGAACAATGCAGACATGACCGAGACACGTCTCCGGTCAATAACCAATAGCGGGACCTGGATGCCCATATTGGCTCCTACATATTCTACGAAGATCTTTATCGGTCAGACCGCATAACAACATACGTCGTTCCCTTTGTCATTGGTATGTTACTTGCCCGAGATTCGATCGTCGGTATTCCAATACCTAGTTCAATCTCGTTGCCGGCAAGTCTCTTTACTCGTTTTGTAATACATCATCCCGCAACTAACTCATTTAGTTGCAATGCTTGCAAGGCTTAAGTGATGTGCATTACCGAGAGGGCCGAGAGATACTTCTTCGACAATCGGAGTGACAAAACCTAATCTCGAAATACGCCAACCCAACATGTACCTTTGGAGACACCTGTAGTACTCCTTTATAATCACCCAGTTACGTTGTGACGTTTGGTAGTACCCAAAGTGTTCCTCCGGTAAACGGGAGTTGCATAATCTCATAGTTATAGGAACATGTATAACTCATGAAGAAAGCAATAGCAACATACTAAACGATCGGGTGCTAAGCTAATGGAATGGGTCATGTCAATCAGATCATTCTCTTAATGATGTGATCCCGTTAATCAAATAACAACTCATTGTTCATGGTTAGGAAACATAACCATCTTTGATTAACGAGCTAGTGAAGTAGAGGCATACTAGTGACACTTTGTTTGTCTATGTATTCACACATGTATTAAGTTTCCGGTTAATACAATTCTAGCATGAATAATAAACATTTATCATGATTATAAGGAAATAAATAATAACTTTATTATTGCCTCTAGGGCATATTTCCTTCATCAGCAACTTGGCCTGGTGCCAAGGGAGATCTTGGGCATGGAGGGTGTACAGCAAATTTCTTCATGTACTTGGGAGTGACACATCGATATTCCCTCCATTCTCTGGCCCATCTCCTCTCTATTTTCTGAATGCGCACTTTGCGCTCATTCTTTGTCTCTTTCCCATGAATTGCCTCATCTAGAGTGCAATACCCTGCATAGATGTCTTCAGGGATTTCAAATGCAGTGTTGACTTCCAACTTCTTTCCTCCCTTCTGAGATTTCTTTCCATCAGCCATTTTCTTCAGCTGAGGATTTTGAACAGTTGAGTTTTCTGAAGACGTATGCAGTTTTTCTTCGAGGAACGCTGCAAATGAGTTAAGTTGATGAGAACCTAGTAATTCAGCAGCAGACAGGTGTACCTGTGAACAGAGTATGGGTGCAAAGAATTTGGAGAGGTCATATGCGTTCTCAGAAGTTTTTGCAAAAAACAAGCTTGAGGAATTTGACCAGATGTGTCTTGTGGAATTTCACCAAGCGTTCTTTGACTTAGGTTCCAGAGTTGTGTAGATTGAAAATCCACACAATTGAGGAATCTTGAATAAAAACATGGCTTAGGAAACAGATCAAGAACAAATGTTTGTGTGAGGTGTTTAGAGTGTGAAGATTGAAGAATAAACACCTTTTGAAGATTTTGATGAAATCACCAGAATCAATAAGGGCGGTAAAAGTAACTTTTAATTACCCTTGACGAAGAACATGACGAACTACGAATGTAGATTGGAAGTTCGTCAGTCCAGATCTTCCATGCCCTAACTTGGCAGAGGAAGACGGCTACGGCAGTGGTGGAGTGAAGAAATCCACAGCCGGCGTGAGTACGACGGCGACGAGGTCGAGGCAGCGAAGCTCTTCCTCACCGGCGATGATGAAGTAGCGGCGGCGCTAGGTTTTGAGAGCTCGAGCTAGGGAGTGAGGTTGAGTGGAGTAAAACAGACTGAGGAAGGGAAGGGGTATATATAGCCATGGTGAAAAATTGCTCGTCTAAGGAATATGGACGAACGTGCCCCTCACCTTTCTCATCTGTGCGACATGTGTCACCCACGTACTGTGAGGTGGAGATCGTGTGAGATCTTGGGTGAATAGATAAGTATAGTCGTGGAATGTGGAACGGTTTGAGCGGCAAAAGCCGAAAATTCAGATATGAAAATTTTAATGTTTCCTTCAGCTGACAAGGACATAGTGAAGATTTTGAACAAGTTTCAAATAGAACGCATATGAGGAATTTGTGACAGACTGGGCTGAGTTTAGCATAGAGGGGGAAGGGTCCGATCACATTCACTTAGCAGAGAAAATCAACTTGAAGAAATAGCAATAAGTGAATGATGTAGAGGACATAAACTCATATATTTATATAGCCAATGAACAAAATGACGGAAATAGTGAAGACATGCAAAGTTGAATAATTTGAACAATTGAGGAATTTCAAAAATGAAGAAAAACTCCAATTGAAGATTTTCAACTTTTGTTGGTGGCGTGACCCACCGTATAAGAATGATGATTTCAGACGCCGCGTACAATTGTCGTAGGGCTCTGAGAATCAAATTCTTCGTTAATTTCTTCACACTTAGAGGGTTAGTCTTCATTGATTGAAGAAAAACGTTACTTCGTGTGTCGCACATCTAAGTCATCAATTTTGCATAAGTGTTAGGATGTGTGTCCTTTTCAAAGGACATTCGAAGATTCTAAGATATTTAGCTCACACTGCAACTTGCTAAATCTCTTCTCATCCAAGGGCTTTGTGAAGATATCGGCTAGCTGTTCTTCAGTCTTCACATGCTGGATGGAGATGTCGCCCTTCAACACATGATCACTAATAAAATGATGATGGATCTGAATGTGCTTTGTATTTGAGTGCTGAACTGGGTTATGAGCAATCTTGATGGCACTCTCATTTTCACAATAGAGTGGCACATTCTTCACATTCATACCGTAGTCCTTGAGAGTTTGCTTCATCCATAGCAATTGAGCACAACATGATCCGGCAGCAATGTACTCAGCTTCAGCAGTAGAGAGTGATACGCAGTTCTATTTCTTTGAAGACCAACAGACCAAGGATCGTCCGAGGAAATGGCATGTGCCTAATGTTGACTTGCGGTCCACACGATCACCAGCATAGTCAGAGTCTCAATATCCAATGAGATCAAAAGCCGAGCCCTTGGGATACCATAATCCAAGTGTTGGAGTGTGAGCTAGATATCGAAGAATGTGCTTCACAGCCTTATGGCATGATTCCTTTGGTGTAGCTTGAAAACAGGAACACATACAAACACTAAGCATAATATCTGGCCTAGATGCACATAAATACAATAAAGAACCAATCATGGAGCGGTATACCTTTTGATCGAAGTCAATACCGTTTTCATCAGTGCATAGATGGCCATTTGTGGGCATAGGGATTTTGACGCCTTTGCAATCTTGCATGCCGAATTTCCTCAATACATCATTAAGGTAATTTTCTTGAGATATGAATATGCCATTGCGCTGTTGACGAATCTGAAGACCTAAGAAGAATTTCAATTCTCCCATCATAGACATTTGATATTCTGCACTCATCACGTAGGCAAATTCATCACTGTAACGTTGGTCAGTACAGCCAAAGATGATATCATCAACATATATTTGGCACACGAATAATTCATCATCATAAGCTTTGGTGAAAAGAGTTGGGTCAAGTGAACCGGGTTTGAAGCCTTTCTTCATGAGGAATTCCTTGAAAGTATCATACCACGCCCGAGGGGCCTGCTTGAGACCGTAGAGGGCCTTATTGAGTCTGAAGACTTTGTCGGGATGCTTTGGATCCTCAAAACCTGGGGGTTGAGCAATATAGACTTCTTCCTCAAGCTTACCATTGAGGAATGCACTTTTCACATCCATTTGATATAAGATGATATTATGATGGTTAGCCTAAGCAAGTAATATGCGAATAGCTTCAAGTCTAGCAATATGTGCAAAAGTTTCATCGAAATCAATTCCTTCAACCTGAGTGTAGCCTTGAGCTACAAGTCGTGCCTTATTCCTCACCACAAGGCCATTTTCATCTTGCTTCTTGCGGTAGATCCATTTTGTGCCGATGATATTGTGCTTGCGAGGGTCTGGTCGCTTGATAAGTTCCCAGATGTTGTTGAGCTTGAACTGATGTAATTCCTCTTGCATAGCTTGAATCCACTCGGGCTCCAGAAATGCTTCATCTACCATAGTGGGCTCTGTGATAGAGACGAAAGCAAAGTTCCCACAAAAGTTAGATAAATGTGAAGTTTTTGAGCGTGTGAGGGGACCTGGTGCATTGATGTTGCTGATGATTTTCTCAATCTGCACTTCATTAGCGACGCGAGGATGAGCTGGTTGACGATGAGGAATTTGCTCAGCATTTTCTTCAGAGCCATTTTCGTCAAAAATGCTAGCATGATGTTCTTCATGTTTTGGAATGACTTCTTCAGCAGATTCTTCGATAGGAATGACATCCTCAGTAGCCTTGAACTTAATGGATTCCTCAGGAGGTATTTCATCTATCACAGAAGGTAGGTGCTCTCTTTGCGAGCCATTAGTTTCATCGAACCGCACATCTACAGTTTAAACAACCTTGTGGTGATAGGTGTTGAAGACTCTGTAGGTGTGTGAGTCCTTACCATAACCAAGCATAAAACCTTCATGTGCTTTCGATGCAAATTTAGAACTGTGATGAGGATCTCTAATCCAACATTTAGCACCGAAGACTTTGAAATAGCTCACATTGTGTTTCTTGTCAGTGAGGAGTTCATATGAGGTCTTTCTGAAGAATTTGTGAAGATATACCCTATTGATGATGTGGCATGCAGTATCAATTGCCTCAGGCCAGAAGCGAGGAGGCGTCTTGTACTCATCAAGCATAGTGCGGGCCATCTCAACAAGAGTTCTATTCTTGCGCTCCACGACGCCATTCTTCTAAGGAGTATAAGGAGAAGATAACTCATGAGTAATACCAAGTTCATCAAGATAGTCATCAAGACCAGTGTTCTTGAACTCAGTTCCATTGTCACTTCTGATGTGCTTGATCTTCACACAGAAGTTGGTTGAAGCCCTCGAGGAGAATCGTTTGAAGACTTCTTGCACTTCAGTTTTGTAAGTAATGATATGCACCCATGTATAACGAGAATAATCATCAACAATGACAAAGCAATATAAAGATGTAGCATTAGTAAATGTGGCATAGTGAGTAGGGCCAAAGAGATCCATGTGAAGCAATTCAAATGGACGAGTGATAGTCATGATGGTCTTTGAGGGATGCTTGGCCTTGTTCATCTTTCCAGCTTCACAAGCTCCACATAAATGGTCCTTGAGGAATTTGACACCCTCGATGCCAATGACATGCTTTTTCTTCGCGAGTGTGTGCAAGTTCCTCATCCCAGGATGTCCAAGTCATCGATGCCATAGCCAGCCTTCTGAAGCTTTTGCAAGTAGACATGTAGCAGGTTGTGGTCCTGTAGAGAAATCAACAATATACAAATCTCCTCTCCTAAAGCCTTCGGGGACTTTGGAATTGTCAGCTTCCATGATCACAACACAATGATACTTGCCAAAGACAACAACCATATCAAGATCACAAAGCATTGAGACAAACATGAGGTTGAACCCTAAGGACTCGACAAGCATGACTTTGTCCATGTGTCGATCCTTTGAGATCGCAACCTTACCTAGACCCAATAACTTGCTTTTGCCTTTGTCAGCGTAGGTGATATGCTTCAGATGCGATGGAGATAAGGGAGCGTCCATCAATAGATTCTTGTCACCAGTCATGTGATTTGTACATCCACTATCGAGGACCCACTCAGTGGCTTTGGGTTGATCATCCTGCAGATGAATTAGTGCAGCTTACGAACTCATATTCTTCATTAGTGAAGAATATGACGTCGAATTCATCAGATCAATTTCATCAAGCAATAGAACAGATATATCAATGTGAGGACGTAAGAAATGAAAATTCATTTCTTCATGATTAGCTTGCGTCCTTTCAAGCATTCTCAGGTCTCCAGCAAATTCTTCAGACGTTTAGGTTCGTCTGGAGACCTGACCCTGCATAAGAGATTAGTTCTTTTTCTTCACCACCCACATCTGAAGGGGTGGCAAAGAGTTCATCATTATGCGAGCTCCATAAGAGAAAGGTGGCATAGATGCCAATCCACTTCGTTTCACATAAGAGATGTTAGGGTAAGCATATGAGTAAGCAGAGAAATTCTTCGAGGATTTATGAACATAATGATTTGAAGAATAGTGCACATATCCATAATCCTTAGCCTTTCCCTGCGAAATAGAGGTGTTAGCATGATGATGTTCATGTGAGGACTTTGATCCATGTGAGGAATGTGGTCCATGTGAGGACTTGGATCCATATGAAGACTTTGGTACATATGAAGAATTTGATCTAGGGTTCCTATTCTTCACAGGTGGTGTCATGATGACATTCACCTGAAGACTTTCAAGGCACCTTTTGAGAACCCAGATTTTCTTCATAGGAGGACCATTCCTGCAGTTAGTGCCAACATATCTAGCAAATACTTCACCATTCTTATTTTTGAACAGTTTATAATTGGAGTCAAATGACTCATCAGAAGAATATGAAGATTCACATGTAAAGCCAGATAAAGTAGATGGATCCACTGAAGGTCCCTTTGCAACAACCCATGAGGTTTTGGGATACTGCTCAGGTTTCCAGTAGGTCCCATCAGCATTAAGTTTCCTCTCAAAGGCAATACCCTCTTTCCTAGGGTTCTTGTCGAGGATCTGCTTCTTAAACACATCACAAAGAGCCTGATACCCTTTGAGGCTTTTGTACATGCCTGTCATATACAATTCCTTCAGCCCTGCATGGTCAATGATACTCGCAGCATCCTCAGATGAGGAATTAGTGATAGCAGAGACAGTTGAAGAATTTGCAGCAATAGAAGCATTTGAACATTCAGGTGAAGAATTAGCATATTCATGTTCAATGCACTTCAAACATGGAGGATTAAATTCTTCATGAGTAGCGCTAATTTGTTGAGCAAGTAATGAATCACGCTCCTTCTAAAGATCTTCATAACTCACTCTTAACTGCTCAAGATCTTGCTTTCTTTGAAGAAATTCATAAGAGAGCTTCTCATGATCAGATAAGAGAGTGTTATGATGACTCTAAAGATTGTCAAACTTGGACTGCAGTCTCTGAAGATTTTCAGTCAAAATTTCTGTGCGATCCATTTCTTCACCCAACATATCATCGCTTTTATCTAGCATGTTTTGAACTTTCTCAAGAGCCTTTTGCAGTTTCGTAGAAATCTTAGCAAGTTTAGAGTAGCTAGATTTGAGATTTTCATCAGATTCATCCTCACTTGATTCAGAGGAGGGATAGTAGAGTACCTTTGAACCTTTTGCCATGAAGTAATAGGTGGGAGCGTAGTCATCATCACCGTCGTCAGTGGTGTTGGGGAGGTCCTTTTCCTTAGAGTTGAAGATGGACTTGCTGACGAACGTGGTAACGAGGGCTAGGCTCGCCACACCAGAGTCTGACTCCTCAGATTCCTCCTCTTCCTCATTTTCCTCAGATTCAGCCTCAGAGTCCATTTCCTTGCCAATGAATGCCCGAGCCTTCTTGGAGCTGCTCTTCTTATGAGATGAAGACCTTTAAGGTTTTGATGAAGAGGACTTTGAAGATTTCTTCTTATTCTTTGAATCGTCAGAACTGTAGTCCTTGTACTTCTTCTTCTTTGATTCCTTTTCCCACTGAGGACAATCTTGAATGTAGTGACCGGGTTTCTTGCATTTGTGGCAAAGTCACTTCTTATAATCACGGGATGAGGAATCTGATCTTAAGTCATCACTTCTTGAGGATTTTCCAAAACGACCACATCTTGAGAACTTCTGGAATTTCCTCATGAGCATTGCTAGCTCCTGGCTTAGTTCTTCAGGATCACCAAGGCTGCTACCAGAATCCTCACCTTCATATTCAGACACTGCCTTGGCCTTCAGAGCTCGTGATCTGCCATAGCTTGGTCCATAGAGATTTCTCTTCTCAGCAAGCTGGAACTCATGAGTGTTTAGCCTCTCGAGGATAGCAGCGGGATCAAGTGACTTATAGTCTCCACGTTCTTGTATCATCAATGCCAGAGTATCAAATGAGGAATCAAGTGATCTCAGCAATTTCTTCACCACCTCATGGTCGGTGATGTCAGTGGCACCAAGTGCTTGAAGCTCATTTGAGATGTCAGTGAGGTGATCGAAGGTTTGCTGAACATTTTCATTGTCGAGTCTTTTGAAGCGATTGAAGAGATTGCGAAAAACGTCAACTCGAGAGTCACGCTATGTTGAGACTCCTTCATTGACCTTGGACAACCTATCCCAGATAAGCTTAGCTATTTCCAAAGCGCTCACTCTGCCATACTACCCTTTGCTCAAATGGCCACATATGATATTCTTTGCTTGAGAGTCAAGTTGCTTGAGTCTCTTCACATCAGTAACGTTGATGGTAGGAGTGACAGAGGGGACGCCATTTTCCACAATGTACCAGAGATCGTTGTCAATTGCCTCAAGATGCATTTGCATCTTATTATTCTAGTAGGGGTAGTATGTCCCATCGAAGGTAGGACACCCAGCAGAGACCTTGATCATACATGTGGTTGACATAAATAAAACTCTAGGTGGTTAAACCAAAATCACATAGAACAAGGGAGTACCTTGCTTTGATACCAATTGAAAGTGTGTTAAGTTGACTAGAGGGGTGAATAGGCGAATTTTGTAAATTCTTCACTGAGGAATTTCAGGGCGAGGAAATTCCTAAGCGAAGAACTACTTGCAGCGGAATAAGTACTCAGATGCAGACATGACATAACATAAGCATGGATGTCATGATGAATTGAAAACAAGACACAGAGTACAGAAAGTGTAAGCACGGGATAAAACAGGGTGAAGGCAAACAGGCTGAAGAAATTGAACTAAGGAAATTGAGAAAGTCTTCAGTCAAAGCCTTCAAACATATATGAACAAGCACACAACACAGTAATGAGGAAATGAAGGGGTTGAGGAAATAGAACCAGTAAGCTTGGTGAAGACAATGATTTGGTAGACCAGTTCCAACTGTTGTGACAGTTGTACGTCTAGTTAGAACGGCTAGGTATTTAAACCCGAGGACACACAGTCCCGAACACACAGTCCTCACCATATTCTCCTTGAACTAAGGTCACACAGACCTCGTCCAGTCACTCGTGGTAAGTCTTCAGGTGACTTCCAAACCTTCACAGACTCGGTCACTCGGCGATCCACAATTTCCTCTTGGATGCTCTAGACCATGACGCCTAACCATCTGGAGGATGCACAATCCTCAAAGGTAACAAGCGTCGGTTCCACACATGAACAATCTCTTCAGTGATGCTCAATCACTTTGGGTTTGTAGGTGTTTGGTTTGGGTTTTGGGTTTTTCCTCACTTGATGATTTTTGCTCAAAGTCCCCGGAGGATGGGATGCTCTCAATGACAAGTGTCAGTTTCTCGCGGAGCAGCCAACCAGCTAGTGGTTGTAGGGGGCGGCTATTTATAGCCTAGGGAGCAGCCCGACATGATAAGACATAAATGCCCTTCAATGATATGACCGTTAGGTGGGTAGATATTTTGGGACAGCTGGCGCGTAGCACAACAACGGTCGGAAATTTGGCTATCAAATTCCTCAGGGCTATCATGTTCCTCACTTGTAGGCAATCCGCACTGGCAAATTCCTAACTCCTCAGTCAGAACAAATTCCTCAGAGACCAGAAGAACTTTCATCTCTGTCACTGAAGAAATTGACTGAACTATATGAGATTTCCAATGGCTTCACTCAAAGGGATTGGTAGGTGTAGGATTTTGAGTTGAGAATCACCTGGAAACTTTTCCTTAGTTTTACCTCGACCCCCTTTAACAGTATGGTGTTTCCTATGACTCAAGAAAGAGAAAATGACACTACAAAAACAAAAGTCTTCACGCTTCATGTTCCTCGTATGAATATCAAGTCTTCACGGTCACACCAATTTCTTCACTTTCAAAGTCTTCAGTCGAAGACATTCATTTTTAGGGGTCGACTTTCTCTATAAATATCAAACTCCTCATAGACTTATAGACCTGTGTACACTCACAAACGCATTAGTCCCTTAACCTATAAGTCTTCAATACACCAAAATCACTAAGGGGCACTAGATGCACTTACACTTGGGAGTCAAGTAAACCTCTCTATATAAAGAGAGGAGATGTATCAATCTAATCAAGCAAGAATTAAGAAGGAAAACCCTTCCATCTTGCCTGGCCGTGGGCAAAAGGCCCTCGGCCGACCCTCTCGCGCCCTCCTTCTAGCGGCGCCATAACATATACAACTCTTCTTTAAGAAATCCATTAAGGAATGCAGTTTTGACATCCATTTGCCAGATTTCATAAAATGTGGCAATTGCTAACATGATTCGGACAGACTTTTAAGCATCGATACGAGTGAGAAAATCTCATCGTAGTCAACACCTTGAACTTGTCGAAAACTTTTTGCGACAATTCGACTTTAGTAGATAGTAACACTACTATCAGCGTCCGTCTTCCTCTTGAAGATCCATTTATTCTGAATGGCTCACCGATCATCGAGCAAGTCAATCAAAATCCATACTTTGTTCTCGTACATGGATCCCATCTCAGATTTCATGGCCTCAAGCCATTTTGCGGAATCTGGGCTCATCATCGCTTCCTTATAGTTCGTAGGTTCATCATGGTCAAGTAACATGACCTCCAGAACAGGATTACCATACCACTCTGGTGCCGAACGTACTTTGGTTGACCTACGAGGTTCGGTAGTAACTTGATCCGAAGTTTCATGATCATCATCATTAACTTCCTCACTAATTGGTGTAAGCATCACTGGAACTGATTTCTGTGATGAACTACTTTCCAATTCGGGAGAAGGTACAATTACCTCATCAAGTTCTACTTTCCTCCCACTCACTTCTTTCGAGAGAAACTCCTTCTCTAGAAAGGATCCATTTTTAGCAACAAAGATCTTGCCTTCGGATCTGTGATAGAAGGTGTACCCAACAGTTTCTTTTGGGTATCCTATGAAGATGCACTTCTCTGATTTGGGTTTGAGCTTATCAGGCTGAAACTTTTTCACATAAGCATTGCAACCCCAAACTTTAAGAAATGACAGCTTAGGTTTCTTGCTAAACCATAGTTCATATGGTGTCATCTCAACGGATTTTAGACGGTGCCCTATTTAACATGAATGCGGATGTCTCTAATGCATAACCCCAAAATGATAGTGTTAAATCAGTAAGAGACATCATAGATCGCACCATATCTAATAAAGTACGGTTACGACGTTCGGACACACCGTTACGCTATGGTGTTCCAGGTGGCGCGAGTTGCGAAACTATTTGACATTGTTTCAACTGAAGGCCGAACTCGTAACTCAAATATTTCGTCTCCGTGATCAGATCGTAAAAACTTTATTTTCTTGTTACGATGATTCTCCACTTCACTCTGAAATTCTTTGAACTTTATAAATGTTTCAGACTTGTGTTTCATTAAGTAGATATACTCATATCTTCTCAAATCATATGTGAAGGTCAGAAAATAACGATACCCGACACGAGCCTCAACACTCATCGGACCGCATACATCAGTATGTATCATTTCCAATAAGTCAGTGGCTCGCTCCATTGTTCCAGAGAACGGAGTCTTAGTCATCTTGCCCATGAGGCATGGTTCACAAGCATCAAATGATTCATAATCAAGTGATTCCAAAAGTCCATCCGCATGGAGTTTCCTCATACGCTTTACATCAATATGACCTAAACGACAGTGCCACAAGTATGTTGCACTATCATTATCAACTTTGCATCTTTTGGCATCAATATTATGAATATGTGTATCACTACGATCGAGATTCAATAAACCATTTATATTAAGTGTATGACCATAGAAGGTTTTATTCATGTAAACAGAACAACAATTATTCTTTGACTTAAATGAATAACCGTATTGCAATAAACATGATCCAATCATATTCATGCTCAACGCAAACACCAAATAACATTTATTTTAGGTTCAACACTAATCCCGAAGGTAAAAGGAGTGTGAGATGGTGATCTTATCAACCTTGGAATCATTTCCAACACACATCGTCACCTTGCCCTTAACTAGTCTCTGTTCATTTTGCAACTCCTGTTTCGAGTTACTAATCTTAGCAACTGAACCGGTATCAAATACCCTGGGGTTACTATGAACACTAGTAAAGTACACATCAATAACATGTATATCAAATATACCTTTGTTAAGTTTGCCATCCTTCTTATCCGCCAAGTATCTAGGGCAGTTCCACTTCCAGTAACCATTTCCTTTGAAGTAGAGCACATAGTTTCAGGCTTGGGTCTAGCTTTGGGCTTCTTCATGGGAGTGTCAACTTGCTTGCCATTCTTCTTGAAGTTCCCTTTCTTTACCTTGCCCTTTTACTTGAAACTAGTGGTCTTGTCAACCATTAATACTTGATGCTTTTTCTTGATTTCTACCTTCGCCAATTTCAGCATCGCGAAGAGCTTGGGAATCGTTTATGTTATCCCTTGCATATTATAGTTCATCACAAAGTTCTAGTAACTTGGTGATAGTGACTAGAGAACTCTGTCAGTCACTATCTTATTTGGAAGATTAACTCCCACTTGATTCAAGTGATTGTAGTAATCAGACATTCTGAGCACATGCTCACTAGCTGAGCTATTCTCCTCCATCTTGTAGGCAAAGTACTTGTCAGAGGTCTCATACGTCTTAACACGGGCATGAGTAATACCAATTTCAGCTCTTGGAACATCTCATATGCTCTGTGGCGTTCAAAATGTTTTTGAAGTCCCATTTCTAAGCCATAAAAATGGCGCACGAAACTATCAAGTAGTCATTATACCGAGCTTGTCAAACATTCATAACGTCTGCATCTGCTCCTACAAAAGTTCTGTCACTTAGCGGTGCATTAAGGACATAATTATTCTATGAAGAAATGAGGATAATCCTCAGATCACGGAGCTAGTCCGCATCATTGCTACTAACATCTTTCAACATAGTTTTCTCTAGGAACATATCATAAATAAAACAGGGAAGCTACGCGAGCAATTGATCTACAACATAGATATGCAAACACTATCATGACTAAGTTCATGATAAATTTAACTTCAATTAATCATATTACTTAAGAACTCCCACTTAGATAGACATCCCTCTAATCATCTAAGTGATCACGTGATCCATATCAACTAAACCATGTCCGATCATCGCGTGAGATGGAGTAGCTTTCAATGGTGAACATCACTATGTTGATCATATCTACTATATGATTCATGCTCGACCTTTCGGTCCCAGTGTTTCGAGGCCATATCTGCATATGCTAGGCTCGTCAAGTTTAAACCGAGTATTCTGCGTGTGCAATACTGGCTTGCACCCGTTGTATATGAACGTAGAGCTTATCACACTCGATCATCATGTGGTGTCTCGGCACGAAGAACTGTCGCAACGGTGCATACTCGGGGAGAACACTTATACCTTGAAATTTTAGTAAGGGATCATATCATAATGCTACCGTCGTACTAAGCAAAATAAGATGCATAAAAGATAAACATCACATGCAATCAAAATATGTGACATAATATGGCCATCATCATCTTGTGCCTTTGATCTCCATCTCCAAAGTACCGTCATGATCTCCATCGTCACTGCATGACACCATGATCTCCATCATCTTGATCTTTATCAACGTGTCGTCATACGGTCGTCTCACCAACTATTGCTTTTGCACCTATTGCTATCACATAGCGTTAAAGTAAAGCAATTATATGGCACTTGCATCTTATGCAATAAAGAGACAATCATAAGGCTCCTGGCAGTTTCTGATAACTTTAAAAAAACATGATCATCTCATACAACAATTTATATAATCACGTCTTGACCATATCACATCACAACATGCCCTACAAAAACAAGTTAGATGTCCTCTACTTTGTTGTTGCAAATTTACGTGGCTACTACGGGCTTAGCAAGAACCGTTCTTACCTACGCATCAAAAACCACAATGCGGTATAGTGGTTGCTTTTTTATCTTCAGAAAGAACCATGTTCATTGAATCTGATTCAACTAAAGTTGGAGAAACTGACACCTGCCAGCCACCTGTGTGCAAAGCACGTCGATAGAACCAGTCTCATGAACGCGGTCATGTAATGTCGGTCCCGACCGGTTCATCCAACAATACCACCGAATCAACAAACAACTAGTGACGGCAAGCAATATGTATATACCCACGCCCACAACTCCTTTGTGTTCTACTCATGCATATAACATCTACGCATAAACCTGGCTCTGATACCACTGTTGGAGAATGCAGTAATTTCAAAAAAAAATCCTACGCACACGCAAGATCCATCTAGGTGAGGCATAGCAACGAGAGGGGAAGAGTATGTCTATGTACCCTCGTAGACCGAAAGCGGAAGCGGTATAACAACGCGGTTGATGTAGTCGTACGTCTTCACGATCCGACCGATCTCAGCACCGAACGTACGGCACCTCCGTGTTCAGCACACGTTCAGTTCGATGACGTCCCTCGTACTCTTGATCCAGTTGAGGCCGAGGAGAGTTTCATCAGCACGACGGTGTGGCAACAGTGATGATGAAGTTACCGGCGTATGGCTTCGCCTAAGAACTACGACGATATGGCTGAGGTGGAATATGGTGGAGGGGGCACAACACGCGGCTAAGACAACTATAAACTTGTGTGTCTATGGGGTGCCCCTCTCCCCCGTATATAAAGGAGGGGAGAAGGAGGAGGGCCGGCCTCAAGGGGCGCGCCCAAGGAAGGGATTCCTACTCCTAGTAGTAGGTTTCCCCCTTTCCTAGTCCATGTAGGAGAAGAAGGAAGGATAGGGGAGGGAGAAGGAAAGAGGGGAGCGCCTGATACGTCTCCAACGTATCTATAATTTTTGATTGCTCCATGCTATATTATCTACTGTTTTGAATGTTTATGGGCTTTATTATACACTTTTATATCATTTTTGGGACTAACCTATTAACCCAGAGCCCAGTGCCAGTTTCTGTTTTTACCCTGTTTTAGGGTTTCGAAGAAAAGGAAAATCAAACGGAGTCCAATTGACCTGAAACTTCACGGAACTCATTTTTGGAAGGAAAGAAGCCGAGAAGACTTGGAGTGCACGTCGGGGGATCTGCGAGGAGGTCACGAGGTAGGGGGGCGCGTCCACCCCCTGGGAGCGCCCTCCACCCTCGTGAGCCCCTCGTGGCCCCCTTGACGTACTTCTTCCGCCTATATATCTCCATATACCCTAAAAACATCCGTGAGCACAATAGATCGGGAGTTCCGCCGCCAGAAGCCTCTGTACCCACCGAAAGCCAATCTAGACCCGTTCCGGCACCCTGCTGGAGGGGGCAATCTCTTTCCGGTGGCCATCTTCATGTATGTACCAGTAGCTATGTGTTTGATCTCTCTCTCTCTTGTTTTCTTGAGATGGTACGATCTTGATGTATCGCGAGCTTTGCTATTATATTTGGATCCTATGATGTTTCTTCCCCCCTCTACTCTCTTGTAATGATTGAGTTTCCACTTTGAAGTTATATTATCGGATTGAGTCTTTAAAGATTTGTGAACACTTGATGTATGTCTTGCCGTGGGTATCTGTGGTGACAATGAGATACCACGTGATTCACTTGATGTATGTTTTGGTGATCAACTTGCGGGTTCCGCCCATGAACCTATGCATAGGGGTTGGCACACGTTTTCGTCGTGATTCTCCGGTAGAACTTTGGGGCACTCTTTGAGGTCCTTTGTGTTGGTTGAATAGATGAATCTGAGATTGTGTGATGCATATCATATAATCATGCCCACGGATACTTGAGGTAATATTGGAGTATCTAGGTGACATTAGGGTTTTGGTTGATTTGTATCTTAAGGTGTTATTCTAGTACGAACTCTAGGGCTGTTTGTGACACTTATAGGAATAGCCCAATGGATTGATTGGAAAGAATAACTTTGAGGTGGTTTCGTACCCTACCATAATCTCTTTGTTCGTTCTCCGCTATTAGTGACTTTGGAGTGACTCTTTGTTGCATGTTGAGGGATAGTTATGTGATCCAATTATGTTAGTATTGTTGAGAGAACTTACACTAGTGAAAGTATGAACCCTAGGCCTTGTTTCCTATCATTGCAATACCGTTTATGCTCACTTTTATCACTTGCTACCTTGCTGTTTTTATATTTTCAGATTACAAAAACTATTATCTACTATCCATATACCACTTGTATCACCATCTCTTCGCCGAACTAGTGCACTTATACAATTTACCATTGTATTGGGTGTGTTGGGGACACAAGATACTCTTTGTTATTTGGTTGCAGGGTTGCTTGAGAGAGACCATCTTCATCCTACGCCTCCTACGGATTGATAAACCTTAGGTCATCCACTTGAGCGAAATTTGCTACTGTCCTACAAACCTCTGCGCTTGGAGGCCCAACAACGTCTACAAGAAGAAGGTTGTGTAGTAGACATCAAGCTCTTTTCTGGCGCCGTTGCTGGGGAGGTGAGTGCTTGAAGGTATATCTTTAGATCTTGCAATCGAGTCTTTTAGTTTCTTGTTTTATCACTAGTTTAGTTTATAAAAGAAAATTACAAAAAATGGAATTGAGTTTGTATCATACGCTTCACCTTTTTAATATCTTTCGAGAGTATGATGGAAAGGATAATTGTGGCAAAGTGTTAGAAGAAGAATGCATTAAAATGTTTGGCACTAAATCTTTGAATAATGAGCATGATTGCAATGTTGTTAGTATGAACTCCTTGAATATCCATGGTACTAATGATGATTGCACTAGTTATGATGAAAATGTCTCCTATAGACATGTCAATTTTTGTGGAGTGCATTGGGTTTGCAAGTACACACCAAATAGGGAAGATAGATATTGCAAAAGGCATAAGTAGTTAGAAACTAAATTGTTGCAAGAAATTCTTGATGATTGCGCTGAAAGATTCAATATTTTTCGCGCTCCTTGTGAACTTTGCAATGAACATGGTCATTTAAAGCTCCAATGCTATTTGTTTCATGATCAAGTCGTGTCCAAACATTGTGATAATTTGATTACCCTTGAGCATCATAAATAGCTTAGCCTTCTTTTGGGTTATGAAGAAATGAAACGTATAACTGAGGGTATTCCAAAATTTAATCTTGATAGAATTCTTGATTTTGATCTAGAGAATATTTATATGTATTGTGCGGTGAATTGCATTGAAAATCCTTATATTGCCAATTACATAAAGAAAAGAAAACAAATAGAGGATGAAGAGAATACTAATGAAAGGGGAGAGACCTCCCAATATCCTCCTGTTATTTCTTATGATGAATCAGGTAACGAGGAGGAGCCTCCTATTCAACCAATCTCATTAATAAGGAGCTCCAAAAAGAGGATTGAACCCACACATGATGTGGTGAAGAAGAAGAAAAGAAAAAGGAAGAGAGGTAAAAATATATCTCTCTCAAATAATGCTGCTCCTATTACTATTGTGCCTCATGAAAATATAATTGTGGAAGATAATGATACTTCTTATGATCTTGAAAATCTTTTTGGCACTTTCTTGGAAGAATATGATAATTGCTATACTATTGGTGCCATCCATACTATTAATTATGAGAGTGATTATGCTTATGATATGAAAAGGCCCAAGCTTGGGGATGCTATGTTTGATGAAGATGATGTTTTTGAGAATATATTTGCTGCAATTAATGTTTGTCCCAAGCTTGGGGATGCTATGTTTAATGAAGATGATATTTTTAGTCTCCCAAGTTTTGATATGCAAATTTATAATGATGATAACATGCCTCCTACTTATGATAATTATTGTGATGATACATATGCTATAGAAAGTAGTGAGGATTATATTTATAAAACTTGTCATGATTATGGTTACCCTTTTCTGAACATTACTCTTTTAATGTGGAAACAATTTATAGTATTCAAGTCTCTTATGACACTCTCACTATTCCGATTAAGAAGAAATTTGCTTATGTGGAGAGTAATAAAATTTCTATGCTTGTAGATCATGAAAAGAATGCTTTAGGTGCTGGTTATATTGTTGAATTCATTCATGATTCTACTGAAAATTATTATGAGGGAGGAACATATGCTTGTAGGAATTGCAATAATATCAAGTTTCCTCTCTATGTGCTTAAAATTTTGAAGTTATGCTTGTTTTACCTTCCTATGCAAGTTGATTCTTGTTCCCACAAGTTGTTTGCTCACAAAACCCCTATGCATAGGAAGAGGGTTAGAATTAAATGTGCTAGTCATATTCGTCATGATGCTCTCTTTATGTTATAATTCTTATCTTTTATGTGAGCATCATTGAAATCATCATGCCTAGCTAGGGGCGTTAAACGACAGCGCTTGTTGGGAGGCAACCCAACTTTATTTTTGTTCCTTACTTTTTGCTCCTGTTTAGTGATAAATAATTCATCTAGCCTCTGTTTAGATGTGGTTTTATGTGTTTAATTAGTGTTTGTGCCAAGTAGAACCTTTGGGAAGACTTGGGGAGAGTCTTTGCGAGCATGCTGTAAAAATAGAAACTTTAGCGCTCACGAGAATTGCTGACATTTTTACTTGAAGAGTGATATTTAGTTAATTATTTTTTCAGATGATTAATAGATAAATTCCTCACGTCCAGAAATTTATTTGAGAATTTTATGAGTTCCAGAAGTATACGTTTGATTCAGATTACTACAGACTGTTCTGTTTTTGACAGATTCTATTTTCGATGTGTTGTTTGCTTATTTTGATGAATCTATGAGAGTATCGGAGGGTATGAACCATATATAAGTAGGAATAAAGTAGGTTTAACACCAATATAAATTATAATGAGTTCATTACAGTACCTTGAAGTGGTGATTTGTTTTCTTATACTAATGGAGCTCACAAGTTTTCTACTTTAAGTTTTGTGTTGTGAAGTTTTGAAGTTTTGGGTAAAGATTTGATGGACAATGGAATAAGGAGTGGAAAGAGCCTAAGCTTGGGGATGCCCAAGGCACCCCAATGTAATATTCAAGGAAAACCAAGATCCTAAGCTTGGGGATGCCCCGGAAGGCATCCCCTCTTTCGTCTTCGTTCATCGGTAACTTTACTTGGAGCTATATTTTTATTCGCCACATGATATGTGTTTTGCTTGGAGCGTCAATTTATTTTGTTAGGATTTGCTTGCTGTTATTTAGAATAATGTTTTGCATCTTTTATTTCAATAAAAGTGGCATTGATAGCCTTTACTATGCCTATGTTACAAGTATACATGTTGCTGTTTGAAAACAGAAATTTTACCGCTGTTGCAATAATTCCCTAGAAAAGTCAGAATGTGATAAAATGTTGAAACCTTTTGAATATTAGGCTCTGATAAATTTACTACAGTGGTAATTTTCTTTCATAATTTTTGGAGCTAGTGAAGTATGGATGTTGCAGCATTCTTTACAGACTATCCTGTTTAGGCAGATTGCTGTTATGTTTGCATTGATTGCATATGTTTGCTTCTTTAATGATTCTATTTGAGGATAGGACTATTAATATGAAGAGGCATTTAGTATGCAATGTTGAATAATAATTTTAGTGATTTGCTACAGTAGAGTATGATAAGGTTTTTGCAATGGTTTATACTAACTTATCTCACGAGTCCTTGTTGAGTTTTGTGTGGATGAAGCTTTTGAGATTTAGGGAGACCGTGATATGATAGGAATTAAGGAGAAACAAAAGCTCAAGCTTGGGGATTCCCAAGGCACCCCAAGATAATATTTCAAGAAGTCTCAAGCGTCTAAGCTTGGGGATGCCCCGGTTGGCATCCCACCTTTCTTCTTCAACAATTATCGGTTAGTTTCGGTTGATCCTAAGTTTTTGCTTCTTCGCATGATGTTTTCCATTCTTAGAATGTCATTTTATTTTTGCTTTGCTTTCTGTTTGAATAGAATACCAAGATCTAAAATTATTAAATGTTAGAGAGTCTTCACATAGTTGCATAATTATTCGACTACTCATTGATCTTCACTTATATCTTTCAGAGTAGTTTGTCATTTGCTCTAGTGCTTCACTTATATCTTTTAGAGCATGGTGGTAGTTTTATTTTGAAGAAATAGATGAACTCTCATGCTTCACTTATATTATTTTGAGAGTCTTAAATAGCATGGTAATTTGCTTAAAATCCTAATAGGCTAGGCATCTAAGAATAGTAAAAACTTTCATATAGAGTATTGAATACTAAGAGAAGTTTGATGCTTGATGATTGTTTTGAGATATGGAGGTAATAATATCAAAGTCGTGCTAGTTGAGTAGTTGTGAAATTGAGAAATTCTTGTGTTGAAGTTTGCAAGTCCCGTAGCATGCACGTATGGTAAACGTTGTGTAACAAATTTGAAACATGAGGTGTTATTTGATTGTCCTCCTTATGAGTGGCGGTCGAGGACGAGCGATGGTCTTTTCCTACCAATCTATCCTCCTATGAGCATGCGCGTAGTGCCGAGGTTTTTGATGACTTGTAGATTTTTGCAATAAGTATGTGATTTCTTTATGACTAATGTTGAGTCCATGGATTATACGCACTCTCACCCTTCCATCCTTGCTAGCCTCTTCGGTACCGTGCATTGCCCTTTCTCACATTAAGAGTTGGCGCAAACTTCGCCGGTGCATCCAAACCCCGTGATATGATACGCTCTGTCACACATAAACCTCCTTATATCTTCCTCAAAACAGCCACAATACCTACCTATTATGGCATTTCCATAGCCATTCCGAGATATATTGCCATGCAACTTTCCATCATTCCGTTCATCATGACACATTCATCATTGTCATATTGCTTAGCATGATCATGTAGTTGACATAGTATTTGTGGCAAAGCCACCGATCATAATTCTTTCATACATGTCACTCTTGATTCATTGCATATCCCAGTACACCGCCGGAGGCATTCATATAGAGTCATCTTTGTTCTAGTATCGAGTTGTAACCATTGAGTTGTAAATAAATAGAAGTGTGATGATCATCATTATTAGAGCATTGTCCCAAGTGAGGAATAAAAAAAGAGAAAGGCCATAAAAAAGAGAAGGCCCAAAAAATAGAAAGGCCATAAAAAAGAGAAGGCCCAAAAAAGAGAAAGGCCATAAAAAAGAGTAGGCCCAAAAAATGAGAGAAAAAGAGAGAAGGGACAATGTTACTATCCTTTTACCACACTTGTGCTTCAAAGTAGCACCATGATCTTCATAGTAGAGAATCTCTTGTTTTGTCACTTTCATATACTAGTGGGAATTTTTCATTATAGAACTTGGCTTGTATATTCCAACAATGGGCCTCCTCAAGTGCCCTAGGTCTTCGTGAGCAAGCAAGTTGGATGCACACCCACTTAGTTTCTTTTGTTGAGCTTTCATACATTTATAGCTCTAGTGCATCCGTTGCATGGCAATCCCTACTCCTTGCATTAACATCAATTGGTGGGCATCTCCATAGCCCATTTATTAGCCTCGTTGATGTGAGACTTTCTCCTTTTTGTCTTCTCCACATAACCTCCCCCCCCCCCTCATTATATTCTATTCCACCCATAGTGCTATATCCATGGCTCGCGCTCATGTATTGCGTGAAAGTTTATAGGTTTGAGATTACTAAATATGAAACAATTGCTTGGCTTGTCATCGGGGATTGTGCATGGTGAGAGCATTCTTGTGTGACGAAAATGGAGCATGACTAAACTATATGATTTTGTAGGGATGAACTTTCTTTGGCCATGTTATTTTGAGAAGACATAATTTCTTAGTTAGTATGCTTGAAGTTTTATCATTTTTATGTCAATATGAACTTTTGTCTTGAATCTTTCGGATCTGAATATTCATACCACAATTAAGAAGAATCACATTGAAATTATGCCAAGTAGCACTCCGCATCAAAAATTCTGTTTTTATCATTTACCTACTCGAGGATGAGCAGGAATTAAGCTTGGGGATGCTGATATGTCTCCAACGTATCTATAATTTTTGATTGCTCCATGCTATATTATATACTGTTTTGAATGTTTATGGGCTTTATTATACACTTTTATATCATTTTTGGGACTAACCTATTAACCTAGAGCCCAGTGCTAGATTCTGTTTTTACCCTGTTTTAGGGTTTCGAAGAAAAGGAAACAAACGGAGTCCAATTGACCTGAAACTTCACGGAACTCATTTTTGGAAGGAAAGAAGCCCAGAAGACTTGGAGTGCACGTCGGGGGATCTGCGAGGAGGTCACGAGGAAGGGGGCGCACCCTCCACCCTCGCGAGCCCCTCGTGGCCCCCCTGGCGTACTTCTTCCGCCTATATATCTCCATATACCCTAATAACATCCGTGAGCACAATAGATCGGGAGTTCCGCCGCCAGAAGCCTCCGTAGCCACCGAAAGCCAATCTAGACCCGTTCCGGCACCCTGCCGGAGGGGGCAATCCCTCTCCGGTGGCCATCTTCATCATCCCGGTGCTCTCCATGACGAGGAGGGAGTAGTTCTCCCTCGGGGCTGAGGGTATGTACCTGTAGCTATGTGCTTGATCTCTCTCTCTCTCTCTCGTTTTCTTGAGATGGTACGATCTTGATGTATCGCGAGCTTTGCTATTATATTTGGATCCTATGATGTTTCTTCCCCCCTCTACTCTCTTGTAATGATTGAGTTTCCCCTTTGAAGTTATATTATCGGATTGAGTCTTTAAAGATTTGTGAACACTTGATGTATGTCTTGCCGTGGGTATCTGTGGTGACAATGAGATACCACGTGATTCACTTGATGTATGTTTTGGTGATCAACTTGCGGGTTCCGCCCATGAACCTATGCATAGGGGTTGGCACACGTTTTCGTCGTGATTCTCCGGTAGAACTTTGGGGCACTCTTTGAGGTCCTTTGTGTTGGTTGAATAGATGAATCTGAGATTGTGTGATGCATATCGTATAATCATGCCCACAGATACTTGAGGTGACATTGGAGTATCTAGGTGACATTAGGGTTTTGGTTGATTTGTATCTTAAGGTGTTATTCTAGTACGAACTCTAGGGCTGTTTGTGACACTTATAGGAATAGCCCAATGGATTGATTGGAAAGAATAACTTTGAGGTGGTTTCGTACCCTACCATAATCTCTTTGTTCGTTCTCCGCTATTAGTGACTTTGGAGTGACTCTTTGTTGCATGTTGAGGGATAGTTATGTGATCCAATTATGTTAGTATTGTTGAGAGAACTTACACTAGTGAAAGTATGAACCCTAGGCCTTGTTTCCTATCATTGCAATACCGTTTATGCTCACTTTTATCACTTGCTACCTTGCTGTTTTTATATTTTCAGATTACAAAAACTATTATCTACTATCCATATACCACTTGTATCACCATCTCTTCTCCGAACTAGTGCACTTATACAATTTACCATTGTATTGGGTGTGTTGGGGACACAAGAGATTCTTTGTTATTTGGTTGCAGGGTTGCTTGAGAGAGACCATCTTCATCCTATGCCTCCTACGGATTGATAAACCTTAGGTCATCCACTTGAGGGAAATTTGCTGCTGTCCTACAAACCTCTGCACTTGGAGGCCCAACAACCTCTACAAGAAGAAGGTTGTGTAGTAGACATCAGCGCCGCCCCCTCCCTAGTCCAATTCGGACCAGCCCATGGGGGGCGCGCGGCCTCCCCTTGTGGCCTGATGACCCACAAGTAACGGGGATCTATCGTAGTCCTTTCGATAAGTAAGAGTGTCGAACCCAACGAGGAGCAGAAGGAAATGATAAGCGGTTTTCAGCAAGGTATTCTCTGCAAGTACTGAAATAAGTGGTAACAGATAGTTTTGTGATATGATAAATTGTAACGAGCAACAAGTAACAAAAGTAAATAAAGTGCAGCAAGGTGTCCCAATACTTTCGTAGCATAGGACAAGCCAGAACAAACTCTTATAATAGGAAAAGCACTCTCGAGGACACATGGGAATATCGTCAAGCTAGTTTTCATCACGTTCATATGATTCACGTTCGATACTTTGATAATATGATATGTGGGTGGACCGGTGCTTGGGTACTGTTCTTACTTGAACAAGCATCCCACTTATGATTAACCTCTATTGCAAGCATCCGCAACTACAACAAAAGTATTAAGGTGAACCTAACCATAGCATGAAACATATGGATCCAAATCAGCCCCTTACGAAGCAACGCATAAACTAGGGTTTAAGCTTCTGTCACTCTAGCAACCCATCATCTACTTATTACTTCCCAATGCCTTCCTCTAGGCCCAAATAATGGTGAAGTGTTATGTAGTCGACGTTCACATAACACCACTAGAGGCTAGACAACATACATCTTATCAAAATATCAAACGAATACCAAATTCACATAGCAAGACTTCTCCCTTGTCCTCACGAACGAATGTAATTACTCACAAAGCATATTCATGTTCATAATCAGAGGTGTAATAATATGCATATAGGATCTGAACATATGATCTTCCACCAATTAAACCAACTAGCATCAACTACAAGGACTAATCAACACTACTAGCAACCTCCTAGCACCAATCCCGGACTTTGACGCAAGAATTGGATACAAGAGATGAACTAGGGTTTGGAGATGAGATGGTGCTGGTGAAGATGTTGATGGAGATTGCCCTCTCCCGATGAGAAGAGCGTTGGTGATGATGATGGTGATGATTTCCCCCTCCGGGAAGGAGGTATCCCTGGCAGAACAGCTCTGCCGGAGCTCTAGATTGGATCTGCCAAGGTTCCGCCTCGTGGCGGCGGAGTCTCGTCCCAAAAAGTTCCTTCCTCTTTTTTTCTCATCGAAATACCTCATATAGGAGAAGATGGGCATCGGAGAGCCACCAGGGGGCCCATGAGATAGGGCGGCGCGCCCCCCACCCTCGTGAGCAGGGTGTGGGCCCCCTGGCCTTCATCTTTGCTGTGGATTTTTCTTTATTTCTTTTAAGATGTTTCGTGGAGTTTCAGGACTTTTGGAGTTGCGCAGAATAGGTCTCTAATATTTGCTCCTTTTCCAGACCAGAATTCCAGCTGCCGGCATTCTCCCTCTTTATGTAAACCTTGTAAAATAAGATAGAATAGCCATAAGTATTGTGACATAAAGTGAAATAACAGTCCATAATGCAATAAATATCGATATAAAATCATGATGCAAAATGGACGTATCAACTCCCCCAAGCTTAGACCTCGCTTGTCCTCAAGCGAAAAGCCGATAACAATAAATATGTCCTCATGTTTAGAGGTAGAGGCGTCGATAAAAATAAAATACGGACATGAAGGCATCATGATTATTCTTATAACAGCAACATATATAGGTTTTGTCATATGATTACTTATGTTCAAGTGATGATCTATTCACAATGCAAAAGTATAAATCATAAACCTTATTGGACTCCGACAAACTATAATCTCAGTCATTGAAGCAATTGCAATTTATCATAACATCGGAAAGAGTCTATGTCAGAGCTGAAAAGCAAGTCCACATACTTAACTATCATTTAGTCCTCCATAATTGCTAACACTCGCGTGATACTTGTGGTTACAGAGTTTTAATCGGACACAGAGAAAGATAAGGGCTTATAGTTTTTCCCCACAACCTTTTACCTCAAGGGTAATGTCAACAATAATGGTTCATGCTCCCCTACATCCAATTAGATATATATATCATGTTTCTTTCCAACATGCTGAGCTTGCCAAAGGATAAAATAAAAAAAGAAAAGGTGAAGATCACCATGACTCTTGCATAAGGTAGAAGATAATAATAAAGGATAGGCCCTTCGTAGAGGGAAGCAGAGGTTGCCATGCGCTTTTATGGTTGGATGTATAAAATCTCAATGCAAAAAACGTCACTTTATATTGCCCCTTGTGATATGAATCTTTATTATGCAGTCCGTGCTTTTATTACTTCCACATCACAAGATCGTATAAAGCTTATTTCTCCCACACCAATCAATCATACATATTTAGAGCAATTTTTATTTCTTCGCACCGATGACAACTTAGTTGAAGGATCTTACTCAATCCATAGGTAGATATGGTGGACTCTCATGGCAAAACTGGTTTAGTGATATTTGGAAGCACAAGTAGCATTTCTACTTGGTGCTGAGAATTTGGCTAGCATGAGGGGGAAAGGCAAGCTCAACAAGTTAGAGGAACCATGACAACATACTTTATCTCAGATATAAGAAAGACATAACTCATTATGTTGTCTTCCTTGTCCAACATCAACTCTTTAGCATGTCATATTTTAATGAGTGCTCCCAATCATAAAAGATGTCAATGATAATATATCTATATGTGAAACCTCTCTTTCCTTATTACTTCCTATTAATTGCAACAATGACCAAAGCTATGTCTGCCAACTCCCAACAACTTTTAATCATCATACTCTTTCTATGTGAAATCATTACTCTCAATAAGATCAATATGAACTTTTTGTTTCTTTTATTCTTTTCTTCTTTATTTTATTCACCCAAGATCATGGCAAAATAATCAAGCCCTTGACTCAACACTAATCTTTATTATATATAAATCACGGACTCGATTACATAGACGGATCATAAAGCAAAACTCAAAACTAGATCATGCCATAAACTTTATTCTACTAGATCAAGATACTACTAATAGGATTGAACTAAGAAAACGGTAAAGATAGGAGTTGTGATGGTGATACAATAGCACCTCCCCCAAGCTTGGCAGTTGCCAAGGGGAGTGCCCATACCCAGATACTCAATTCTTCTTTGTTGGAGGAGACGGTGGAGGTGTTGTTGATGATGCGAGCTTGTCATCCATCTTCCAAGGCATAGGTTCACCATCATAGAAAGATGATCGAGTCTCCGGAATCCTCAAATCTGCAGCCAAACTCATTCTTTTGAATCTATATTCATACTCACAGTTTTGGTTTTGAAGGTCATAGACTTGGGCTTGGAGGTGCTCGATCTTCTCATGTAGCTTGAAGATGGCCTCCTCGGTGTTCTTGGCATCCGGTTTGTAGTTATTAGTGAACTCCGCGAGCATCATGTGGCTAGCGTTGATTCCACGCTCCACCATCCTTTGGCACTTGAAAACTTGTTGCTCCACATCTTCGAGCCTCATCTCCATGCTTTCGGTCCCCTTTGGTCCCTCTTCATCGCGGATGTGCAGCAACCCAT
The DNA here is from genome assembly GCF_002162155.2 of Triticum dicoccoides. Classification (NCBI taxonomy): domain Eukaryota; kingdom Viridiplantae; phylum Streptophyta; class Magnoliopsida; order Poales; family Poaceae; genus Triticum; species Triticum dicoccoides. The sequence goes on from NC_041392.1 coordinate 170,726,726, forward strand.
CACACATCTCAATGGTTTGAGGGTGTTGCAGCACCTCCGCGAGGTAAGGGTTGATGACCTTCTCGAAGAACTTGTCCTTGGAGGCGCTTGGGGCCGTCATGATAACCTAGATCTGTCAGAAAAATAGCTCGAAACAAAAACATGAGATTTTTGTGCGATACGGGAGTCAAAACCTTCAGGAGGATATATAATGAATCTTTACCGACCAAAATACGTAACGTGCAAGAAAACGGAGTCCGGAGGGCACACGAGGCGCTCACGAGGTAGGGGGCGCGCCCAGGGGGGTAGGGCGCGCCCACCACCCTCGTGGGGCCCTCATGTCCTTCCCGGATTGCTACTTATTTTTCTATTTTTCTAAATATTCCAAAACGGAGAAATATTGCCTTAAAAATTGTTTTGGAGTCGGTTTACTTACCGTACCACATACCTATTCCTTTTCGGAGTCTGAAACGTTCCGGAAAGTGTCCCTTATGTATTCCTCCGGGGTTATGGTTTCAATAATAATGGTTTCAACATTTATGGGATTACCTGAGATATAATGTTTAATTCTTTGACCATTTACCACCTTCGGATTTGTTCCCTCGAAGTTGTTGATTTTTATGGCACCGGAATGATAGACCTCTTCGATGACGTAGGGGCCTTCCCATTTAGAGAGAAGTTTTCCTGCAAAAAATCTTAAACGAGAGTTGTATAGCAATACATAATCACCTACATTAAACTCACGCTTTTGTATCCTTTTGTCATGCCATCTTTTAACTTTTTCTTTAAACAACTTGGCATTTTCATAAGCTTGGGTTCTCCATTCATCAAGTGAGCTAATATCAAATAACCTCTTTTCACCGGCAAGTTTAAAATCATAGTTGATCTCTTTAATAGCCCAATATGCCTTATGTTCTAGTTCGAGAGGTAAGTGACATGCTTTTCCATAGACCATTTTATACGGGGACATACCCATAGGATTTTTGTATGCAGTTCTATAAGCCCATAATGCATCATCAAGTTTCTTAGACCAATTCTTTCTAGACCTATTAACAGTCTTTTGCAAAATTAATTTGAGCTCTCTATTGCTCAACTCTACTTGACCACTAGACTGTGGATGATAAGGGGATGCAATTCTATGATTAACATCATATTTAGCAAGCATTTTACGGAAGACACCATGAATAAAGTGTGAACCACCATCAGTCATTAAATATCTAGGGACTCCAAACCTCGAGAAAATAACTTCTTTAAGCATTTTAATAGAAGTGTTATGATCAACACTACTAGTTGGAATAGCTTCTACCCACTTAGTAACGTAATCAACAACAACTAAAATATGTGTGTATCCATTAGAGGCAGGAAAAGGTCCCATATAATCAAAGCCCCAAACATCAAACGGTTCAATAACAAGTGAATAATTCATAGGCATTTATTGACGTCTACTAATATTACCAATTCTTTGACATTCATCACAAGACAAGACAAACTTACGGGCATCCTTGAAGAGAGTAGGCCAATAAAAACCAGATTGCAATACCTTATGTGCAGTTCTATCTCCAGCGTGGTGTCCTCCATAAGACTCGGAATGACACTTGCGTAGGATATGTTCCTGTTCATGCTCGGGTACACAACGCCTAATAACACCATCTAATCCTTCTTTATAAAGATGTGGGTCATCCCAAAAGTAATGTCTCAAATCATAGAAGAACTTTTTCTTTTGTTGGTATGTGAAGCTAGGTGGTATAAACTTAGCAACAATATAATTAGCATAATCAGCATACCATGGAGTACTATGAGAAGTACTTATAACATTTAATTGCTCATCAGGAAAGTCATCATTAATAGGTAGTGGGTCATCACGAATATTTTCTAACCTAGACAAGTTGTCTGCAACGGGGTTCTTAGCTCCCTTTCTATCAACAATATGCAAATCAAATTCTTGTAGCAAGAGAACCCATCTAATAAGTCTAGGTTTAGCATCTTTCTTTTCCATAAGATATTTAATAGCAGCATGATCTATTTGAATAGTTACTTTAGAATCAACAATATAAGATCTGAACTTATCACAAGCAAATACAACTGCTAAAAGTTCTTTTTCAGTAGTAGCATAATTTCTTTGAGCATTGTCTAGAGTCTTACTAGCATAATGAATAACATTTAATTTCTTATCGACTCTTTGCCCTAGAACATCACCTATAGCATAATCACTAGCATCACACATAATTTCAAAGGGTAAATTCCAATCAGGTGGCTGAACAATAGGTGCAGAGACTAATGCTTTCTTAAGTATTTCAAATGCTTCTACACAATCATCATCAAAGATGAATTGTATATCTTTTTGCAATAAATTAGTCAGAGGCCGAGAAATTTTTGAGAAGTCCTTAATGAACCTCCTATAAAACCCGGCATGACCAAGGAAACTTCTTATACCTTTGATGTCCTTGGGACATGGCATCTTTTCAATAGCATCAACCTTGGCTTTATCAACTTCAATACCTCTTTCAGAAACTTTGTGCCCCAAAACAATACCTTCATTAACCATAAAGTGGCACTTTTCCCAATTCAAGACAAGATTAGTTTCTTCACATCTCTGCAAAACTCGATCAAGATTGCTCAAGCAATCGTCAAAAGAGGAACCATAGACAGAAAAGTCGTCCATGAAAACCTCACAAATCTTTTCACAAAAGTCAGAGAAGATAGCCATCATGCATCTTTGAAAGGTAGTAGGTGCATTACATAAACCAAAAGGCATATGTCTATAAGCAAAAGTACCAAAAGGGCATGTAAAAGTAGTCTTTGATTGATCTTTAGCCGACACAGGTATTTGAGAGAAACCAGAATAACCATCTAGAAAGCAATAGTGTGTGTGTTTGCATAATCTTTCTAGCATTTGATCAATAAAAGGTAAGGGGTAATGATATTTCTTAGTAGCTTTATTTAATTTGCAGAAATCAATTACCATCCTATAACCTGTGATAATTCTTTGTGGAATCAATTCATCTTTATCATTAGGAACAACAGTAATACCTCCCTTCTTAGGGACACAATGGACAGGACTTACCCACTCACTATCAGCAATAGGGTAGATTATACCTGCCTCCAGAAGCTTTAGTATTTCTTTTCTTACCACCTCTTTCATTTTAGGATTCATACGTCGTTGAGGATCACGAACTGGTTTGGCATCTGCTTCCAAATTATTTTATGTTGGCATAGAGTGGGACTAATGCCCTTAAGATCATCAAGAGTATATCCAATAGCAGCACGATGCTTCTTCAGAGTTTTCAATAATCTTTATTATTCATGCTCTGAAAGGTTAGCACTAATAATAACATGATATATCTTCTTTTCATCAAGATAAGCATATTTAAGATTATCAGGCAGAGGTTTAAGCTCGAACACGGGATCACCCTTGGGTGGAGGAGGATCCCCTAAGATTTCAACAGGCAAGTTGTGTTTCAAAACAGGTTCCTGTTTAAAGAATACTTCATCTATTTCCCTTCTTTCATTCATGAACATATCATTTTCATGGTCTAGCAAATAGTGTTCTAAAGGATCACTAGGAGGTACTACAATAGAAGCAAGACCAATAATTTCATCCTTACTAGGTAATTCTTCCTCATGATGTTGTTTACTAAATTTAGAGAAATTAAACTCATGAACCATATCATCCAAACCAACAGTAACAACATTCTTTGTGCAATCTATGGTAGCATTGACAATATTTAAGAAGGGTACACCAAATATAATGGGACAAAAACTATCTTGTGGAGAACCAAGAATAAGAAAATCTGCAGGATAATTAGTTTTCCCACACAAGACTTCAACATGTCTGACAATTCCCATTGCTGAAATAGTATCTCTATTGACAAGTTTAATTGTGACATCAATATCTTCTAACTCAGCAGGTGCAATTTCATTCTTAATTTCTTCATATAAAGTATGTGGTATAACACTAGCACTAGCACCCATATCACATAAGCCATGATAACAATGATCCCCTATTTTAACAAAAATAACAGGCATGCCTACCATGGGTCTATGTTTATCTTTAGCACAAGGTTTAGCAATTCTAGCAGTTTCACCTTCGAACTGAATAACATGCCCATCAATATTATTAGACAAGAGATCTTTAACAATAGCAATATTAGGTTCTACTTTAACTTGTTCAGGAGGTGTATAAGTTCTAATATTGCTTTTACGAACAACAGTTGCAGCTTTAGCATGATCCTTTATTCTAACAGGGAAAGGTGGTTTGTCGATATAAGAAGTAGGAACAATAGGATCATTATAAGTGACAGTCTTTTTTTCAACTTTAATAGGTGCAACTACTTTTACTTCTATGGGAGGATGATATTTAAACCACTTCTCCTTAGGGAGATCAACATAAGTAGCAAAAGATTCATAGAAAGAAGCTACTATCTCAGAGTCAAGTCCATATTTAGTGCTAAACTTACGGAAAATATCGGTATCCATGAAAGATTTAACACAATCAAACTTAGGTGTCATACCTGACTCCTTAGCTTCGTCGAGGTCCCAATCTTCAGAGTTGCGTTTAATTATATCCAATAAATTCCATCTAAATTCAATAGTCTTCATCATAAAAGAGCCAGCACAAGAAGTATCGAGCATGTTGCGATTGTTTTCAGAAAGCCGAGTATAGAAACTTTGCATAATTATTTCTCTCGGGAGCTCATGATTGGGGCATGAATATAACATTGATTTAAGCCTCCCCAAGCTTGAGCGATGCTTTCTCCTTCGTGAGACCATAAATTATATATGTAATTGCGATCACGATGAACAAGATGCATAGGGTAATACTTTTTATGAAATTCCAACTTCAATCTTTTATAGTCCCAGAATCTCATATCATCACATAGCCTATACCATATCAATGCGTCTCCCTTCAAAGATAAAGGGAAGACCTTCTTCTTAGCAACATCATCGTGTGACGCCCGGATAATTAAGCTACAGTAATCCCACACTAATGATGCCACATCACCACTATTACTGTTACTAATCTCACGTTGATCCAAATCCGGTTCAAATTCAAATTTAGATAATAAGTGAAATTTTGAAATCCTCAAACATGAAAACTAAAATGTCCATCATGTGGCAAATAATCCCTAACTTATTTTTGTGTTGGAACCAACCTTTTTCAAAATGTTTAAGTGCCATAAGCTAAATAAAAACACTGGCTGAAATAACAATTTAATTTCTTTTTAAATTATAAAAATATTAAACTAACTTGTTTTGGTATCAAACTAGGTTTGGCAGTGGCCTGTATTAATGATACTAATTTAGGTGCTCACTCGGTATATTATAAAACTGGAATATATAGAAACTAAGTTAGAAAGGAAAATAGATAAAAGGAAAAGGTCAAACAGAAAG
>NC_041392.1:170732541-170754697 GCF_002162155.2 Triticum dicoccoides
CCCAGCACGACACCAGCCCACCTGGCACAACCAACCGGCCGGCCCACCCCGCACCACCTAACCACCCCACTCCCCACTCGCCCATCGACACCCCCCGAAATATCTGCCTGCCCCCCTCTCTCCCCTGATTGAATCAGGATCGAGAGGAGGAGGCCGACGCCACACAGTGCCGCCTCGCCGCAACGCCGCATCGCCTCGCCCTCCACCGCGCTCCCTCGTCTCTCTCCCTGGCTGACCTGGATCGCGGTAGCCCCCTGATCTCGTCTCCCCGCCGGACGCCGTCGTCGCGCTCACCAAGGACGTCGTCGTCACCACCACCTCGCCGGACTGCTTCCTCGTCTCCGCCACGCTCGTCGTCGCCGTCGTCCTCCCCAACAACCGCTGCCCCGTCCCTGCTCCTCGATGTGAGCACGCCCCCCTTCCTCTCCCTGTCCAGACGCCCCGCCTTGCGCCGCCCTGCGCCCGGCGCCCAGCACTCGCAGCCGCCCGCGGCCTCGCCCCCCTGCCGGCGCCCGTGTACCTGGCCGCCTGCGTGCGCGCCAGGCCGAGCCCCCTCCACCACGCGCACGCCCACGCATGCCAACGCCGACGCGCCCGAGCTCGTGCTCCCCCGCTCGCGCCTCCCCACTTGCGTTGGCTGCCGCCCGTCGTCCCCCCCTCGCGCCCATGGCCGCGCACGCTGGCGCCGTTCACAGCCGCTGCTTCCATTCCCCATCCCCGTCGCAGCTACCGTCTCCGCCCCCCGTCGCCTCCCCCTGCGGCTGCCACCGGCACCACCGCCGCAGCCACCTCGCTCGTTTCCGCCTCTGGCTTCCGCCGCTCCGTCCACTCACCGTGGCCTCGCCACTGCCGCCGGAGGCGGACGTCCTCCGTCTCTACAGGCGAGCATCCTGGCGCCCCGCGCCCGATCCATCGCCAGGCCACTGCCCAGTGGGGCCCCCAACCACGCCCCTGCTAAAAAAAGAATAAAAAAATATAATTAAAAAATTAATTAATTAATTAATTTCTTAATTATTTAACTTAATTAGATATGTTAAATTAACCTAATCACTTATTAAACTAAATTAATCCTGTTTAGTTAACCTAAGTCAATGACAACCGGGACCCATGCGTCAGTTTGACCAAGTCAACTGACTGTTGACTGCTGACATCACCCTGATGTCATGCTGGCATCATAATGGCATTTCCAAATTAATTTAATTCTGTTAATTCCAAAAATGATTAAAAACTTAGAAATTAATATGAATTAAACCGTAGCTCGGATGGAAAAACTTTGTACATGAAAGTTGCTCAGAACGACGAGACGAATCCGGATACGCAACCCGTTCGTCTGCCACGCATCCCTAGCATAGCAAACACGCAACTTTCCCCCTCCGGTTCATCTGTCCGAAAACACGAAACACCGGGAATACTTTCCCGGATGTTTTCCCCCTTCGGCGGTATCACCTAGCACCGCGTTAGGGCACACCTAGTACCGCTCATTGCCATGTTATGCTTTGTGATGCTTTGATTGCTCTGTTATTTATTGCGTTCCCCCTCCGTTACTTCTTTCCGGTAGACCCTGAGGCCGCTGTCGGTACCCCCTGTGATTGACTACATCGACGATGAACCCTTCTTGCCAGAGCAACCAGGCAAGCCCCCCCCCCTTGATCACCAGATATCGCCTACTCTCCTCTATACTGCTTGCATTAGAGTAGTGTAGCATGTTACTGCTTTCGTTATTCCTATCCTGATGCATAGCTTGTCCTTGCTACTACTGTTGATACCTTACCTGCAATCCTACCTGCTTAGTATAGGATGCTAGTTTTCCATCAGTGGCCCTACATTCTTGTTTGTCTGCCATGCTATACTACTGGGCCGTGATCACTTCGGGAGGTGATCACGGGCATATACTATATACTTTACATTGATACATTACCGCTGATACTGTTCGGAGATGGGGGCTGAAGGGGCAGGTGGCTCCATCCAGGTAGTGGTGGGCCTGAGTTCTCGATGGCCCCCAACTGTTACTTTGAGGCGGAGCGACAGGGCAGGTTGAGACCACCTAGGAGAGAGGTGGGTGTCGGTGTCAAAACCGGCGGATCTCGGGTAGTAGGTCCCGAACTGTGCGTCTAGGCTGGATGGTAACAGGAGGCAGGGAACACGATGTTTTACCCAGGTTCGGGCCCTCTTGATGGAGGTAAAACCCTACGTCCTGCTTGATTAATATTGATGATATGGGTAGTACAAGAGTAGATCCACCACGAGATCAAGGAGGCTAAACCCTAGAAGCTATCCTATGGTATGATTGTTGTATATGGAGTTGATGAAGCTCCCCTACGGACTAAAACCCTCCGGTTTATATAGACATCGGATAGGGTTAGGGTTACATAGAGTCGGTTACAATGGTAGGAGATCTTGAATATCCGCATCGCCAAGCTTGCCTTCCACGCCAAGGAAAGTCCCATCCGGACACGGGATGAAGTCTTCAATCTTGTATCTTCATAGTCCTGGAGTCCGGCTGAAGGTATAGTCCGGCTACCCAAACACCCCCTAATCCAGGACTCCCTCAGTAGCCCCTGAACCAGGCTTCAATGACGACGAGTCCGGCGCGCAAATTGTCTTCGGCATTGCAAGGCGGGTTCCTCCTCCAAGTCCTTCATAGAAGATTGTAAACACCAAGAGTAGTGTCCGGGTCTGCAAAATAAGCTTCCACATATTGCCGTAGAGAGAATAATATTAACACAAATCAAATCTGCTGACATATTCCGCAGTGCATCATCACACCACAGCCAAGTCCTTTACTCAAATCATTTTTACTTTTCCACCTCAGCGTGTTTTGCGAGGCAGTTTCCTTGGCACGTCTTGTCAAAGCAGAGATCGTGTGCCCCCCTTTCATGGGATTCTCATCAATACGGACGTGGGTAACCCAATCGTGCCCGTTAGCATGTTTTCTCAATTAAAAGCAAGTCCCAAACGGTTACGGGGAGGGCTCCTGGTATTCAACCTCTTATAAAGAGACCAGGGCCTTACTCCTTTTTTCAATCTCAAGCGAGTTCGCCCGTCGCCTCGAGTTCCAACACCCTAGGCTCCAGATTTCAGGCGCTTCGGACCTTCGACAATGTCCGGTTATGACCTTCAAGGCCGATGGATGCCCTCCTCCGTCATGGAGGAGGACGTGCTAAAGTTGAGAGAGGCTAAGTTCTTGACCGCCGAAATTTCGCACAGGTTGCCTGCTCAAAGGCAGGCTATCCCCAGTCCCCAGCCCGGTGAGAGCGTAGTGTTCGTGTCTCACTTCCTTCGGGGGTTGGGCTTCCCGATGGACCCCTTTGTGAGGGGACTGCTGTTTTATTACGGGCTGGAATTCCACGACTTAGCTCCGGAGTCCATCCTCCATATCTCCTTGTTTATCATTGTATGCGAAGCGTTCCTCCGTGTTACCCCTCACTTCAGATTGTGGCTCAAGACTTTCAAAGTGGAGCCGAAGATGATCAAGGGACGGCACGCAGAGTGCGGAGGCGCTGTTATAAGCAAAAATGCTGATGCTCCATGGCCTAAGGGCTCTTTTCAAGAGGAGCTAGGCTTGTGGCAACGAGAGTGGTTTTATATCACCGCTCCCCGGAGCGCCAAGTGGGTGGCGCTTCCTGCCTTTCGCTTGGGTCCCCCACCACGGCTAGCGTCATGGGTTAACAGAGGGTTAAATTGGGGTTTGCCCAAAGACGTGCCCTTGTTACAGGGCCGCATTAAGGATCTCTTGGAAGGAGACCTTAGCCTGGTCAAGGTGATGCAGGTCATGCTGATTCGCCGAATATTGCCTGGCAAACATCGCCCCCTTCGCCTGTGGGAGTTTAATCTGGAGGGACCGCGAGCTCTCCAGAACTTTATGGGCGCAACGCCCGTGGAGATGTATAAACTGATCTTCGGATCACAAGAGATGTGTCCGAATTTAACCGAGGACCCAGGCCTAAGCTGCAATCGCCCGGATACTCAAGTAAGCAACCTTGCGTCCGGACCTTCTATCCGTATAATTGTCATAAACTTGCCCCTAAAAGAACCGTCCTTTTAAACAGGAGTGGATAGCGAAGGCAAAGCTGATCAGGTGTCCGGCTCCCCTTCCCGAAACCAGGCCTGATCCTGTGCTAGTCAAGATGCTGGAGATAATGCCTTTGGAGGGAAGCAAGGGGGAGGACAAGGAAACTATGGCCTCCTCGAAGGAGGCTGCTCCGAAGGGAGGAACCGACAATTCCTCTCCTAAGGGGAAGAAGAGAGCCGCCTCTGACGACCCGGAAACCATGGCCTCGAAGTGGGGGAGAAAATCCTTGTCAGAGGGTCCGGCGCCGGGGAGTTCTTCGGCCCGACTACGCCCTCAAGGGGATCAGCCCTCCAGCGAGCCGTAAGTAGAGAAAGATTTTCCTTTTGAGGGATGAGGGAAATCCTTAATTTATATCTGAGAAGATTAACCGAACCTTTACCTTGTAGCTCGGACCTCAGCCCTTCTCAGCAGAGCTCGTCTTCGGGGGATCTCCTTCCGGAGATGATGGAGAGCGGGACGCCTCCCCTTGCCGTGCCGCCTAGCGACGCGGGCGACCCTGAGGTGTCGTCGCGGAGGGTTTCTTCGAATCCGGCAGGGGCGGAAGGTAGATATGTGGCCCCCCGAGGTTCTCTGCGTCCGGCCTTCGAAAGAGGTCATGGGACAAGCCCGGCACCGTCTGGTGCTCGGCCGGAGGAGCTAAGGATTCTGCTGGGGCGAGCTTCTATCTCGGAGGAGCATCGTGCATTGATGGGCACGGTGATTGAAAGGATCTCATCCGCAGAGAGCGGATTGCATGAGGCCGCCAAAAGTTTACTGACGGGTTTCGAGGTACATTAGATAATGTGTACTTTTGTCAGTTGCGCATGAATAAGATGCGCCCTGTGTAGATAGTAGCCTCTGAGACTCTGCGCGTCGTCAAGAAATGACGGCACGTGGAGGATCATAATCCCAGATCTAAGATGTCGCCTTTGAATGTAGGCGGCAGGGTGTCCGAAATCGAGCCGAACTGACGATTTTGCTGAACTAAAGCGGCAACTGGACGTGGCAGATGCCGATATCACGCTTGTCAACAAGTGGCTTGATGAGGGTCAAGGTATGTAATTCCTCGGTCTACATCAGGTAGGAACAGTTTTATGCCTGTGTCTTACGATGTGTGTGATTGACGCAGACGGTGCGGTCACCGTGGAGAGTCTTAGGGCAGAACTTGCCTGAGCTAAAGAACAAGCCAGAGAAAGTGATGCGGCTGCCAAGAAAGCCCTTGAAGAGCTGAGAGCCGAACAGGCTGCTCATTGCCGAAGCAAGGAAGAGATGGCCAAGATGGCCGAAAAGTTAAAAAGCGCTGCAGACCGTTGCAGACTTCTTGAGAAAGAAGACCAGGCGAAACAGACGATCTTAGAGAAGGCTGTTGCCAATGCCAAGGACGCGCGCTCTGCGATGAGAGCTGTGAAGGAGGAGCTGCGTCAGGCCGAACAGATTGCAGCTGGAAAGCCTTTTATGCTGCGAAGGAAATTTTGCGACCCGAAGTTTGCTCCGTTGGACCGGATGTGGAGCGTGGAGGATACCTATCTGGATTTGGCAGCGAGTGCTGCTGATGCGGCCGAACACTTTCGAGATCAGAAAGATCGCGAAGTGGAAAAGCTTTTCCGGTCGCAGTTTCACAATCCAGAGCGTCCACTAGCAGTGGACGATCGTTTGGCTCAATGGGCCGAACTGAATAGGTTGTCCGGACTCGCGATGAGGTACGTCATGGGTCATCTGTGGCTGGGAAGATCGGAGCCGAAGAGTTATTTCAGCTTGGTGCAGCAATTCCTTGACGCGGTGCCGCGTATTAATGCAATGAAGAGGTCAGCATGCATAGAGGGCGCACGGATGGCTCTTGCCCGTGTCAAGACATACTGGGCAGAGATGGATACCACCGTTGTTGCGTCCCAAGATTCGGACAAAAGCCGAGTACCCTCCGAGCACTATTTTCAGGAAGTCCTTGAAGGCGCTCGTGTAATCGAGACGCAGTGCTCGAAAGATGCTATGTTATGATAGCATATGTAATTATAAAGTAATATTTTGATAAACAGTAGTGGCCTTTTTATACTTGTGCCTTCAAGTATTGGGAACACCTCCTGTGCGGCCGTTTTAATATATATATATATATATATATATATATATATATATATATATATATATATATATATATATATATATATATATATATAATCTGAAAGATGGCAGTCGTTGGCTTCAGCCCCCACGCACATAGTGCGGGGGTGCTCGCAGAAGACGCATTTTCATACTTAACCCAACGTCTTGGTCCTACAAAGGAGGTGATAGCGCAGCGGGCCAGGCAACCGGACTATAAAGCTTTAACACTTTCACTTAGCCATGGGAGCTTGACGGTGAGACTATATAAGTAGCTCCTTGGTGGCGACTGCGCTCATCCGAGTTCGGGGCGCGTATGTGCCTGACCGGGAAGCGGCCCTTCGTTAAAGCGGAGGAATCTGATAGATTCCGATAGGTCATCGAGTGGCTGACCAGTCTCACGCTACATCATGACAGTCAGTTTTTGGCTTTCTCTACTGAGGTGCTCGCTCGGCCGAACCGGGGCACAATCATAGTAGTTCTCCTGGTGCTACCTTAGCCGATAGAGCGGAACGTAAGGTAGCCGAACTCAGGAGCCGGGCAACCCAACATTTGACCAAAGACATGATTCGGAGCTAATGCATATAATGCCAAAACTCGCGACACAGAACACTCCCTAAGTTGTTCGGTCTTTATGAGTGCGGGCGAAACAGCACTCTTTATTAAAAAAGCCCCTAGTGTCCAGGTACGTGCAAAAATTCTGACGTGGCCACATGCCAAGACGCCAGCCTCCTCCTTTGGTTATATCAGAAAAAACCAGGGGATGTGTATCAACAAGAGACAGTAAAAAAGGTTTACGCAGGGTCTTAATCTAAAAAGAATCCTTTAGGACGGGTCCCTACTGCACGTCTGCGCCTGTGTCTCCGTTGTGCCGTATCCTGGACGGGCGCCGCACGACGTTCATCTGTAAAAGAGAGGAACTGAGTTGAAAACGGGTCGTGCCGAACAAAAGTTTAAAATAAACAAAGTATAAAGTAAAATATATAAATTTGAGCTTTATTGTCCCTTATTGTATATGCATGGAGCCCCTAGTGGGGGTATATGGCCACTAAGCCTGCATCAATGATGATTTTGTCCCGAACTCGTCTATCCGCGTTCGTGGTCTTTAATGACCTATTTTGAAGTTTTTTGGCCGGTGAGGCCATTTTACTGTGGGGATGTTAAAGCGGCCGCACAGTCCTTCGCTTGGGGAGGCGCACTTTACTGCTTCCCATTCAAAGAGATGATGCCTCGTGGACCGGGCATCTTAAGCGTGAGAGATGCATAATGCGGTATTGCGTTAAAGCGGGCGAAAGCTTCGCGTCCCAGTAGTGCTTGATAGTGAGTTGAGAACGGGACGATATGGAAGGTCAGCTTTTCGTGGCGGAAGTTATCGGCAGAGCCGAATATGACTTTGAGCCGGAGAAAACCCATACAATGGGTGTCCGGACCAGGTGTTACCCCTTGAAAGGAGGTTTTGCTGTGGCGGATTCTTGTTGGGTTTATCCCCATGTGATGGATTGTATCCTGATATATCAGGTTTAGTCCACTACCGCCGTCCATAAGGACATTTGAAAACCGGAGTCCTCCAATTATTGGATCGAGTATCAAGGCAGTCCGGCCTGCGTTCTTGATATTTCTAGAATAATCTAGCTGATCGAAGATGATTGGTTTTGACAACCAGTGGTGGGACCCTTTGGGGATAGGTCATGTGGTGCGTACCTTTATGGGCGCCGCATGTTTTGTTATGTGAAGTAAGTTCACTGTTTTTACTTCTTGTGGGAAGTTCTTTTGTTTCCTGGTGCTCTGCTTTTGGGGTTCGTCCTCGTCTTTGCTTGGTGTGTCGAGCCCCTTGTGCTCGGCATTGAGTCTGCCGGATTGTTTGAAAACCCAACAATCTCTGTGGCTATGGTTAGCAGGCTTCCCGGGAGTACTGTGTATTTGACATATCCTGTCCAGGATTTTATTTAAGTTGGATGGATCATCCCTGTTATCCTGAGGGGGGTGATTTTGCCTGATTTTATCGTGAGCCTTTGAATCCGGCATTAACTGCCGTGCTCTTCGGACTTTTGTCCTTAGTCCAGCGACGGTCCTTGTTGAGTCACGGTTTTCCGTTTCCATCCCTAGTTTCGGATGTACTTGGGTCGCTGGGCTGCACCTTGCCAACCAGCTGTCCTCCCCTGCACAAAAGCGGGTCATGAGGCTTGTTAGTGCGGCCATTGTTCTTGGCTTTTCTTGGCCGAGGTGTCTGGCGAGCCATTCGTCTCGGACGTTATGCCTGAAAGCTGCTAAGGCTTCGGCGTCCGGACAGTCGACTATCTGATTCTTTTTAGTGAGGAATCTATTCCAGAACTGTCGAGCTGATTCTCCGGGTTGTTGAGTTATGTGACTAAGATCGTCTGCATCCGGAGGGCGGACATAGGTCACTTGAAAGTTTGCTCGAAAAGCATCCTCGAGCTCTTCCCAGCTTCCAATTGTGTTTTCGGGAAGGCTTTTAAGCCAATACCGGGCTGGCCGTTTAAGCTTAAGGGGTAAATATTTTATGGCGTGGAGATCATCTCCTCTAGCCATATGTATGTGGAGGATATAATCCTCGATCCAGACTCCAGGGTCTGTTGTTCCATCATATGCCTCTATGTTTACGGGCACTACAAGAAATATGTCAACTTGTGACCACCACTATTGGTCACTGAATGGTCACAAATTTCCATTTGTGACCTTTTTGTGACCAAAAACATAAGGTCAAAAGCTGGCCGTCGTAAACTGACTATAGCGACCTTTCTTCTGGAATGGTCGTAGACGTTTATGACCAAAATACGTCTACTGTGGCGTTTTGGTCACTAGCAACCTCCCCAGGCCACGTAGGCATCCAGCGTGGCAAGCTGATGTGGCACAAGATGCAGCCCGGTCCAATTCAGTTTTCTACATGGGCCTAGCCCATTAATTCAGCCTTTCTATATTTTTTCTGTCAATTTTTGGTCGACTTCATGGGCCTGGCCCAACATTGCAGCCTTTTTATTATTGGGCCTTGGCCTTTTCATCTAAATAATTATAATTTCCTTTTTTTATTAAATGGGTCCACCAGTCAGATGGGTCCCAGTTGTCAGGTTTGGGTCTGGTAAGTGAGTCCCATCTATCAGGCTCATATTCTTCATATTTCAACTAGTATTTAACTTGGCAGACAAAAGCACACATGATACTTCAAATAAGAGCAACCAGATCACGTTGCCAATACATATGACCATGTGTAATACAGTACTTTACAAGATCTAGATGTGTAACGAGCTCTACAAGTGTGATACAATACTGCTTTACAAGAAAATGACGACATGCCGGACTCGCTGGACAACCATAGTCAAGGCTGGGAACAAACAAAATGGAAAGACAACCATAGTCAAGGCTGGGAACAAACAAAACGGCAACATGGCTTCCTCTGTCAGGGCTGCCGGTGCTGCTCCTTCCCCGCCGCCGCCGCACAGGTGAATTTCCTGCACAAGTGAAATTGGACTGAATCTGTAAACTTTTTTATACTCCTGGACTGTGTTTGGAATGAATTTGGAGTACAAGGAAACCAAAACAATATCTGGACTGTGTTTGGACTAAATTTGGAGTACTCCTGGACTGAATTTGGACTGACTTTAATTGAAACAATGATCAGGACAATGAATAGTACACAAAACATTATAGTCCAGAACCATATGTGACAGACGGTACCCCAACATTACACAAAGGATGGTCAATGATCAAGACTAGTGTGCAATGATATATACCTTTGGTGACCGGGCTAGAATAATGGACCATAGCCTGAGGATCACGACGTTCGTCGTCTTGACGTACTCGTGCACCTTCTCCATGATGTGTTGTGCCTCCACTATACTCTCCATCGTCATCTTGTCCGAGGACTTGTCGATGATCACCTCTGAGCATATCTCACCTATCTTTCTCTGCTTGGCCCGGACCATCGCGCCCACCGCTAGTAGCAAGGATGCTGCCAGTGCATAACCGACCCACTCGCTGCAATAGAAAAGATGAAACTTGCATATTATTCCAAGTCCCATTTTCAACTTGAGTACACACAAATATGTAACCAGGATTCAATGAAAATGATGCTTATAATCTTAATGATGCACTAAGCAGACTAACGGAAATATATATGGGAGGTATTCAGAAACATGTTTAATGGAAATATCCAGCTTGGAGATATTCAGAAGCATGATACTCCTAATCATGTACTTATGCTGAGAATATTTATGCTTGCATGTTCAGAATATATACTCTACTCAGCTTTACTAAGAAATATTGTTAAATCTTGACAAGTTAAATCTTGTTCGGTCTTGTTAAATACTCCAAGCAAGTAATCCTACTACGACTGCATCTTGAGTATAGTTACTTGAAAGAGCAACTATCCCTAGGTGGTTTTGGTAATTCATAACAACATATAGCTCATTGAGCTAATGCTATTCCAAGATGACTATTTCAGGAAAGCTCAATGATTGGCATGGCATGGATGTGAAAGTGGAACCCTCAAAATGCTAAGGACAAAGGATTGGCTCAAGCTCAAAAGCTCAAGACTCTTCATTTTATATTTTAGTGATCCAAGATCACATTGAGTCTTTAGGAAAAGCCAATACTATCAAGGAGGGATGAGGTGTTGCTTAATGAGCCTCTTGCTTCATGTGCTTAGTGATATGCTCCAAAACCCTCAACTACTTTCCCATATCCACATATGACCTAAACCCTAAGCCAAACTCGGTCCTACCGATTCTTTCTATCCGACGCCACCGAGTTTCACTTGTCATAAGCCACTGCCAAACCCTAGCAATTCGGTTCTACCGATAGGGATCTCGGTCTCACCGAGATGGGATTGCAAACTCTCTGTTTCCTTTTTGTAACTTTTCGGTCTCACCGAAAGAGCGAATCGGTCCCACCGAGATTGCAATGTAAATTCAGTGTTTCCTTTTTGTAACTTTTCGGTCTCGCCGAAAGAGCAAATCGGTCCCACCGAGTTTGCCTGACCAACTCTCTGGTTAGCTAATTACCAAAATCGGTCTCACCGAGTTTGTGTAATCGGCCTCACCGAGATTACGTTATGCCCAAACCCTAACCATATCGGTCCTACCGAGTTGCATGTCAGTCCCACCGAAAATCTCTAACAGTCATTAGGTTTACCTTTTCGGTCCGACCGAGTTTGTTGATTCGGTCCCACCGAGATTGGAAAACTGTGTGTAACAGTTGGATTTTGTGTGGAGGCTATATATACCCCTCCACCTCCTCTTCATTCGTGGAGAGAGCTATCAGAACACATACACAATTCCAACTCATATGTTCTGAGAGAGAACCACCTACTCATGTGTTGAGACCAAGATATTCCATTCCTACCATATGAATCTTGATCTCTAGCCTTCCCCAAGTTGCTTTCCACTCAAATCTTCTTTCCACAAAATACAAATCCTATGAGAGAGAGTTGAGTGTTGGGGAGACTATCATTTGAAGCACAAGAGCAAGGAGTTCATTACCTACACACCATTTGTTACTTCTTGGAGAGTGGTGTCTCCTAGATTGGCTAGGTGTCACTTGGGAGCCTCCGACAAGATTGTGGAGTTGAACCAAGGAGTTTGTAAGGGCAAGGAGATCGCCTACTTCGTGAAGATCTACCGCTAGTGAGGCAAGTCCTTCGTGGGCGATGGCCATGGTGGGATAGACAAGGTTGCTACTTCGTGGACCCTTTGTGGGTGGTTGCTTCTTCGTGGACCCTTCGTGGGTGGAGCCCTTCGTGGACTCGCGCAACCGTTACCCTTCGTGGGTGGAGCCCTCCGTGGACTCGCCCAACCGTTACCCTTCGTGGGTTGAAGTCTCCATCAACATGGATGTAGGATAGCACCACCTATCCGAACCACGGGAAAAACATCCGTGTCTCCAATTGCGTTTGAATTCTCCAAACCCTTCCCTTTACATTCTTGCAAGTTGCATGCTTTACTTTCCGCTGCCAATATACTCTTTGCATGCTTGCTTGAATTGTGTGATGATTGCTTGACTTGTCCTACAATAGCTAAAATCTGCCAAGAACTAAAATTGGGAAAAGGTTAAGTTTTTATTTGGTCAAGTAGTCTAATCACCCCCCCCCTCTAGACATACTTTCGATCCTACAAGTGGTATCAGAGCTTTGGTCTCCATTTGCTTTGGTCTCCATAGCTTTTGGTGGTCATAGCCTTGGTTTCACAACCTAGGAGAGTATGGCGTCTAGTGAGGGAAATTATCACCGTAGGGGTCCTTACTTTGATGGTACTAATTTTGCTAGTTGGAAGCATAAAATGAAAATGCATATTCTTGGACATAAGCCCGCCGTTTGGGCTATTGTGTGTGTTGGTTTGCAAGGTGACTTCTTTGATGGGAAAGAACCAAACCGTGAAGCTACCGCGGATGAGTTGAAGATGTTGCAATACAATGCTCAAGCTTGTGATATTCTCTTCAACGGATTGTGCCCCGAAGAATTCAACAAAATCAGCCGTCTTGAGAATGCAAAGGAAATTTGGGACACTTTGATTGATATGCATGAAGGTACCGACTCCGTCAAGGAATCCAAGTTGGATGTGCTTCAAAGTCAACTTGACAAGTTCAAAATGAAGGATGGTGAAGGTGTCGCTGAAATGTACTCTAGGCTTGCTCTCATCACAAATGAGATTGCCGGCTTAGGAAGTGAAGAGATGACCGATAGATTCATCATCAAGAAGATTCTAAGAGCCTTGGATGGAAAATATGATACCATGTGCACATTGATCCAAATGATGCCCAATTACAAAGATCTCAAGCCAACGGAGGTGATTGGAAGAATTGTTGCTCATGAGATGTCACTTAAGGATAAAGAGGAACTTCACAACAAATCAAGTGGTGCCTACAAAGCCTCATGTGAAGCCCCTACATCATCAAGTGAGAAACAAAACTTCAATGAAGAATTGAGATTAATGGTGAAGAACTTCAACAAGTTCTACAAGAGTAGAAGCAAAGATAGAAGCTTCAAGTCAAGGTCCTACAATGACAAAAGATCTTCTAGTCGAGAGCGAAACTGCTACAGTTGTGGAAGACCCGGACACTATTCCAATGAGTGTACGGCTCCGTACAAGAGAAGAGAAGATTCTCCAAAAAGAAGAAGCAAAGAATCACCACCAAGAGAGAGAAGGAGTAGAGATGATCGTTATGAACGAAGATACTCACGGAGAAGCAAGGATTCGGAAAGGAAGGAAAAATCATCAAGGAGCTACACAAAACGAAGACATCAAGCTCATGTTGGTGAATGGGTATCCGGCTCTGACTCCGACAGCCACTCCGAGAGAAGTTATCACTCCGACTCCGAAGATACTCAAGATGAAGGTGTTGCCGGTCTAGCACTTGTGTCAACCAACTCCTACGACATATTTGACTCACCAAATGAAGGAATTGGAAGATGCTTCATGGCCAAAGGTCCTAAGGTAACACACCCCGAGTATGTTGATTTCAATAGTGATGAAGATGACTTGTTAGGTGATGATTTGCTTGTTGACAACTCTAGTGATGAATACTATGATGAAATGTCAATTAATCATGCTAATCAAGATAAAATGAATGACAATGATAAGGAGAAGATTGAGGCTCTAACTAAAGAACTAAACACTCTTAAGTTAGCTCATGAAACTATCTTCGAAGATCATCGAGAACTTTTAAGAGCTCATGAGAAATTACGCTTTGAAAAGCTCAATCTTGAGCAAGAGCATGAGTTCTTAAAAGCAATCAATGATGATCTCCGCAAGAAAAGTTATTCTTACATTGCCAAGCGTTTACTCTTATCCACTTACATGCCTCAAGTCAAGTCTAGTAACAAGAACAAGAAAGATTCTTCCTCTAGCAGTAACAATGATCATGCTAAATCCAATATTGTTGCTTCTAGTAGTTCTCTTGATTCCACTAATGATTCTCTTAGCCAAGTTACACTTGAGCAAGAAAATAGCTTATTGAAGGGAATTATAGAGAAAGGAGTGTACAAAAGCCTTGCCGGGAGTAAGCAATTCGAGGAAATTGTGCGCAAGCAAGGAATGCACCGGAAGAATCAAGGTGTTGGTTTTGAACGAAAGTTCAATGCCAATGGAGTTGAGTGGGAAGAAGATCAATACCCCAAGACAAAGTTTGTTCCTCAACAAGAGAAGTATGATACTTCTTTCAAGGGGACACAAGCTCAAGATGATCTTCCACCACAAGACTACAAGCAAAAAGCCAAGGACAAGCTTCAAGAGGAAATTGATGCATTTGAAGAAGCTCCTAAGACCTTAGTCAAGTGGATTCCCAAGACTACTTCAAGTCCCACCTCCAAGGATTCCCATCAAGATGGTGTGGATCCAAAAGAAGAAGAACTAGAGAGTTCTTGAGGGTGACTCTGCCAACATACTTCACTCTTATCATTTTGGCAAGAACAAGTGCAATCAACTTCCACATCTTGCACTAGTTCAAGGAGTCACAAACCCTCTTGTTGGTAAGACAAGGGACAAGGTAACCTAAAAGTTTTCATGGACATCATCTTGTGCGTGCATCACTCTATGTCTATGGATATCCTTGTTTGTTCCTTGTGGGACTAACCCATGTAGGTATTGAAAGTGCAATTCACTCAAATGGATAGCTCCAAGTGATCTACATCAACATTGAGCATCCACATCTTCAACATCTACATGAAGTCATCATCGACAAAACCCGAGGTTAGTTCATCCCTCTAAGGGGGGATATCACATCTAGGGGGAGCTTTACTCTAAGACTTGAGCTAAAGCAACTCTAAAGATGTGAACACAACAATGCTTTATGTAAAAGTGGTAACCCCACTTGAGCTTAAACGACGAGTATGACCTATGATCAAGTGTTCTCACTTGACTCCTAAGTCAATATACTCATATATAGATGACCTTGTCATCGCAAATTGCTTGGTAGATGCTAGAATTGGTTGTGCATGCCTTGTCACATATTTCATTTGCCATCTTATTGTGTGAGCATGCTGGTTGCATATTTTACTCATTCGAGGACATCCACTTGTTGTTTTGATTGTTCGGTTTTATTTCCTTTTGCCAAGTGGATGGACAAGAATGCCTAAGAACCTCCTCTAGCTATCTATGCTTTTCTCGTCTCAAACTCTATTCATGCTACATCACAAAATTTGATCAAGTCAAATTCGAACCACTCTGTGTGAGGAGCGCTCGGAGTCCCCTATTCGTCATAGACTTAAACTTCCAAAACCTCTTTATGATTCTCGGTCTGACCGATACCCCACTTTCGGTCCTACCGAGATCATTAAGTTGATCTAGGTTTTCGATCTCGGTGCAACCGATTTGAACCATTCGGTCACACCGAGTTGCAATAACTGTATATAGTTTTGCATCTCGGTGCCACCGAGTCGTTCCACTCGGTCACACCGACAGGGTCGGGCTATATATAGTCACGGGCAAAAATTTGGAAATTTCTCCGAACCCCTTCGCCCGTGCGATAGCCTGCTCTGCCAACGTGGTCTCCGGATCGTCTCCTCACCGCCAGCCGCCTCCAGTCGCTGGTCTCCATCACCGTCAACGGAATTCTACCTCGCCGTTGCCGCCGTAGCGAGTCTCCGCGGAACTAGGGTATGGCCTCGATCACAGTGCTATTCCCCGTCCGATTCCTAGCACATTGTGTTCTTAATGATTCTTGCCACGATTGAAACACTCCTATCCAGTCAATGCGCTCGTAGATTAGGTTTGATTCGAAAATTTTAGGGTTAGGTCTCCGCCGAAACCATCTCGGACCCACCGAGTTGAAAAACTCGGTCCCACCGATTTGGCTTATGTCATTGCACAAGTGAGACTCGGTCTGACCGAGAATTACTTATCGGTGTGACCGATTTTGGAACTCTGTGAAACCCTAGCAGTCTCGGTGCCACCGAACTGTGACTCGGTCTGACCGAGTTCACTAGTTTAGGTGCCAAAACTGCTTCGGTATCACCGAGTTTAAAAATCGGTAGATCCGAGATGATTTCAGTGGGAAACTAAAACTAAGTTTTTGGATCATTCTTTTGCAAAAATCTCTGCATTTTGTGATGCTCATCTATTCTACCTCATCTACAAACTATTCACAGGGTCAGCAGACATCTTGTTCATCATGTCAGATCAGAGTGACAGCCAGAATGTGTCAGAACAGCAAGTGCAGATGAGTGAGGGCACTAGTCCCTCAAGTTCTTCAGATGATGGCAGCAGAAGTTCTCCTAGAAATCTGCCTAAAGCTGCCACCAGACAGAGAAAGAAGAGAACTTCAGATTCTGAGGATGAGGACTATGTGGCAGAAGAGGAAGCAACTTCCAAGAGAGTTGAGCCAGCTCAAGGCACAAAGCCAGGATTGAAAATCAAAAGGCCAGCAGGTAGGCAGCCTATGCCAAAGGCCAGAGCCTCAACTCAGATTCCTGAAAAGCCTGCACCCAAAGAGCCAGTTGCTGCTGAAGGAAAGAAAAGGAAGGAAAGAGTCAAGAAGACCGTAGCCAGAGTGCTTGGAAAGGCTTCCATCATGGAAGAAGAGGAAGAAGAAGAGGTTGCTGCACCAGCACCTAAGGCACCCAAGCTAATGGGTGATGCTATCAAATCAGGGGCTACTGCATCTAAGCCCAAGGAAGCACCCAAGGCTGCATCAAAGGTCAAGACAGCTCCAAAGAGAAATACGAGGAGCATACCTGCAACTGAGAAGAACAAGGCCCCAGTGCTTGAGACTGTTGTTGAAGAAGATGATGAAGAGCATGTTCTGAGAAAGCTCAAGCCCAAGATCCCAGACCACAATGATGCTCATCCTATGGTTGAGGACATGAAGCTCAGGAGAGACTCAGGGCTCAGGAAGTGGAGAGAAGCAGATCCGTATGCTTCAAGGAGAAGGACTGCTGTTGACTACAGGTTCCACACTAAGGAACAGCAAGATTTCTATGAGACAGTGCTGCTTGATAAGAAGCCCATAGTTTGTGACATGAGATGGGTTGATTGGGAGTACATCAAGGACAATGAGGAACACTATCCTGGTGTGATTGACAGTTTCAATGCACGTGGAGTAGCAGACTTTGTTGGGCAGAAGCTCACAAAGTGGAACGAGGAGCTTATCATGCAGTTCTACTCCACAACACATTTTTATCCAGATGGTAGGATAATTTGGATGTCAGAAGGTACGAGGTACCAGTCTACAGTTGCTGAATGGGCTCAGCTCATTAATGCCCCAGAGGAGCAAGCAGATGACTTGGACATTTATGCCAAGAAGAAGATGGACCACAACTCTATGTCCAACATGTACAAGGAAATTCCCAATGAAGCACTTGACACTTTCAAGTTTGGCTCAGTGCACTATCTTCTGTCAGGGCTACCAACTATCAATAGGATACTGAGGCACACCTTGTTGCCCAAGTCTGGAGATCACAAGATGATCAGAGGCCATGCAATCAATTTGCTTCATGTATTTGATGTACCTCAGAAATTCAAGGTCATGAGCCTCATAGTAGAGACTATCAAGAGGACAGCCGCAGACCAGAAGAGGAGCTGTTGATATGCCCCATAGATTCAGGAGCTCATCAACTCAAAGATGGGCACAGGCATATACTCATTGGACAAGGAACACCTGCCCATCCGTCCAGATTTTGAAGATAATCAAGTTGTTATGACTGAGAATGAACCATCGTCTGCACAAGCACAAGCAAAGAAGGAGAAGGCAAGGAAGGAGAAAGCTGCCAAGATGCCAACTCAAGAGGAGGCATCTGAGTATTTCTTAAAAACCAAACAAGAGCAGCTTGGTTACTTGATTGCATCCACACCGAGGATTGAGCAAGGACTGGCCACCCTCACTCAGAATTAGCAGAGCTTAGAGAGGATCATGGAACAAAAGTTCTATGACTTGGATGTCAAAGTAACAGAGATTCAGTCTGCAGTGGAACAACTTCAGGATGACATGCAGGAGAGGAGAGGCAAGACTACAACTGATGCATTTGCCAGAGTGCCAAGAGCTCAGAGATCACATGCAGTGCCAGTTGCTGACACCAGAGCCACCACTTCTGCACCAGCTACAGCCTCAGTTCCACCAGCTCCAGCGTCCACTTCAGCCTCGACTCCAACCACGTCTACAGAAGGCTTCGTCCTTGGAGTGCTCCGGACTCCACCACCACCTGAAGATCAAGCCTGAGTGTCGACTTAGCACTATGCATTTTCTAGGAACTTTTTGGTAACTTGTTGCCAAAGGGGGAGAAAATGTATAGATCATAGGCTTCGAGAGAGAGAGTGTGTTTTTTTCTCTCTTGCTTTATTTGGTGGTTTTTCGAACTTTGTTTGCTTTTGAGTGCTTGAGATACTATGTCATTGCTCGTGAGACATTGATGATCATGTGTTTGATCATAAGCTACACTTAATGTTTGCTTAATATTATCATCTTATCTATCTTATGTGATCATTCACTATTCTTGGTGATGAGTGCATGTATTTCATTCTTATCATTTTAAGCGCTCCACCAAGATGTATGTGACATGGAAGAGTAACCCATGACTCTAACTCTTTGTGCATTTGCAGTCCAAAGCAAATTTTAAATATGCACAAATTTAGGGGGAGCTCTTACTTGTCACATACTTCTCAAAGCGACAATATATTTCATGCTTATTATCATTTGTCGAAGCTTTGATCTATATGTTGTCATCAATTACCAAAAAGGGGGAGATTGAAAGAGCAACTATCCCTAGGTGGTTTTGGTAATTCATAACAACATATAGCTCATTGAGCTAATGCTATTCCAAGATGACTATTTCAGGAAAGCTCAATGATTGGCATGGCATGGATGTGAAAGTGGAACCCTCAAAATGCTAAGGACAAAGGATTGGCTCAAGCTCAAAAGCTCAAGACTCTTCATTTTATATTTTAGTGATCCAAGATCACATTGAGTCTTTAGGAAAAGCCAATACTATCAAGGAGGGATGAGGTGTTTCTTAATGAGCCTCTTGCTTCATGTGCTTAGTGATATGCTCCAAAACCCTCAACTACTTTCCCATATCCACATATGACCTAAACCCTAAGCCAGACTCGGTCCTATCGATTCTTTCTATCCGGCGCCACCGAGTTTCACTTGTCATAAGCCACTGCCAAACCCTAGCAATTCGGTTCTACCGATAGGGATCTCGGTCTCACTGAGATGGGATTGCAAACTCTCTGTTTCCTTTTTGTAACTTTTCGGTCTCACCGAAAGAGCGAATCGGTCCCACCGAGATTGCAATGTAAATTTAGTGTTTCCTTTTTGTAACTTTTCGGTCTCACCGAAAGAGCAAATCGGTCCCACCGAGTTTGCCTAACCAACTCTCTGGTTAGCTAATTACCAAAATCGGTCTCACCGAGTTTGTGTAATCGGTCTCACCGAGATTATGTTATGCCCAAACCCTAACCATATCGGTCCTACCGAGTTGCATGTCAGTCCCACCGAAAATCTCTAACGGTCACTAGGTTTACCTTTTCGGTCCGACCGAGTTTGTTGATTCGGTCCCACCGAGATTGGAAAACTGTGTGTAATGGTTGGATTTTGTGTGGAGGCTATATATACCCCTCCACCTCCTCTTCATTCGTGGAGAGAGCTATCAGAACACATACACAATTCCAACTCATATGTTCTGAGAGAGAACCACGTACTCATGTGTTGAGACCAAGATATTCCATTCCTACCATATGAATCTTGATCTCTAGCCTTCCCCAAGTTGCTTTCCACTCAAATCTTCTTTCCACAAAATCCAAATCCTATGAGAGAGAGTTGAGTGTTGGGGAGACTATCATTTGAGGCACAAGAGCAAGGAGTTCATTACCTACACACCATTTGTTACTTCTTGGAGAGTGGTGTCTCCTAGATTGGCTAGGTGTCACTTGGGAGCCTCCGACAAGATTGTGGAGTTGAACCAAGGAGTTTGTAAGGGCAAGGAGATCGCCTACTTCGTGAAGATCTACCGCTAGTGAGGCAAGTCCTTCGTGGGCGATGGCCATGGTGGGATAGACAAGGTTGCTACTTCGTGGACCCTTTGTGGGTGGTTGCTTCTTCGTGGACCCTTCGTGGGTGGAGCCCTTCGTGGACTCGCGCAACCGTTACCCTTCGTGGGTGGAGCCCTCCGTGGACTCGCGCAACCGTTACCCTTCGTGGGTTGAAGTCTCCATCAACATGGATGTAGGATAGCACCACCTATCCGAACCACGGGAAAAACATCCGTGTCTCCAATTGCATTTGAATTCTCCAAACCCTTCCCTTTACATTCTTGCAAGTTGCATTCTTTACTTTCCGCTGCCAATATACTCTTTGCATGCTTGCTTGAATTGTGTGATGATTGCTTGACTTGTCCTACAATAGCTAAAATCTGCCAAGAACTAAAATTGGGAAAAGGTTAAGTTTTTATTTGGTCAAGTAGTCTAATCACCCCCCTCTAGACATACTTTCGATCCTACATTACTCCAAGCAACTCTCTCGGACGAGTACTAACTAGAAAGAGCACCATGGGGACGGGGAGGGTTGGATGGAAATCTCACCAGGATGAGGTCGAAGATGAACTAGGAGGTGCCGAAGAGGAACACGAACAGGGACAGCAGGAACGGCATGAACTCCAGCCCTCTTCGACCAACCTCTGCACAAGCACAACCACACGCATGTCTCATGATTCAGTAGTCAGCGCGTACACCAAACTGTTGACTGTGGATTTCAGAAATGTGTGCGTGCATACTGTGAAGACGGCGATCCATGAAGCTGATCGTGACGTTGACGCAGGGCACGGCGATGGCGCCGAGCCGCGATGCCGCCGCCGAGGACGACGAGGGAGAGGACCAGGACCCCCGCTCGCAGTCGGTGGTGGCGACCAGGAACATACAAAGAGTACAAGAACAAACAAAGCTCATGGTTACACTTAATTCACATTTTCTAACTCTCTTTTTACATGTATAAGATGCTAGAAATAAGATATAGAGTTTTCAAAAAATAATCAGCATACTTGCATTTTGTACTGCTACTGTGTGCACTAGACAACAATCATTTATGGACTTAATTCAAAACACTTGTAACATAATAGAAGCAGGGTGAACAGGGTACCGCATTTGATACCAACTGAGAACACTTATTACATAACAAGACAAGAGCAAAGTGAACTTAGTGTCGCAGTGTTGTTTAAGAGAGCGGCTCGTTCAATTTAAATTCACACCGAATGAGGCCAGAACCAACTTAAATGATCTGGTATAAATCTACCAAATACCCTATTTCAGCAACATCACAGAACAAACGAACTAAACCTAACATATAAGTGAGGTCACGACCAATATACATGACCTAGTAAGGAACCAAGGACCTTCAGTAGAAACCACCAAAACCTCGGCACGATCCACAGAAACAATATTATTCTACCGTTTGGTTAAAGCTAGAACACTGCGACGCTGCATACATCTCCCTATGCAGGAACTAAAATCAAGTGTCTTCGCCATACATAAGACCAACACGGTACCAAAAATGATCTATTGCACAACCACAGCAGTTAGTACCAGCCGGCACAGTTAAAGTTGCATCCACGGATCATGGCAACTGGAGAGAAGTGATATACCTCGTTGATGGCGAGCATTTGGCCGTTGGCCTTCTTCACCTTCTTGAGCTTCCTCAGGAAGTACCTGCGCAAACAACCAAACAATCAAACACATAAGCGCCGACGAAACCAGCGCGCGAGGAAGATCGAGGTCGGGGGAGGAGACTGACCAGAACTTGGACTTGGTGCGGACCTCGTTGGTGGCCCAAAGCTTCATGCGGTAGATCTTGGGCTGCTCATCGCCGGGGGTCGGCAGCGCGTGACCCACCACCTCGTACTGGTGGAACTGCACACAAACATAGAGAGGTCGGCCACGATGGGGGTAAGATCGACGGCGCGGCGGATCTAGAGGACTGGGGGAGGACGGTGGGGCGGGGAAGAGAGAGAGAGGGAGGAGGAGCTTACCCTATGGGCGAGCATTCTGGCGAGCTCTTGAGACCAGAGTGCGGGGCGGC
>NC_041392.1:170755262-170802795 GCF_002162155.2 Triticum dicoccoides
TGGCTTGGGGGTGGCAATGCGGTGGGGAAGGGAGGGGTCGGGGTGGCGATGCGGGGAGGATGGGCGCAGGGAGGCCATGGATGCGGGGAGGTCGCCGCTGGCTGGTGGGATCGGGGGAGTGGGATCTGAGGGGGACGAGGGGAGAGGAAGAAAGAAAGAAAGAAAGAAAGAAAGCAAGAAAGAAAGGAGGCGGGGGGTGGATGGAAGATGCCAGCTAGGGTTTCGCCTCGGGTGGGGTTGGTGGGGGAGGCGAGGAGCGACGGCTACCGTTGGATCCGGGAAGATCCAATGGTGTTTTGTGCATGATCCGTGTGCCTTGTCCACGGACCAATCAGAACGCAATACAATATTATGACCAATTGAATTGGTCGTGATAAATTTAAAAATAAGATGTTAGATCATCTTAGCTATTTACTTGACCTGATACATTGGAAAAAAAATGAAACAAATGAAAAACCTTCTCATCATGTCATCAAATGTGACCTAGTTTTTAGAAGAAAAAAATAACAAAATAGTAATAAGGAACTTTTCATTTTCTTTGCACGAAAATTCATTTTTCATTTTTCGAGTGCTAAAAATGAGTTTTTTTGTGAAGAACATACCAAATATTTGTTGCAAAATTGTATCAAATCATTTTTTAAAATACTAGACCATATTTAATGTACAATAACCAAATGGTTGGGTGTCAAAACTTTTAATCCACCTCTCGTGAAAAAGACAAATTTCCGTCGATTCAATTGGAAGCGGGTCAAATTTGAACTACAGATGCCTCATAGTTTGCTATTTATTTTTTCCAAAAATCATTTCTAGGTACATAAGTACCTATTTAATCAGAGAAACACCAAAAAAATTCCAAGATTCAACCACTAGCTAGGAACGGTCAAGCCCGCCATTTTGACCGCATTTTGAAACGGGCATAAAAAATTCAAAAAAAATCAAAAAATTGGAAAACCTTCGCATTGTGTCATTATATGTGACCAAGTTTCCAGGAAAAATAATAAACTTGTAATACGGAAATTATTTTAGAAAAGTGTTGTCATAAATGAGCTATCATGTGTGAAGATTCATGGATTTCAACCCAAACGCTCAATCTCATGGTCACATTCATGGCATAGTTTGTTCAAATGATCTCATATTGTGCACAAGGGTGCATCTTGGAATTCCAAACAATGTTGCCCAAGGGAGTTTTCATTTTCTTTGCACGGAAAATTCATTTTCCATTTTTCAAGTGCCCGAAATGAGGTTTTTTTGTGAAGGACCTACCATATATTTGTTGCAAAATTGTACCAAATCATTTTTATAAAACATTAGGACATATTTAATGCCCAATTGAAAAAATGGTTGGGTGTCAAAAGTTTTGATCCACCTCTGGTGAAAAAGACAAATTCCCGCCGATTCAGTTGGAAGCGGGTCAAATTTGAACTGCAGCTGCCTCATAGTTTGCTATTTGTTTTTTCCAAAAATCATTTCTAGGTACATAAGTATCTATTTAATCAGAGAAACATCGAAAGTTTTCCAAGATTCAACCACTAGCTAGGAACGACCATTCTCGCCGTTTTGACCGCATTTTGAAACAGGCATAAAAAATTCAAAAAAAAATCAAAAAAATTGAGAAATCTTCACATTGTGTCATTATTTGTGGCCAAGTTCCCAGGAAAAATGACAAACTTGCAATATGGAAATTATTTTAAAAAGTGTTCTCAGAAACGAGCTATCACGTGTGGAGATCAATGGCTTTCAAGCCAAATGATCAATCTTATGGCCACATTCATGGCATAGTTTGTTCAAATGATCTCATATTGTGCACAAGGGTGCATATTGGAATGGCAAACAATGTTACCTAAGGAAGTTTTCATTTTCTTTGGACGAAAAAACCATTTTCCATTTTTCGAGTGCCCAAAAGGAGGTTTTTTGTGAAGGAACTACCAAATAATTGTTGCAAAATTGGACCAAATCAATTTTATAAAATACTAGGACATATTTAATGTACAATTGACAAAATGGTTGGGTGTAAAAAGTTTTGATCCACCTCTCGTGAAAAAGACAAATTTCCGCCGATTCAGTTGGAAGCGGGTCAAATTTGAACTGCAGCTGCCTCATAGTTTGCTATTTATTTTTTCCAAAAATCATTTCTAGGTACATAAGTATCTTTTTAATCAGAGAAACACCAACAAAATTCCAAGATTCAACCACTAGCTAGGAACGGTCATTCCCGCCGTTTTGACCGCATTTTGAAACGGGCATAAAAAATTCAAAAAAATTCAAAAAATTGGGAAACCTTCGCATTGTGTCATCATATGTGGCCAAGTTCCTAGGAAAAATAACAAACTTGTAATATGGCAATTATTTTAAAAAGTGTTCTCAGAAACGAGCTATCATGTGTGGAGATCAATGGCTTTCAAGCCAAATGATCAATCTTATGGCCACATTCATGGCATAGTTTGTTCAAATGATCTCATATTGTGCACAAGAGTGCATATTGGAATGACAAACAATGTTGCCTAAGTAAGTTTTCATTTTCGTTGGACGAAAAAACCATTTTCCATTTTTCGAGTGCCTGAAAGGAGGTTTTTTTGTGAAGGAACTACCAAATAATTGTTGCAAAATTGGACCAAATCATTTTTATAAAATGCTAGGCCATATTTAATTCACAATTGACAAAATAGTTGGGTGTAAAATTTTTTGATCCACCTCTCGTGAAAAAGACAAATTTCCGCCGATTCAGTTGGAAGCGGGTCAAATTTGAACTACAGTTGCCTCATAGTTTGCTATTTATTTTTTTCCAAAAATCATTTCTAGTTACATAAGGACCTATTTAATCATAAATACATGGTTTGGTGGCGATACGTCGAGGTTTGGGCGGTGGCCGAGGGCCCCGACTCTAGAGCGCGTAAACTCGCATGCCCGTCGCGTGGTCACTGCGTGACCGTAATGTTGCCATGTGTTCTGGGCGGCCTAGGCATGTCTAGTGGGTTGGGCACTCTCCAAGTTGGTGCTAGGAAGAAAATTACAACATAAGATTCTCACAAGGAGACCGATCGATGCTCAAACATGAATTAGCAGCCAGGTGTTTGATTAGCGGTACGGGAAATGCACATGGCCAATGGGCGTGAGTTTTGGCTGAGCATGATCATCTACTAAGGAGAATGTCTTCACAAATTTTTAGCTCAAAAGGAGGATCCTAGGTGGTACTTGCTTTGCAAAGTACCACGCTGGACAAAAATATGAATGTTGAAGCTGGGCTCAAAATAATGAATGGAGTGAGCTGAAATTTTGTGGAGGATGGTTATTTGGGCATAGGAAAGCATTGTAGAAAATTGATACCATTTGGACATGCCAAAGTAGTACCTCCTTCACAATGCTCTTCTATGGACAAAAACTTGGGAAAACTAGTGAGATAGATTGGATGAATGAAATGAGCTCAAAATTGATGTAGGTAAGTTACTTAGGTATGGTCATGCGCTGGTAAATTTTCAGATCATTTGGGTAAGCCTAGCTAGTACTTACTTCACAAAGCTTCTCTCGAGGTAGAAACTTTGGAAATTTCCCGAGAAAGATTTACTAGGAAAATTGAGCTGAATATTATCATGTGGCAATGATTTGGGTATGGAAGAGTGCCTGAAAAGTTTCAGGATAATAGGAGGGGTCTATATAACACTTGCTTTGCAAGGTGCCAATTTGGCCATAAAAATAAATTGAACCTGGGCTCACATAGATGATTTGACTGAGCTGCAATTTGGAGGAGGGTGATAATTTGGGCATATGAAGGAACTGTATAAATTTCATGTCATTTAGAGATATAAAAAAGGTACTTCCTTCACAATGCTTCTAGGTGGACAAAAACTTTGGAAATTTTCCGAGGAAGATTTGCTAGGCAAATGGAGCTGAATTTTGTCATGCAGTAATGATTTGGATAGGAAAGAGTTCCCAAAAATTCTGAGGGCAATCAAGAATATATAAATAGCACTTCCTTCATAAAGTGTTGTTGTGAACAGAATAGGAAAATGAATATTGTTGAATTAGTTTTGAACTAGGCAAGGAAGGATTTTTACATATTTGATGAAGATATGCCCCAAAGAATTTATGAGATTTTTTTGGGAATTTTGGGAATGATAGAAATATAGGTTGCTTCACAACCTAGGGCAAAAACTGCCACATGGACATGACACATAGGCAAAACTGATGAGATGGCACCTAGTCATCACAACCCACCACAATCTACAAGGCTATGACCATCTATATTGGCCATTAACAACTAGAAATAAGGCAGCGGACTAGCACTATTTGCTTTGTGACCATTTCGTGTAAGGAAATTACGACCTTTCTGACCAAAATGGTCGCAATGGTTTAGGGTTTGGAGCCCCCTGAACAGCTTTTGACCAATTGGTCTAAAATGGTCATAAATTTATGACCAATTCTTCGAGGGTCACTGACAGAAGGTCATAAGTTGACATATTTCTTGTAGTGGGGTTTGAATCCCTTTGGAAATTCATAGTCCAGGACCTCATCGGTGAAACATAGGGGGTGTGCGGCGCCCCTGTATTTGGGTGTGCCGGATTCTGATGATGGCTTCATAGTGTTGCTTACGAGAGCTTGCTTTCTTGGCCCATAAATGGACCTGACTGGGCCATGGTGCGAATCCTTAAGTGGGTCGCATGCCGATTTGAGTGCGGCGCCGCTTGCCGCTTTATGGGGTCGTCTATCCGACCGTGTGGCTTTCTCATTTTTTGAATGCGAGGGCTCTAGGGCCTCTTCGTCGAATTCAGGCAGTAGCTTTCTTTCCGGATAGCTTTTAGTGCGGCGACTGTCGCCATATTTATCTGTGGTATTTATTACTTTGCTCCATCTAATCCGGAGTGCATCTTCCGCTGTTTTTAGCTTTCGTTTCTGCTTTTTTAGGCTGCGTGCAGTTGCAACGAGCCTCTCGTGGAGATTCTTCTGCTCCATAGGTTTATCCGGCGTGAGGTCGTCCGGAATGCCGTTTTCGGCGGAGGAGGGATGTTCGGTTTCTCTATCCATATTGCCCTGTTCGGACGGTTGCTCTAAGGCCTGCTCGTCGTCTATCGGCTCGTCCTGCTCTATGGCTGGGTTTTTGTCGAGGCGGGGCTTGGGTCGGCGTTTACACCGATGCTTTGATTGCTTTTTGGGGGGTCGATCTCCTGTCCCTTCCCCTTTTTCCTCGTTGTCGCTTCCTTTAGGGGTATCCACCATGTACACATCGTGAGATGGGGTGGCTATCCAATGCCCTATGGGCGTTGGTTCGTCGATATCTCCTGCATTGTCATCCATGCTGTCGATGTCTCTGGATTCAAAGTTGAGCACGTCATTTAAATTGTCGACGGTGGCTACCAAGTGGGTGGTGGATGGGCTTTGAGTTTCTTCATCGTCCGTATCCCATCCTCGCTGACCGTAATCCGGCCAGGGCTCTCCTGATAAAGAGAGAGACTTAAGAGAATTCAGGATGTCACCAAAAGGCGAGTGCTGAAAGATGTCTGCGGCAGTGAACTCCATTATCGGCGCCCAATCGGATTCGATTGGCAGGGGCGCGGGGGGTTCGGAGTCCGGGGAGGAGTCCGGATCCTCGGAGTCATGGGTCATGCAGAGTGCGGGGCTAGCGTTCGGCTCGATCGATTTTGGGATCGTAGCCCCCGAGGTTACATCCAACCGTTCATCCTTGATTGGCACAATAGGCTCCGAGTTAGGGGTCGGAACCGATGCGTGTGCGGCCTCCAGGACACTGTCCGGGGGTAGAGCTAGATCATGCCCCTCGAGGTAGTGCGGCGCGCTTGGCCGTGGCTCGAACCCGTCGAAGATTAAGTCTCCGCGGATGTCAGCCGTGTAGTTTAAGCTTCCAAACCTGACTTGATGGCCAGGGGCGTAGCTTTTGATCTGTTCCAGGTGGCCGAGCGAATTGGCCCGCAGAGCGAAGCCGCCGAAGACGAAGATCTGTCCGGGGAGAAAAGTCTCACCCTAGACCGCATCGTTGTGTTGATGCTCAAAATTGGCACAGTCATAAAATTAGCATAGGTTATATCAAGAACAATTCAAACTTATGATTGGAAGTCACCTTGGAATATCTCTCTTCGAGAAGAGCAAGATGGATATCAAGATAGTCTAAAACGGAGCTCGGACTCAAAAGTTATGACAAGTTCAGAGATGCTCATTTTGACACCAGAGTAAAGAAAGGCATAAAACTCAATCAAGATGGCCTCTGGTGGAATCTGTTTCAACATGAAAGTTGTGCGTCTCGTCGAAACGATTGATTTTGATATAAACATCGTCTTAATCCGAGTTCGTATGCAACATTGGGAGGCAAAACAAGGTCAGAAACAAAAGCTGCAGAGTCATTTCGGACCAGCCGAGTTGATTTGATCGGTGAGACCGAGTTTGTCCGAAAATTTACCAGAGAGTTGGCAATGTTGACTCGGTAGGACCGAAGCAAACTAATCGGTAAGACCGAGATTGATCCAGAAAGTTACAGAAAGTTGACCATGTTCACTCGGTGGGACCGAAGCAAACCAATCGGTGAGACCGAGATTGATCCGGAAATTGCCAAAGATTCCTATCCGAGTTAGGTTAGGGTTTTTGATGTTTTGAATGGAATTTTTAGTCCTTTTCTTGTACGGGAAGACCAGCCGCCTCTTATATATGTTGGGGGTGACGGCCGATTGAAACAACACACAATCGAACAAATCTATCTACATCTTTTACCTTTACTTTTCCTTCTCCCTTGTTCTTCTTCTTCCTCGTTCTTCGTTCGTTCTTCTTCATTGTAGGGCGGCGAACCTCGAGGCCCTAGGGGCGATCAGGTCGACCTAGGGCAGCCCATAGCCGTACGCGCCCCGACGGGGTCCCTCCCGGGCGTGTGGGGTTTCGGGTCCTCAAAAGCGCCCGCCAGATTGTCTTGCGTACCGCGCTTTCGGCAGGTCTCCTTCGACGTGAGCTGTTGTGCATCACCCCCGGCGTCGAGGGTACACGGTGACGTGTTCGTGTGCGAACACACTTTTTGGCAACTCCGTTGGGGACGAAGCTTTGAACGGTCTTCGGCCCGTTCTTGCTACGAAGAGATCGTCATCTAGGGTTTGCAATCTACAAAGGTAATATGAATACCCAATTCACATATGTAGATGCAAATAATGCGTATGTTGTTGCTAGATCATCTAATGAGCATAATGTATCGGCTAGCCCTAGTTTTATCAATCATGCATCTAATTATGCGCAAGGGCCGATGCAAAGCAATCTTCATGCTTCAAATTCTTATGATTTTAGCAACGTACAACATATGTATCCAAACTCTCATGCATCGGCAACCCCACAATTCCATATGCCAATGAACAACATGATGGGTTTGGTTAATCAATTTGAAACACCTCATGTTAAAATTTCGAATAGCATACAAGAAAGTGTTTCACCTTTTTATTCATCGGCAACTAATTTGCAACATGTTAATCCAAACATGCCGGTGGATAGGGGAATTGGCCATGCTACTACTAGTTATTCGGCCAATTACCCTCAAACATCATATGCTACACCTCATGCTACTAATTTTTTGGCACCATACGCAATTGTAGATGTTCATAATTCGGCTCCGCACCTTCATGCTCATTGCCGAATAAGTGAGAATTCTACCACGCAAGTGTCTTTACCTAGTAACGTAGCATATCACGTTGCCCCCGCACAATTACAGAATTTCGGCAACACACCATTGTCGAAAGCGTCTCAAAGTATTGGGGGGCAATCCGATGAAGATTGGGCAGAAATTGGTCGAAAAAAGCTTAAAGATAGC
This sequence comes from Triticum dicoccoides, assembly GCF_002162155.2. Lineage (NCBI taxonomy): Eukaryota > Viridiplantae > Streptophyta > Magnoliopsida > Poales > Poaceae > Triticum > Triticum dicoccoides. The sequence goes on from NC_041392.1 coordinate 170,763,049, forward strand.
CTAGCTACAATGTTTGCTGAATTTAGACAAGAACAAGCAACCTTGCGAATTAAAGAAAGAAAGAGTGGTGATTCGGATAACAAAGTTAATTCGGTTGTTAAAAAAGCCGAATTAAATAGTATGTGTACCGAATTTATTGAAGAAAAAAAGGATGCCAAGGCATTGGAGAGTCATTTAAAAGTGGAGCAAAGTATTATTCAAGTATCACAACCATCATGCTCTCCTAGCGTGTATGAAGAGGTATGTCTAGCAAGTGATTTGCCTATTTTCAGATTTGGTCACAGCTTTATTGTTGATGCATCTATTAGAAAAAATCTCGTAAGTAATTTTGAAAGACCAATGATGAAGGGTAATTTACTTGTTAGCAATAAAATTGTTACAAAGCATATCGGTCAATACATTGTACCATTCGAAGAGACCGATAGTGACTTATTATTCAAGCCAAAGCTTATCCCATTGCTTTATTTAGAGTTCATATCTAATTGGGTAGCTTTGCTTGCTTCATACTTGGCTTACGCATGGTCTCAATTGAGACATGTGTGTTTTAACTATTTTTGTTTCAGAAATATAAAGCCAAGGTTAAATTATTTTGAGAAATCCGATGCTAATATTATATCTTATCCAAAGACATCGGAGATAGAGTGCAAAACACAATGTATAGCCGAATGGGAAGATTCTAAATCTGAACCATTCGTTTGCTTACCTCCAAAGCCGTTCGCACACCAAGATCGGCTAGAAAACAAAATGTATACCTTTGATTCAAACATGTGTGATCAAATCTTCGATTTATTGTTGAAAAATAATTACATTAGAATTCTTGATCACCATGTCAAACCATCTATCCAAGGACGAATTTATTGTAAGTTGCATGATTCATTCAAGCATAGTATTAAGGATTGCAGCATGTTTCGTTAAATAGTTAAATCGGTCATTGACAAAGGACGATTGAAATTTGTTGAGACACCAAAATATGATGATTCTATTCCAATTGGTCCCGATGGTAAAAGGTTTTTGCATCGGCTGCTTCAAGCCGATTCATTTAAAGAGAAGATAAAAACTACAGGTGATGGGATCGAGCTTTCAAGTAATCAAGTTGTTGAAGAGCATAATGAACATAATCTTGAGGGCAAGAATTCCATCGAAGCTACAATGGAGATGCCAAGGACTGGGGGGCAGCAAGCAAATCCAACGATCGATGAAAGCAAACCAAAAGAAAACAAAGGCCGAAATAAGCGCAAGTGTAAAAGATCAAAAATCACCTTCGCTGAACTATTGGAGAAATATCAAAAGAAGAGTGAAGAGAAGAATGCTTATCGGCCCAATCATGCAAAGAAACCAAGATCACCCCCAAGGCGCAAATATGAGGATCGGTATTGGTAAAGTGAGAGTTTCAATGCAACATATTCATATCCTTATTTTGGGCCGCCAATGCCAATGTTGTGGATGCCTCCCTATGCTCATGTAGATCCATATTCATCATGGGAGAGGTATGATACAAGGGCACATTCTCCATCTTATTTTAGACCATCTCACCAATATTATGCGGCTCCGAGAAGATCAACATTTGAACAGTCACATGTTAAAGACTGTTTCAATTATAAGGAATCGGTTCGGACACCATGGATGAAAAAAGAGGTGGTCAAGCAAGTCTACCGCGTGAAAAGAGATGGTCGTAAGTGTGCTACTTCAGATTTGATCTCAAATAATAAAGAGCCAATTAACATGTTGACATTGGCTACTAAAGGCAATAAGACGAAGCAACCAATTATCAAGAGTCAAAGTGCCAAATCTGAAGAAAAGAAGTTGACAGTGCACAAGGTAAAACAAGAATTGCCATTGCTTCAAACAAAATCACAGCCGGGATGCCCACTCGGCTTATCGTATTGGCGAAAGAAGGAACTACAAAAACTTAGTGCACATGAACTTGAAGAAAGGAACATGGCATGGGTTCCCAAAGGAAGTGCTCAAAATAAGAATTATGTGAAAGCATCCATTAAACGACGTGCGGCAAAGATGAAGAAGGAAAAGAGTGAAAACTATGAAGGACCAAGCCGAAGGTTTCAACATCTTCGTTCCACACATTATCCATATTCTTCAACTATGTCATTGATGCCTATGCCATGGAATTCGTTATCAGGTATGATTGGTTACCCTCAATGGACTTATTATAATCCATGGATGCAATATAATTTCTTACATCATGAAAGGGTATTGCCAAATCACTATACATTTGATTAGCTACAAGTTTGTTGCTGATCCAAAGGGCCGAAATACTTGATTTGTCATTTCATTTGTTTATTTCGGCTATATGTGCTTTGAATGAAGTTTACATAGTAATGGACGATATATACTTACCGTCCTAAGAAGATGCAGAATGGACGATGGAGTGTTGACATCGTCCTTAGAACCAACATGGTACAAGTTATTTTTCGGCACGCTAGCTATGCCGAGAAACAGGGGGGCATGTGTTGACGCTCAAAATTGGCACAGTCATAAAATTAGCATAGGTTATATCAAGAACAATTCAAACTTATGATTGGAAGTCACCTTGAAATGTCTCTCTTCGAGAAGAGCAAGATGGATATCAAGATAGTCTAAAACGGAGCTCGGACTCAAAAGTTATGACAAGTTCAGAGATCCTCATGTTGACACCAGAGTAAAGAAAGGCATAAAACTCAATCAAGATGGCCTCTGGTGGAATCTGTTTCAACATGAAAGTTGTGCGTCTCGTCGAAACGATTGATTTTGACATAAAAATCGTCTTAATCCGAGTTCGTATGCAACCTGTGGAGGCAAAACAAGGTCAGAAACAAAAGCTGCAGAGTCATTTCGGACCGACCGAGTTGATTTGATCGGTGAGACCGAGTTTGTCCGAAAATTTACCAGAGAGTTGGCAATGTTGACTCGGTAGGACCGAAGCAAACTAACTGGTAAGACCGAGATTGATCCAGAAAGTTATAGAAAGTTGACCACGTTCACTCGGTGGGACCGAAGCAAACCAATCGGTGAGACCGGGATTGATCCGGAAATTGCCAAAGAATCCTATCCGAGTTAGGTTAGGGTTTTTGATGTTTTGGACGGAATTTTTAGTCCTTTTCTTGTACGAGAAGACCAGCCGCCTCTTATATATGTTGGGGGTGACGGCCGATTGAAACAACACACAATCGAACAAATCTATCTACATCTTTTACCTTTACTTTTCCTTCTCCCTTGTTCTTCTTCTTCCTCGTTCTTCGTTCGTTCTTCTTCATTGTAGGGCGGCGAACCTCGAGGCCCTAGGGGCGATCAGGTCGACCTAGGGCAGCCCATAGCCGCTACGCGCCCTGACGGGGTCCCTCCCGGGCGTATGGGGTTTCGGGTCCTCAAAAGCGCCCGCCGGATTGTCTTGCGTACCGCGCTTCCGGCAGGTCTCCTTCGACGTGAGCTGCTGTGCATCACCCCCGGTGTCGAGGGTACACAGTGACGTGTTCATGTGCGAACACGTTGTTGATGATCAAAGGAGCCATCGGGCCTAAAGGCGACGACACAGAGGAACTCTCAATGAAAGCACCAATGTCGGTGTCAAAACCGGCGGATCTCGGGTAGTAGGTCTTGAACTGTGCGTCTAGGCTGGATGGTAACAGGAGGCAGGGAACACGATGTTTTACCCAGGTTCGGGCCCTCTTGATGGAGGTAAAACCCTACGTCCTGCTTGATTAATATTGATGATATGGGTAGTACAAAAGAGTAGATCCACCACGAGATCAAGGAGGCTAAACCCTAGAAGCTAGCCTATGGTATGATTGTTGTATATGGAGTTGATGAAGCTCCCCTACGGACTAAAACCCTCCGGTTTATATAGACACCGGATAGGGTTAGGGTTACATAGAGTCGGTTACAATGGTAGGAGATCTTGAATATCCGCATCGCCAAGCTTGCCTTCCACGCCAAGGAAAGTCCCATCCGGACACGGGACGAAGTCTTCAATCTTGTATCTTCATAGTCCTGGAGTCCGGCTGAAGGTATAATACGGCTACCCGAACACCCCCTAATCCAGGACACCCTCAGTGGGCCTGACCCTGGTCAGCGTTCGCGGATACTTAACACGCTTAACGAGATCTTGGTATTTGATATGAGTCTGGCCATTGGCCTATACGCACTAACCATCTACGCGGGGACAGTTATGGGCACTCGACGTCGTGGTATCAGCCGAATCCTTCGTGACATCAGCGACCGAGCAGCGCGCGCCGGGTTGGACCGCGTAACGCAACTTCCTTTGTAATGGAGGTTGCTAGGTCTGCTCACCGGTCGTGTTCGCAACGTGCAGGTGTGCAAAGGGCGATGGGCCCAGACCCTTGCGCCATAGGATTTAGACCGGCGTGCTGACCTCTCTGTTGTGCCTAGGTAGGGCTGCGACATGTTGATCTCCCGAGGCCGGGCATGACCCAGGAAAGTGTGTCCGGCCAAATGGGATCGAGCGTGTTGGGTTATGTGGTGCACCCCTGCAGGGAAGTTAATCTATTCGAATAGCCGTGATCTTCGGTAACAGGACGACTTGGAGTTGTACCTTGACCTTATGACAACTAGAACCGGATACTTAATAAAATACACCCTTCAAAGTGCCAGATACAACTGGTGGTCGCTCTCTCACAGGGCGACGAGGGGAGGATCATCGGTTAGGATTATGCTATGAGATGCAACTTGGAGGACTTCAGTCTACTCTCTTCTACATGCTGCAAGACGGAGGCTGCCAGAAGCGTAGTCTTCGACAGGATTAGCTATCCCCCTCTTATTCTGGCATTCTGCAGTTCAGTCCACCGATATGGCCTTTACACATATACCCATGCATATGTAGTGTAGCTCCTTGCTTGCAAGTACTTTGGATGAGTACTCACGGTTGCTTTCTCCCTCTTTTCCCCCTTTTCCTTCTACCTGGTTGTCGCAACCAGATGTTGGAGCCCAGGATCCAGACGCCACCGTCGACGACGACTCCTACTACACCAGAGGTGCCTACTACTACATGTTGCCCGCTGACGACGACCAGGAGTAGTTAGGAGGATCCCAGGCAGGAGGCCTGCGCCTCTTTCGATCTGTATCCCAGTTTGTGCTAGCCATCTTATGGCAACTTGTTTAACTTATGTCTGTACTCAGATATTGTTGCTTCCGCTGACTCGTCTATGATCGAGCTCTTGTATTCGAGCCCTCGAGGCCCCTGGCTTGTAATATGATGCTTGTATGACTTATTTTATTTGTAGAGTTGCGTTGTGATATCTTCCCGTGAGTCCCTGATCTTGATCATACACGTTTGCGTGTATGATTAGTGTACGATTGAATCGGGGGCGTCACACATCGGGTATACCTGCAAGCTTAAATAATCCACAAACTTCATCCACATATATTAAGTGCTCATCGGGATGCTTTGTTCCATCTCCTGTAAAAGGGTTAGCTAGCAGTTTTTCCATCATAGCCGCAGGAAATTCAAAAGGAGTTTCATTTTCAATAGGTTCAGTAGGTTGAGGAGAAACTCTTTGCTCTACTGGACGGGGTGAAGATACCCCGAACAAGCCCCTCAAAGAATTACTTTCCATAGTAACAAGTGACAATAAATTTCAGCACACTATATAAATTTTTCCTTACCAAATTCCACCTACCAAAGGCGCTACACTCCCCGGCAACGGCGCCAGAAAAGAGTCTTGATGACCCACAAGTATAGGGGATCTATCGTAGTCCTTTCGATAAGTAAGAGTGTCGAACCCAACGAGGAGCAGAAGGAAATGATAAGCGGTTTTCAGCAAGGTATTCTCTGCAAGTACTGAAATAAGTGGTAACAGATAGTTTTGTGATATGATAAATTGTAACGAGCAACAAGTAAAAAAAGTAAATAAAGTGCAGCAAGGTGGCCCAATCCTTTTGTAGCAAAGGACAAGCTAGAACAAACTCTTATAATAGGAAAAGCGCTCCCGAGGACACATGGGAATATCGTCAAGCTAGTTTTCATCACGTTCATATGATTCGCGTTCGATACTTTGATAATTTGATATGTGGGTGGACCGGTGCTTGGGTACCGTTCTTACTTAAACAAGCATCCCACTTATGATTAACCTCTATTGCAAGCATCCGCAACTACAACAAAAGTATTAAGGTAAACCTAACCATAGCATGAAACATATGGATCCAAATCATCCCCTTACGAAGCAACGCATAAACTAGGGTTTAAGCTTCTGTCACTCTAGCAACCCATCATCTACTTATTACTTCCCAATGCCTTCCTCTAGGCCCAAATAATGGTGAAGTATTATGTAGTCGACGTTCACATAACACCACTAGAGGCTAGACAACATACATCTTATCAAAATATCAAACGAATACCAAATTCACATGACTACTCATAGCAAGACTTCTCCCTTGTCCTCGGGAACGAACGTAATTACTCACAAAGCATATTCATGTTCATAATCAGAGGGGTAATAATATGCATATAGGATCCGAACATATGATCTTCCACTGATTAAACCAACTAGCATCAACTACAAGGACTAATCAACACTACTAGCAACCTACTAGCACCAATCCCGGACTTTGACACAAGAATTGGATACAAGAGATGAACTAGGGTTTGGAGATGAGATGGTGCTGGTGAAGATGTTGATGGAGATTGCCCTCTCCCGATGAGAGGAGCGTTGGTGATGATGATGGTGATGATTTCCCCCTCCGGGAAGGAAGTATCCCCGGCAGAACAGCTCTGCTGGAGCTCTAGATTGGATCCGCCAAGGTTCCGCCTCGTGGCGGCGGAGTCTCGTCCCGAAAAGTTCCTTCCTCTTTTTTTCTCATCGAAAGACCTCATATAGGAGAAGATGGGCATCGGAGAGCCACCAGGGGGGCCACGAGATAGGGGGCGCGCCCTAGGGGGGGGGTGGCGCCCCCACCCTCGTGAGCTGGGTGTGGGCCCCCTGGCCTTCATCTTTGGCGTGGATTTTTTTTATTTCTTTTAAGACGTTCCGTGGAGTTTTAGGACTTTTGGAGTTGCGCAGAATAGGTCTCTAATATTTGCTCCTTTTCCAGACCAGAATTCCAGTTGCCGGCATTCTCCCTCTTTATGTAAACCTTGTAAAATAAGAGAGAATAGCCATAAGTATTGTGACATAAAGTGAAATAACAGTCCATAATGCAATAAATATCGATACAAAAGCATGATGCAAAATGGACATATCATGGCCCTTCTCTCCTTTCCACTAAGGCCCATGAAGGCCCAATACTTCCCCTGGCGAATTCCCGTAACTCTCCGGTACTTCAAAAAATACCTAAACCACTCAGAACCTTTTCCATGTCCGAATATAGCCTTTCAATATATCGACCTTTACGTCTCGACCATTTCGAGACTCCTCGTCATGTCCGTGATCTCATCCGGGACTCCAAACAATCTTCGGTTATCAAATCACATAACTCCTAATACAAATCGTCAATAACCAATAGAGGAACCTGGATGCTCATATTGGCTCCTACATATTCTATGAAGATCTTTATCGGTCAAATCGCATAACAACATAAGTTGTTCCCTTTGTCATCGGTACGTTACTTGCCCGAGATTCAATCGTCGGTATCATCATACCTAGTTCAATCTCGTCACCGGCAAGTCTCTTTACTCATTCCATAATGCATAATGCCGCAACTAACTCATTAGTCACATTGCTTGCAAGGCTTATAGTGATGTGCATTACCGAGAGGGCCCAGAGATACCTCTCCGACAATCGGAGTGACAAATCCTAATCTCGATCTATGCCAACTCAGCAAACACTATCAAAGACACCTGTAAACCATCTTTATAATCACCCAGTTACGTTGTGACGTTTGATAGCACACTAAGTGTTCATCTGGTATTCGGGAGTTGCATAATCTCATAGTCATAGGAACATGTATAAGTCATGAAGAAAGCAATAGCAGTAAACTAAACGATCATAATGCTAAGCTAATGGATGAGTCTTGTCCATCACATCATTCTCTAATGATGTGATCCCGTTCATCAAATGACAACACATGTCTATGGCTAGGAAACTTAACCATCTTTAATTAACGAGCTAGTCAAGTAGAGGCATACTAGGGACACTTTATTTGTCTATGTATTCACACATGTACTAAGTTTCCGGTTAATACAATTCTAGCATGAATAATAAATATTTATCATGATATAAGGAAATATAAATAACAACTTTATTATTGACTCTAGGGCATATTTCCTTCACATATACAATGCAAGATACCTAGAGGGATGTTTATAAAAATAAACCAAGTTTTACTTGAATGCTAGTGCCTATTGGTAGAGCACATGTGCTAAATTAGGCACATTTACTATGTAAAATAAGTGTTTGTGCTTAGAAGGAAACTAACTTATTTGTGCATCCCTCTAAAAATTGCCGAACTTGATCGCTGGAGGCACTGTTTGGTTTGAGGCGTCCTATACGACAGCAGGTGCATCAAATGCCGCCCAAATGCACATGCGCGTGCGGCATGGGCCGGCCTAGTTTATGCACGTGCCGCTCTTCCTTAGCGAGTGCTTTCCAATGAGTTTTTAATTTTGATTTCTAGTTTACAATGGTTCCATCGATTTTTTTTCTTATAAGAAAGCATGATTTTTTTATTTAAAATATGAACATGTTAAAAAAAGTAGGAACGGCTTTTAAAACTACAGATTTATTTTTGAAAGTATGTTTAAAAAAATGTGTGTACATTTTTCAAAATTGCATAAATATTTTTTAAATGCAGAAACAGTTTATATTTTAAATAGGGGATCCATGGCACCTGACCGGCTACAAAAACTATAAATGGACGTGACCCATGGCACGTTGGCTCTATGCGATTTTCTGATATTTTTTCACACAGCAGGAGGAATCGGGAAAACTTCTATTACGCGCCACTTGCTCGAGGTTGTCATCATAACGCCCATGGCCGATCATTATGGTCACACGTCTTGATTTCTTTTCGCTCGATTTTTCTGCTGCTGCTCAGCTTTTTGTTGCTGATCTGCTGGATAAAGAAACAACCCGGCTACCGGTTCTTTTGTTCATTATTATATAAAACGATGAAATAAAAGAGTTCAAGAATGTAATTTTTTTACGAATTTGATAAATTTCATGATTTTTTTTGAAAAAAGTTCACAAACTAGAAAATAATTCACCAATTTAAAAATATTAATGAACTTTTTTAAAAGTTCACGATTATGAGAAAATAAATACGAATTTAGTTTTTTAGGAAAACAAAAAAATCGTAAATTTAAAGTTTTGCAGCACTCATAAATGGGCCTGGCCCATGGAGTGTTGGCTCTATGTGATTCCCCTCGGAGCAACTAACTAGCGCACTCCATCGTCTAAGAAAAAGGAGAGCACTCCACGTGGTGCGCCTAGCCTTGCAATGTGTAACGTGCTGGACGCTTCCGCATGATTTTTTTTCCTTTTTTGTTTCTTTTTTCTTCTCGGTTTCAGTTTTTTTTCTGATATTTTCCCTGTTATTTTTTTCGGGTTTTCTTTTTTTTAATCTAGGGGAGCACAAGTGTGCTTACTCTCCTGCAACACATATCTGCTCTAACGTGGAGCATGCAGAAGCACATGTGTGCTTCACCCCACATGAGCACAAGTTAGTTCATTTGGAAAGCATACCTATGCTCCCGCTGGGAGCACAATTGTCCTTCACTAGTGCAGGAGCACATATTATCTCTTCTTTATCGTTGCAGACCTTCTCCACCAGATGATTGTCAGGGATGTCTCCCCATCCAGGTTGCTGCATCCGTTCGTCGACGACCTGCCATGTCCTGTTATTCAGTATGCCGACAACACCCTGCTCTTGGTTCGCACTGAACAAGGACAACTCACGCGGCTCAAGTCTATTCTAGACTCATTCTCTGCCGCCACGGGGTTGTCTATCAACTTCCACAAAAGCACCTTCTTTCCGGTGAGTGTTGACCCCGCCCGCGCCACCCTCTTGGCTGCTGAGCTTGGTTTGTCCACTATCGACGTTCCCACAAACGTACCTCGGCTTGCCTCTCTCTGATGCGAAGTTGCCCACTAGCACCCTGACTTCTTGCCTAGGAAGATTGAGCGACGCATCCCTGGGTGGCGTATGCGTTCCCTCGACCAGGGGGGTCGTTTGACACTCACTTCTGCGGTGCTGTCTGCAAACCCCACTCATGCAATTTCGGTGCTCACCCTCTCCAAAGGCACCGTGGCCAAGATGGATCGTCCCCGTAGGGCCATGTTCTGGAAAGGAGCGACCGAGTGCTCCGGGGGTAACTATAACGCCCTTGATGCGGCTATATCTCCTACGTGTCGAAGCACGACTTAGAGGCGTAACCGCATTGAAAGCAATGTCGCAAGTAAGGTAATCTTCACAACAACCCATATAAATAGATAAAAGGGGAAAAGGGTACATAGTTGGCTTACACTCGCCACGTCACACAAATACATGAATAACATTACAATCATCCAATACACTCATGGTCCGACTACGGTACCAAAACAAAGATCAACCCCCCACATGCGACACGGTCCCCGATCGCCCCAACTGGGCACCACTACTGATCATCTGGGAAAGACACATAGTAACGGCGAGAATCTTCATCGAACTCCCACTTGAGCTCAAGCGCATCGTCTGAAACGGTATCATCGGTCCCTGCATCTGGTTTGGAAGTAATCTGTGAGTCACGGGGACTCAACAATCTCGCACCCACGCGATCAAGACTATTTAAGCTTATAGGTAAAGGCAAGGTAATATGTGGAGCTGCAGCAAGCGACTAGCATATATTGTGGCTAACATACGCAAATGAGAGCGAGAAGAGAAGGCAAAAGCACGGTCGAACAAATATGATCAAGAAGTGATCCTAGAACAACCTACGTCAAGCATAACTCCAACACCGTGTTCATTTTCCGGACTCCGTCGAGAAGAGACCATCACGGTTACACACGCGGTTGATGTATTTTAATTAAGATCAACTTCAGGTTTTCTACAACTGGACATTACCAAATTCCCATCTGCCCATAACCGCAGGCACGGCTTCCGAAAGTTCAAATCCCTGCATGGGTGTCCCAACTTAGCCCATCACAAGCTCTCACAGTCAACGAAGGATATTCCTTCTAGCGGGAAGACCCGATCAGGATCGGAATCCCAGTTATAAGACATTTTGACAATGGTAAAACAAGACCAGCAAGACCACCCAGATGTGCCGACAAATCCCGATAGGAGCTGCACATATCTCGTTCTCAGGGCACACCGGATGAGCAAGACGTCGGGTAAGCCAGCCCAGAGTTGCCCCTGGTAGCCTCGGACATCGCTCAGTTTGGACCAACACTTAGAGAAGCACTGGCCCGGGGGGGTTAAAATAAGATGACCCTTGAGCCGGCCGACTCAAGGGAAATAAAAAGGCTAGGTGGAAAATGGTAAAACCAATGTTGGGCCTTGCTGGAGGAGTTTTATTCAAGGCAAACTGTTAAGGGGTTCCCATTATAACCCAACCACGTGAGGAACGCAAAATCCGGGAACATAACACCGATATGACGGAAACTAGGGCGACAAGAGTGGAACAAAACACCAGGCATAAGGCCGAGCCTTTCACCCTTTACCAAGTATATAGGTGCATTAATTAAATAAAAGATATTGTGATATCCCAACAAAATATCCATGTTCCAACAAGGAACAAACTCCAATCTTCACCTGCAACTAACAACGCTATAAGAGGGGTTGAGCAAAGCGGTAACATAGCCAAACAACGGTTTGCTAGGACAAGGTGGGTTAGAGGTTTGGCTCAACAATATGGGAGGCATGATAAGCAAGTGGTAGGTATCGTAGCATAGGCATAGCAAAAGAGCGAGCAACTAGCAAGCAAAGATAGAAGTGATTTCGAGGGTATGGTCATCTTGCCTGCAAAGTTGTTAGGTTGACTTGATCCTCGTAAGCGAACTCAACGGGCTCCTCGTTCACGAACTCGTCTCCCGGATCTACCCAAACAAGAACAACAAGCAAATGGAACACAATCAACCACGTGCAATGCTCAAACAACATGATGCAAACATGGTATGATATGCGGGATGCGGGATGCGATGCATATGCAAGATTTGATAAGGAATGATTGACCCTGGCCTCAACATGGAAATCGAAGAGTGCCACTAGGAAGGTGAGGTGATTTCGGTTGAAATCGATATAAAGATCACCGGAATCGGATGCACGGTTTGGGAATGGCAAGCAAAACAAATATGGCACCGGTCTGTGATAATCAGCAAGTAGCCATCTAAATGTAACAAGTTAAATATGCTACAGCACCGAAACATAGCAACAAAACATATGGAAGGGATCCACTCATAATTCTTGACAAAAGATGAACACTGAGCTACGACTAATTCACTCATTAGCAGGTTCAAACAAGCATGGCAAAAGAGCAAATGATAACAGATTTCAGACTTAGTGAAATTAACACAAGTATGGAATTTATCATCAAGAAGCACACTTTAGAGCATGAAAACTACAAGCTATAGGAACTTAACATGGCAAGGAAAGGCATGGCATGAAGCTACTCAAAGCACTTAACAAAAGTCCCTTAGTGACCTTGAGCCAAAAGGGATCAGAAAATACAATTGCAAGCATGTGAACATGGCAAAAACATAAACAGATCTCAGACTTAGTGAAAAACTGGAGCATGCAAAACAAATTAACAAGTAGGCATGTTTACGAGCTCGATACACTCACTACAGTGCATGGCATGACAAACTAAGTATACACCCATAAAGAAGACATGGCATAGAAACTAGACATGGCAAGAACAACATCATAGCATGCACGGATCAACAACAACATCCTCGGCAAAATCGCTAATCATGTCAACAATCTGCCAGGATCATTTTATAGTAAAAGTAGAGCTCGATTGACTCAAGCTAGGGTGCTCCATAAATGCAAATAAAGACATGGATGGATAGAGCACCATAATTTTAATAAAACAACCTTACTGATCATCCTCAAAAGAGGCACGGATCACTAGAAAACAACATGAACATATGGCATAACGACAAAATCAGGACAAGGACTTGTGAAATTCTAAGTCCCTGAAATCAGCATTACCGATTACGCTACTTTGCAAGCTTGTGCTAGTCACCACAAATATCACAAAAATACATGGCAAGCACCTCTGTAAAGATGACATGGCATATAACAAATCACATGTAGAGCTCAGAATCATAGCATGTACACATTAATCATGGCAAAAATGACAAAATGCCATTTGCTGAAACAGATCTGGAACTTTCCTCACATAGCCCTCTTCCAATAGCATTTCGGGCATCAATATGAGCTCAACTGAAAATGATGCAATGATATGAAATGATGTACTCGTCGAGACGAACATTTTGATATGCTACACGCGCGAATCGGAGCTACGGATGCAAAGTTATGGAATGATAAAATATGCAAAAATGTTAGGGTTTTGGGGGAAAAGTCAACCGAAAATTGGATGTGGATCTGGTGGGCGCTGATCCCGAGGTTCGTCGCTGTTGCACTGTAGCTGGCCGGAATCGACGTCGAGGTCCGCCGGAGAGGAAGGAGACCGGAGAGGCGAGGTGGCGGTAACTTGCCGGGGCGAGGGGGGCAGCGCTGATGGCGGCGGTGGCCTCGGGCTATGTGAGCTGTGCGGGGCGGCGCGGCGAGCTTCGGCCACCGGAGCGGGCCGGCCGTGGGCCCGCAGGGTCGCGGCGGCGCGGGGAGGAGAGAGAAGGCGGCGGGGCGACGTGGCACGCCGTGGTTGGCTGAGGAGGGCGGCGCGGACATGTCCGGCGGCGCAGTAGTTTTGTCCGGGCGTGAGGAGGGAGATGGCTAGGGTTTCATCCGCGAATTTTTGGGGGAGGCCACATATTTATAGGTAGAGGGAGCTAGGAGAGTCCAAATGAGATGCGGTTTCGGCCACGCAATCGTGATCGAACGTTCTAGATGATGGAACATGTTTAGGTGGGTTTTGGGCCACTTTGGAGGGGTGTTGGGCTGCAAAACACACGAGGCCTTTCCGGTCTCTTGGTTAACCGTTGGAGTATCAAACGAAGTCCAAAAGGCACGAAACTTGACAGGTGGTCTACCGGTAGTAAACCAAGGCCGCATGACAAGTCTCGTTCCAATCCAAAAATGTTTAACACCCGCACACGAAAAAAGGTAGAAAGAGACACCGGAGGACATAGGAGCGCCGAAATGCAAAACGGACAACGGGGAAAATGCTCGGATGCATGAGACGAACATGTATGCAAATGAAATGCACATGATGACATGATATGAGATGCATGACACGCAAGCAATGACAAGGCAACAACAGCGAATAACTGGAGGACACCTGGCACATCGGTCTCGGGGCGTTACAACACTCCACCACTATGAGAGGATCTCGTCCCGAGATCTAGAATGGCACCGGAGGGAAAAACGGAAGAGAAAGAGAAGGGGTAAAACTAAGTTGCTCCTTTGACAAACGAGTGAATCCAAAAAACCTTGAAATGTTGAACAACTCAAAAGAGAGAATACAACGAAGATGAACGAAGTTGACAACACTCCTTTAGAAAAGAGGAACAAGAAAGAACAAATTCGGGCATCACTCCGATTGAAAGGAATTGAATTAGAACTTGATAAGATGATAGAACTTGAAAAGAGGGCATGACACTCCGGTTAGATGGATAAGCATGAAAAGAACACGATCCAAGATGATGAGAGAAAAGAGAAACATCACAATGGCGCCGGAACAAAAGAATAGAAGATAGATAATTGAAATAAAAGAATGGAGAAGAAAATGCCATCTTATGCCACACAAGAGCTTGAGAAGGCATCCTTAGGAGACGGGTCGAGCGGAGTTGTTGGAACACCAACAACGAAAAGAATACGCTTGATATGGTCTTAGAATACATCTCAAATTATGAGGTGACAACCTGCCACACACGGGAAAAAGAATTGGATTGGTATGAACAAGGAGATGAGAAAGTATTTCACCGGGAGGATAAAGAAGAACTTGGGTCCTTTATAGGCACCATAGATAGCAACAAACCTTAGGGAAGGCTTTAGGTGACATATAACCCAAGATAACTCCAATGACGAGATTGGTGGATTTAAAATATCTCATTCTTGACAACATGTGAATCATGAAACACGAGCTCAAATTATCAAGAATGACATAATACCACCTCCAATGATACGGTAGAAAGAATTGCACTCCGGATTGCAAAATGAAGAATGATTGAGCTCCTCTGAAAAGAATCTTGATGAACACTTCGAGAACGGATTAAGTCCTTGATGAACCATCATGTAGAACCTCCATGAAGAACTCCGGTAACAAAAGAAATGATCAAACGGAAGGAAAGAGAGGTCAAAAACACAAGGTGAATCCTTGCAATGATTTAGATGGAGCTACGCGACGAGATAATTGAGAGAGCTTGGAACTCCGGGAATAGAAAATATAAAGCATCTCGAACCGAGAATGTGATATGATGAACCACTCCGTAAAGCAGGAATTGAATTTACTCGATGAAACAAGAATAAGAATTACATTATGCATATCCTTCACCAATTTAAATTGATGACAAACAATGGATTTGGCATACTACTTATTCTCGTAGAAAGGATTAAGATAGATATAGCGTGAACTTGGAAGGTCTTCAATGAACCACCGGTAGGATTAGGAAACAATGAATGAATTGGTATGATAACAAAAGAAGAGGAATCTTGCACGAACCACCGTAAGAATTAAAATGACCGAAGGGAAGATAAAGGAACACCGGGAAGAATTAGCAAATGAACAAAGATGTTTGAGAGAATTTAGATCCATGAGAACGAAGAGATTACGAGCTGATTAGAGAGTCCTTGATTTAAGCACCGGTATGATTTTGAGTATGAGAGCTGAAAGCTGGAATGAATAAGCCTGAATTTATGGACTCCAGATAATCAAACTGAGAAGACTCTTGAATTGCTCCGGCTGGTGAAAAGAAATCTCACAACCAAAGAGAATTATGAGAGGATGGCAACAAGCTAGAATCACGAATCTTTGAAGAGAATGGAGCAAGATTAAAGAGAAACTCTTCTTCGATCTTCCAATCTGAGAGTTACAATGAGAAACACCACCATGAATTATTTAGACACTCCGGAAGAATCAAAAAGCGAAGAGGTTGAGCCAACTATGAAAAGAATTGTGAAAGATCTAGGAGACGGCATTTGACTGATGATAATTAATTCTTACGTCAAACTTTGAAAGATTTGAGAATAGCTCCGGTAAAATTAGAAGAGTCAGGTAAGATCCTGGAAAAAGACATGTGGGTTAGGGCCCACTCAAAAGATACACCGTTGAACGATTTAAAAGGAAGATTGCACCGGTTGAATTAAATAGCTTGAATGAGATAACAACCTTGAAAGAGTTTGAAAGGATTACGAAAGCAGAGTGGAAACACGAATCTTCGAGATATCTTGAGCACTCCGGAACAATAGAATAACGAGCGTGGAATGACTGAATATAAGGTGCACCGGCATGAGAAGGCATTTGAAATACGGAAAATAATATGATCAACACCAAAAGCTTGAATTGGATCCACCGGAAGGAAAAGAACGCAGAATGATGAGCTTGAAGCTCCACTAGAATCTTCATGAGAATCACCGGATAAGAACATTGACGGAAAAGAATGGAGAGACTTCACATCAATAAGATGAATACTTGATTAAGAAATCTGATTCCTTGAAGGAAAAGGGTGGGAGGGCGGGAAAACAAAAGCAACTTGGGATGGAAGCAATTAGCACCGTTGAGAAGAACTGATAATTTATCTTGCGGATGTTGAAAAGATCGGATCCACTTGAAGAGAAACACACCGGATGGAAGGATTGACATGACAATCTCGATAACGAGAAGGATTAGTATTCACATAGAAGTATGAGAACACTGCTTAGAAAGGGTATGGAATCAACACTTGACTTCGAAGCAACTCGAATACCACAACTCAAAACAAAACAAAGGATTGGCTTACGGAATAAGCCAGAACAAACATATGATAGAGATTTTGTCCAAAGTTTTCGTGGTGGGGCCTACACGGGCTCGATCGTACAACACCATCATGTACAAGGCAGTGCACATGACATACGAAGCGTCCCCGAGTCGGCATAGCCAAGGACTCTTTAAGACACAACGAGACCACTGTAAAACCAATCGTGGATAGGCGGACCACTAGACGTCGAACCCCAATTTCGTATCATACATCTGTCGGAAAGATACCCTAAGAGCTACTTGAATTCCCACTTATAAACTCCTGAAACTTTCCAGTTATGCAATCAGGTGTTGGGGATACAGGGGAAGCATAATATCTCACCCAAAACTAACAAATCCTACATCCAGCTGTATCCATCCTTCAACACATAACCAAGAAACCTTCGGAAATCGTTTACCTCAACCTTCGAAAAAGCATCTGTTATACAAGTTATGGCAATACTCCCGAACTCCTGCCCCAGTACTGGATGGCGTCGAGGTTATCTCACCAACAACTGCATAGAAGAGATTTTCGATGTCGGCGAAACTAAACTCAGGTATTCCAGAACTACAACAATAAAATTGTGACGACAACACCTCGGAGCTCAACTCCCCGGGACACTGCCACAACCCCTAAATGACAGGAGGCACCAAGAACAATGTTCTCGTCACAAATCGATCGGAACGATTCCAAGATACCCGCGTGATCCTAAATTTTTTTTAGTGAAATTTGAGAAGAGAAGAGTCAAAACTCTACGTCAGGATGCCTCACCAGAGCAATGAAGGGACTGGGGAGTAAAAAGAATTCCTAACTCTCCGATATATATAGTCCTAATGACTCAAAACATTTTTCTAGACTCAACAACGCCAATGATTCAATCAAGCAGGGGGCTCCTAAGGTCGGGGAAGGCTCTGATTACCAACTTGCAACGCCCTCGATGCCGCTATATCTCCTACATGTCGAAGCACGACTTAGAGTCATAACCGCATTGAAAGCAATGTCGCAAGTAAGGTAATCTTCACAACAACCCATGTAAATAGATAAAAGGGGAAAAGGATACATAGTTGGCTTACACTCGCCACGTCACACAAATACATGAATAACATTACAATCATCCAATACACTCATGGTCCGACTACGGTACCAAAATAAAGATCAACCCCACATGCGACACGGTCCCCGATCGCCCCAACTGGGCACCACTACTGACCATCTGGGAAAGACACATAGTAACGGTGTGAGTCTTCATCGAACTCCCACTTGAGCTCAAGTGCATCGTCTGGAACGGTATCATCGGTCCCTGCATCTGGTTTGGAAGTAATATGTGAGTCACGGGGACTCAGCAATCTTGCACCCTCGCGATCAAGATTATTTAAGCTTATAGGTAAAGGCAAGGTAATATGTGGAGCTGCAGCAAGCGACTAGCATATATGGTGACTAACATATGCAAATGAGAGCGAGAAGAGAAGGCAAAAGCACGGTCGAACAAATATGATCAAGAAGTGATCCTAGAACAACCTACGTCAAGCATAACTCCAACACCATGTTCACTTCCCGGACTCCGCCGAGAAGAGACCAACATGGTTACACACACGGTTGATGTATTTTAATTAAGATCAACTTCAGGTTTTCTACAACCGGACATTAACAAATTCCCATCTGCCCATATGTAAGTGCATCTAGTGCCACCCCTAGTTGGTTTTGGAGTATTGACGACAAACCTAGTTGAGGGACTAATGTGTTTGTGAGAATTGCAGGATAATACAAGTAGAAGTCCCTCATTGATTCGGTTTTACTACCAGAGATGACCCCTAAAAATGTATGAAGACATTGAAGACAAAGGTGGTACATGAAGATATTCACTTTGAAGACTATGACAAAAGAAGACACGTTATGAAGCATATGGAGCTCGAAGACTTAGATCTTTCGTAGTTCTTTTTCTTTTGTGTTGAGTCATAGGAACCACCGTACTGTTAAGTGGGGTCCTGGAGAACCAGTCAGAATGACTGAAGTGATGCCTAAACCAAAAACCTATGTCTTCGAGTGAAGACAATGAGAGCGAATCTTGTCCAGAGCCGGACAAGTCAGCTTTGCTTGTAGCCCAAGTAAAGTTGCCATGAGAGTTTGAAATCTGACCGTTGCGACATGTGTCAGTTCCTTAGTGACCCAGGGTCATTTCGGACAAATCAGGTCGGGTTGCCAAGTGGCTATAAATAGCCCACCCCCACAACCATAAACGGTTGGCTGCTCAGATTACAGTGCACGGCTTTTGTCGTTTGAGAGCAACCCACCTCGAAGCCTTTGAGAGAAAATTCCTAGTGAGGAGAAAAGCCCTAACCACCCAGAGCCAGAGCAAATTGGGCATCACTTAGGTCTTCTTGTTTGTGTAATCTGAAGACTTATTACACTTGAGGACTGTGAATCCTCCAGACGGTTAGGCGTCGCGTTCAGAGCATCCAAGAAACATTATGGATTGCTAGTGAACGAAGTTTGTGAAGGTTTGGGAGTCTACCTTGAAGACTTACCAGAGTGATTGGGCGAGTACTAAGTGACCTTAGCTCAAGGAGAATACGGTGAGGACTTGGTGTCATGAACTGTCTGTCCAGGACTGGGTGTCTGAGACTGTGTGTCCTAAGGTTTAAATACCTAGCCGCTCCAACCAGACGTACAGTTGTCACAGCAACTGGAACTGGTCCAACACATCATTGTCTTCAACGAGTCACTGGTTTCATCTTCACTTCCTTTTCTTACTATTACTCATTGTGAAGCCATTGCATACCTGCTCTATCTTTTGTCTTCACAACGTGAATGTATGATCTGTTTGGCTTCATAACTTCTTCCTACCTAATCCTTATTACACTGCAGTTGTTTGTCATTGTGCTTTCACTCTATTGAATACATGACCATGGCTGGCCTAGTGTAATCTAACTTCCGCTGCATAGTAATAGGCATAATCTTCGCTGTTTGTCTTTATAACTCTCACGTTTTGAAGACTTTCATAAAAATCGCATATTCACCCCCCTCTAGTCGATATAACGCACTTTCAATTGGTATCAGAGCAAGGTGCTCCCTTGTTCTGTGTGATTCGGTTTAACCACCTGGAGTTTTAGCTATGTCGACTGCAGGGATAATCAAGTATCCGCTGCGTGCCCCGTCTTCGATGGAACTGAATATCCCTACTGGAAGAATAAGATACGCATGCATCTTGAAGCCATTGACGTCGACCTATGGTATGTTGTCGAGAACGGCGTTCCCAAGGCTGGAGAAGGTGTCACTGCTGCTGATGTCAAGAAGTTCACTCAACTGGACTCTACTGCCAAAAATATCATCTGTGGCCATCTGACAAAAGGACGGTATGGCCGTGTGAGTGCCTTGAAGACATCCAAGCTGGTCTGGGACTGGCTCTCCAAGGTCAATGAAGGCGTCTCAACCCAGAGAGATCAAAGAATCAGTGTTCTTCGCAACCTCTTCAACCGCTTCAAGCGAAATGACAATGAGAATGTCCAGCACACATTTGATCAGCTCACTGACATCACAAATGAGCTTCAAGCCCTCGGCGCCACTGAGATCACCAAACATGAAATCGTCAAGACGCTGCTGAGATCACTTGATAGTTCGTTTGACATCCTGGCCCTGATGATTCAAGAACGTCCTGATTTCAAGACACTCGATCCGTCTGACATACTTGAGAGGCTCAACACACATGAGTTTCAGCTTTCTGAGAAAAGAGATATCTACGGTCCAAACTATGGGCGAACTCGTGCCTTGAAGGCAAAAGCTGTTTCCTCATCTGAAGAAGAATCTGACAGCAGTTCTGATGATCCTGAAGACATTGGAAGAGAACTTGCAATGCTAGTGAAGAAGTTCCAAAAATTCACCAAGAAGAAAGGCTTCAGAAAATCTTCACGATCAAGCTCAAGGAATGATGAAGCTTCTGCTCATGACTACAAGAACAAAACATGTCACAAGTGCAAGAAAACTGGACACTTCATCTCTGAGTGTCCACAGTGGGACAATGAGAACAGAAGGAAGAAGAAGAGCAAGGAATATGATTCTGACGACAAAAAGAAGAAGAAATACTCAAAGTCTTTTTCCAAGTCTTCCTCAAAGTCTTCATCACACAAGAAGAGCTCATCTGGCAAGGCACGTGCGTTTGTTGGCAAGGAAATGGATTCAGAGGAGGAGTCCGCTTCTGAGGAGGCGGAGGTGGAATCTGAGGAGGAGTCTGATTCTGGCATTGCGAGTCTGGCTACAGCATACGTCGCCAAGTCCATCTTCAACACTGAAGACAATGACTGCATCACCGACACCAATGCAAATGACAAGAACGACTCCACTCCTACCTACTGCTTCATGGCACGCGGTGCCAAGGTAAACACACGCACTACTCGCTATCAAACATCTAGTGACGATGACTCTGACTGTGATTCAAAACCCAGCTACAAAACACTTGCTAAAATTGCAACTGAACAACAGAAAGCTATGGAACATATTCAAAAACTGTTAGACAGAAGCGATGATCTGTTGGGTGCTGAAATGACTCGATCTGAATCCTCAATTGAAGACATAAAAAATCTTCACGTTAAGTATCAGGAACTTGAAGATCGTCTTGATACTCTCTCAACAACTCATGAAAAGCTTTCCTATGATTATCTTCAAAGGAAGCAAGAGCTTGAGAAATTGAGAGCGGCTCATGAAGATCTTCAAAAGGAAAACGAGTCACTTCGCTCCGAATAGATCAGTTCCGCTCAGGAAGGATTTGAACCACCATGTCTTAAATGCATTGAGCGTGATAATGCTACTTCTGTTGCTGAATGTTCCACTGCCACTGCTGTTGCAATATCTTCAACTATTGATGTGATAACTAACCTCTCTGCTGAGGATACCACTGCTATTGCTGATGAGAATGCTAGGTTGAAGACATTGCTTGAAACAGGGATGTACAAAAGTCTTAAAGGACATCAGACATTATGTGATGTCCTCAAGAAGCAGATTCTGAACCGAAACCCCAGGAAAGAGGGTGTTGGGTTCGTAAGGAAAATAAATGCAGATGGCTCTTACTGGAAACCTGAGCAGTACCCCAAAACCACATGGGTCGCTGCAAAGGAACTTTCAGCAGATCCATCCAATTTATCTGGCTTCGCCTGTGCTAACCCCATTATCATTGATGAATCCTTTGGTGCAAACTATAAACTGTTTAAGAATCAGAATGGTGAAGTGTTTGCCAGGTACATTGGTACTAACTATAGGAATGGACCTCCTATGAAGAAGATCTGGGTTCCGAAAAAGTGTTTGGAAAATCTTCCTGTGAGTGTCTTGACACCTCACTTGAAGAAGACAAACCTCAGACCAAAGGCTTCATACGGTCCAAAGGCTTCATACAAACAGAGGACTCACCTGAGTCACACTAACGCAAATGTTTTGCAGGGAAACCATACTCAGGCATATGAATATGAGAGCGGTTCATCGAACCGTCATGTTCATATGACCAAAAATTATTCTTCTTATTCCTATGAGTATTATTGTCCACCTGCAAGACTGTTTGCTAAGGCTTCAAAGCCAAAATTCTCAAATGCTGCACTTAGACTTATTGCTTCTAAGCCACCCTTGAAGATGTGGGTGGTTAAGAAAGCTTAACTCTCTTTTGCAGGGAAAGGTCTCCAGCAGAAAAACAAAATCTTCTGACGCTATTGCTGGGGACCTTAAAAATCTTGTAGGGCGCAAGATAAAATGCCCAAATGGCATCATTATGTACTTCGTTCCTGAATCGCATGCTACTCTCCCTATTAGTCCTAACCTGGATCTAAGTTTTCATAACCCACTGGTTCGTCAAATGTTTTTGATTCACAATTCTCTTCGTGAAGCCTATCCCCCTAACTGCACTATAGGGTACGACACCAGCGACTTCAAAGTCTTCAGAATGGATTATTGACAGTGGGTGTACAAATCACATGACTGGCAAAAGAAGCCTTCTTATGGACTCAACCTTACGTCCATCCGACAAGAGTCACATCACATTTGCTGACACTGGTAAAAGTAAGGTATTGGGTCTAGGCAGAGTTGCAATCTCAAAGGATCAACACATGGATAAAGTCATGCTTGTTGAATCCCTTGGCTTCAACTTAATGTCTGTCTCAATGCTTTGTGATTTGAACATGATCGTAATGTTTGGAAAATATCGTTGCCTGGTACTAATGGAATCTGACAAGTCTCTAGTGTTTGAAGGGTATCGGAAAGATGATTTGTACGTGGTAGATTTCTCAGCAGGGCCACAACTGGCAGTATGTCTTCTTGCAAAAGCTTCAGAATGCTGGCTTTGGCATCGAAGGCTTGGGCATGCTGGCATGAGGAACCTCCACACCCTTGCGAAGAAGAAGCATGTCATAGGCATCGAGGGCGTCAAGTTCAAGAAAGATCACTTATGCGGTGCCTGTGAAGCAGGGAAAATGACAAGGGCAAAACACCCTTCGAAGACAATCATGACTACTACACAACCCTTCGAACTGCTCCACATGGATCTTTTCGGTCCTACTCACTACTCAACTTTTACTACTTCTGCTTGCCTCTATGGTTTTGTCATTGTTGATGATTATTCTAGATATACGTGGGTGCACATAATCCTTTACAAGACTGAAGTGCAGGATGTCTTCAGACGCTTCGCCAATCGAGCTATGAACAATTTTGGCGCCAAGATAAAGCACATCAGAAGTGACAATGGCACTGAATTCAAGAACACTGGCCTTGATATATATCTTGATACCTTGGGCATCACACATGAATTCTCAGCTCCGTACACGCCACAGCAGAATGGCGTCGTCGAACGCAAGAACAGAACACTCATTGAGATGGCCAGAACAATGCTAGATGAATACAAGACTCCAAGAAAATTCTGGACTGAAGCCATTGACACTTCGTGCCATACAATCAATCGCGTTTATCTTCACAAGCTTCTGAACAAGACATCTTATGAACTCCTAACTGGAAAGAAGCCAAATGTCAGTTACTTCGGAGTATTTGGAGCAAGGTGCTGGATCAAGGACCCACACCACACCTCAAAGTTTGCACCAAAAGCACATGAGGGCTTTATGCTTGGATATGGAAAGGATTCGCACTCCTACAGAGTCTTCAATCTCTTTCATTACAAAGTGGTTGAAACAGTGGATGTGCGGTTCGATGAGACAAATGGTTCACAAAGAGAGCAACTGCCAAATGTGCTAGATGAAGTTCCAGCTAATGAATCAATCAAGCTTATGGGAACTGGAGAGATTATACCTTCTGAAGCTCATCCTAAAGAAGAACTTATCATCTCAGCACCTGATCAACATGAAGACAATGCTCAGCCTGAAGACATTCCTCCTAACTACAACACAGATCAGCAAGAGCAAAGTCTTCGCCCTGTACACCCTCGTGTTGCCAATGAAGTGCAAATTGACAGAATAATTGACAACATCAATGCACCTGGTCCACTCACTCGTTCAAAGGCAACTCAACTGGCGAATTTCTGTGGGCACTTCGCATTCGTATCAATATCAGAACCCAAGAAAATTGAAGAAGCCTTCATGGAACCTGAATGGATTCAAGCTATGCAAGAAGAGCTTCAACAGTTTGAACTGAATAATGTATGGGAACTGGTTAAGCGTCCTGATCGACAGAAGCACAACATAATAGGCACCAAATGGATATACCGCAACAAGCAAGATGAGCATGGTCAAGTTGTCAGAAGCAAAGCTCGTCTCGTTGCTCAAGGATATACTCAAGTGGAGGGCATTGACTTCGATGAAACATTTGCTCTTGTGGCTAGGCTTGAAGCCATACGCATACTGCTGGCCTATGCAAATCATCATAACATACTTTTATATCAAATGGATGTGAAAAGTGCCTTTCTCAATGGCAAGATTGAAGAAGAAGTGTATGTTGCACAACCACCTGGCTTTGAAAATCCAAAACATCCTGACATGGTATACAAGTTCAACAAGGCATTGTATGGCCTCAAACAAGCCCCTAGGGCCTGGTATGACACACTCAAATACTTCCTGAAGAGCAAAGGCTTCATACCTGGTTCCCTGGATCCCACTCTCTTCACGAAGACATATGATGGTGAACTGTTTGTGTGCCAAATATATGTGGATGACATTATCTTCGGCTGCACCAATCAGAAGTATAGTGAAGAGTTTGGATATATGATGCAAGAGCAATATCAGATGTCCATGATGGGGGAGCTGAAGTTCTTCCTTGGTCTTCAAATACGACAACAACGCAATGGCATCTTCATATCTCAAGAGAAGTATCTCAAAGATTGCCTGAAGAAGTTCGGTATGCAAGACTGCAAAGGCTTCACAACACCAATGCCAGCCAAACATCATCTGGGTCCTGACGATAATGGTAAAGAGTTCGATCAAAAGGTATACCGCTCCATGATTGGGTCTTTGCTTTATTTATGTGCATCTAGGCCAGATATTATGCTTAGTGTTTGCATGTGTGCTCGATTTCAAGCGGCACCAAAGGAGTCGCATCACTTAGCTGTGAAGCGAATTCTTCGATATTTGGCTCACACCCCAACTCTAGGATTATGGTATCCAAAGGGCTCAGAGTTTGATTTGGTTGGATTTTCGGATGCTGATTATGCTGGTGACAAGGTTGATCGCAAGTCTATATCAGGCACATGTCACTTTCTGGGACGATCACTTGTATGTTGGTCTTCAAAGAAGCAGAACTGTGTATCTCTCTCCACTGCTGAATCTGAATACATTGCTGCTGGATCTTGCTGCGCTCAGCTTCTATGGATGAAGCAAACACTCAAGGACTATGGCATTCATCTGAAGCAAGTGCCACTCTACTGCAACAACGAAAGCGCCATCAAGATTGCCAACAACCCAGTTCAGCACTCGAAGACAAAGCACATTGAAATTCGTCATCACTTTCTCAGAGATCATGTTATGAAGGAAGACATTGATATCATACACGTCAACACTGAAGAGCAATTGGCAGATATCTTCACCAAGCCCTTGGATGAGAAGAGGTTTTGCAAGTTACGGTGTGAGCTAAATATCTTGGAATCCTCAAATGTCCTGTGATCAGGCACACATCCTAACACTTATGCATATTGACGACTTAGATGTGCAACACACAAAGTAAAGTATATCTTCAATCAATGAAGACATACATTCTAAGTGTGAATACATTAATGTGGAATTTGACTTCGGAGCGCCACGATAATTGTGCGCCGTGTCTGGGTCTAATACTTCCTATACAGTGGGTAACGCCACCACCAAACGTTCCATTTTGAAGTGTTTCACTCATGGCGTTACCTTGCAATATCTTCACATTTGGTTTGGCTTTGAACTCAACATGTCTTCATGATTATCTTCACTACGTTGATTACATAGATATATACATACTAGTGTTCTGTCCTCTACAGCATTCACTTATAGCTATGTCTTCTTGGTTGAATCTTTTGAACTAAGTGAATGTGATCGGACCCTAATCTCTCTATGCTTTCTATCTCAAATTCTATCTCTCCAAGTCATATGCATTCTATTGAAAACTATCGAATGTCTTCACTGCGTCCTTGTCAGCAGAAGATAAAGAGACAACCATAAAATCCGTTTTCAATGCTCATTCCTCCACATAAAATCCGAAGAAGCAGGAACGACCGCCCGACAATCCAGGCGTGCGTGGGATGTGGAACTGCCCCCAAAATACCGCATGATGGCCATGTACTACTCAAATGCGAATCGCCACGGGCACCTGAGTAATAGCGCAGTGCCGCCCCTGCGCCTATAAGTTCACACTTACCGCAGTCATTATCTCCTTCTTCCACCCTCGCATGAACCCTAGCGCCACCGCTAGCACTCGACGACGCCGGAGACGAAGCGCTTCGCTGCCGCAACCTCTCCAACGCCGTCCTCACGCCGACCGCGGACATCGTCTCTCCGCCGTCGCCGTAGGTGTTTTCCGTCGCCCAGTTAGGGCACGAAGAACTGAACTGCTCGGCATCATCTCCCACTTCCGTCTGGCAGTTCCAAGTGTGGTAAATAAAACTTCTTTTTACAGCCCCGTTTGATCTCATGGTTCTGTCACTTTCTACCATAAGAGGTTTATCTTCACACAAGTTAGATCTCTTAATCTGCATCTCATAACATGCCTAGTATATTCACTTGTGCTTCATAAAGTAGTTAGATTCCTCATTTGTACTGATATATGGGTTCGTACAAATCTGGAACCAACTGCTTATCTATGAGTGAATATCTTCGCACGATGAGGTCAATGTCTTCTAAACTGATTAATCTTCAAAACCTTCTGAGAATGCATATGACCTCTTCCCCTTCCCTCGCACCATAATGCTGTCACAGGTACATGTCCGTGGGAGAATCCTTCGGTTCTCATAGTCTGCATTCATTTGCAGAATTCCTAAAGCATCACATAAACTCTCCTGAAGCCAGTTCCTGTTGGACCAGCAAAACAAAGCCTTTGAAGCCTTTGAAAATCTTGAAGCCTTTCAAGTTAAAGTTTATGGCTTCAGAAGCAACAGCAAGGAAGGGGGGCAGATAGAGACGTGAGGGAACTTCCAAAGATCTGCCTGAAGACTTGGCAGAAATGTACAAAACAGATCCAGAAGAGAGCTATGGGCAGCGCAAGACCCAAATTCAATGGATTCGACGCTATTGGGCAGAACAGTGGTTCAAATACCGCTTCGTCACTCAGGAGTATGCTGAGAAAAGTGCCATCAGAAGACCATGGGGGGACATCCGTTTCAAGAATCTCATGCCCAGGACCAGAGATGAAGCCATTGCTCAAGGCTTCTACCCATGCATGGTCCGAGGACCACAGCCTGATGATGCGCATCCGTCGTCACTCCTCTGGTGTCGTGACGACAATCTGTTCAAGCGCAACTACCAGTTTGCTCAACAATCTGCGAAGCTGAACAAGAAGAAATTTTGGTTAGACTTCAACCCTGGCCCCTCCGCACCAAGGGCAGATGGCACACGCTACGCAGAACCTAATGTCATCGGTCCGTTTGCCAACCTTGAGGGCCTTATCACTCACATCTTAGTCCAAGGGACTGCCGTGAATGACCCTCCAGCTGATTCTGAGTCTGATGAAGCTTCTGCTGTGCCGAAGCCAAAGCAGTCAAAGAAGACAAAAACTTCAAAGCCGGCCCCTTCGTCAAAGATCTCAAGGGCGAAGCCATTGAAAACTGCACCTCCTGAAGTCAGTGTGCAGTCTAAAGACGTCTCCCGCGTCTCCAAGCCCCAGAAGGAAAAGGTGCTCCAGCAACAAACCGGCAAAGAGCTCACTGCTGCTGCCATTCTGCGCAGCGAAGCCATTGATCTATCAAGCGATGAAGATCTTGGAGATGACGCTCTAGAGCAGCTTATCAAAAGCAAAGAAGAAGCTGAAATCTTCAACAATTTGCCTCTCTTTGATGTCGCCATCATCCACAACTTCATCGACGAATGGTTTGCCTCACCAGACATAAGCTTCGAAGATCTGCAGCTGCCTGTCGGCCTCAGCGTCGCCTTCCAAGGCGCAATTGCTTCAGAACTGGCCATTGCTCAGCGCATTGTTGAGCTGAAGCAGAAAATTGATCATGAAAAGGCTCAGTTCAAGAAGCACATGGCCAGGCTCAGTGTGCAGGAAGTGAAGAGCTTCAAAACCATGTTGCATGAGCTCAAGGAAAATTTCCTGAAGAAGCGTGCTGAAGCTCAGGGCTCGCGTGAGCCGATGAAGTCTCTGGCAGAACGATGTGTGCAGGCCTACAATGAGGCCGAGAAGCTCAAGGCACTTGGGCGTCCTGGCATCGATCCCAAGATGGCCGCGAAGAAGAAGAAGCAGCCTGCTGTGAATGAACCAGAGGCACCAAGACAAGAAGCTATTCTGATTGTCTTCCCAACCGCCACGACTGGCTCGAAGCCAAAGAGCTGGTCAATCGCTTCAGAGCTTAAGAAGACACGGAATGCAGAGGCTGAAGCTAGGAAGAGGAAACACTCTGAAGCCTCTCCTTTTGACCCCACCAAGAAGAAGCGCAAGATCAAGAAAGCTCGGGCTGCTCCCATAGAGCCCTTGATGGTTGAACCCCTCTCTGTCATTCACCCCAATGCAGAAAGATGACTAACAGTTCATGAGCCTGCTCCCACAGAGGCTCCTGAAGCTGAAGATATTCCAGCAACCGACCCCATAGCTGCTGAAGACATTGGTCACCAAGACAATGTACAAGATGATGCAGCCCTTCCTCAGCTTGAAACAAGCGAACTCATCAGTATTGGTCGTCCTCTGACGCCAATGGCACAAGATGAGTCATGGGCGGATCGCCCTCAGGAGGAAGAAGACTTTGAGGCCCAGCCCACTCCGACCCCACAAGCGTCGTCTGCGTTCCATAGGCTTCGCAAAGGTTCAAGGCCTCAAGTCCATACTGAAGAAATTCCAGCTGCATCAGCCGAAGACAATGAAGAAGCACCACCAGAACCCACTCCCCCGCTCCATCAAGATGCAGTTCTCCAGGAGAACGTGCCTGAGTTTGCTCCTCCAACTACACAAGCGGAGGAAGAAAATGTTGCGGCTGCCACCACAAACACTGAAGCCAATGTGGAGCCCGCCCCACCAAATGCTTCAGCGGACAGCGAAGCTACTGAGCCAGACACTTCTGTTCCTGAGTCTGCTGCAGGTCCACAGTTTGATTATCATATTGAGCACAGGCCTCATGTCCAGAAGCCAGTCCCAAGGCTTCCAAGGTTTCCAGGTCCTGCATCAGCACCTGGCTCCTTTGATATTAACAGCTTCAAGGCGGACAATACATTTTTCAATAGCTCCAAGAACCCCTATTCAAGGGAAAGGATTGTATCAGACAGGTTCTGGAGCTATCCTTAGCGCAGCTACTACTCAAGCATCTTATACAACCAAGGTCGCATCTTCCCGCACAAGTGCCTTGAGGTTGAAGCCATTGCTGGTCTGCCATGTCTTGAGGAAGCTTTGGATTGCTTCAAGCAAGTGGGTCTGCTGCCGTTTGTGACTGATGAAGAGCACTGGAATGAAGAGCTTCTGCTTCAGTTCTATGCCACCCTCCATATAAAAGGATACAACAGAGATCCGAAGACTTGGATCCTGGAGTGGATGACCGGCAATGTCCATCATGAAGCCAATGCATTTGATGTCATTGAGCTCACCGGCCTGCCCACTCCAGGCGAATTCTTCGAGGAAGGCTGTCAACTACATTCTGAAGCTATTGAGAGCATATTCCAGAGGCCTGAACCCAATATGAGTCAGATGCTCTCAATGATGAAGCCATTGCCCCACGATGCTCCTTATCCAACAGAGTTCTTCGTTGAAGACTTTGAGTTCCTGCCCAGGACCATATATCACATCATTCGGCGGACTCTCTGGCCTATTAAAGGGCACTCTCCAAATGCCAAGATCGAAGGTGCAATGAAGACTATGATATTCTGTATCCTTCATGGCAAATGGTTCAACGCACAGGATTTCTTCATACGCCAACTTGCAGCGTTAGGCTCGGATTTATTTGGTTTGAAGTTCTATGCTCCTTGGGTGATGAGGCTAATCAAACTGCACTCTGCGATCTCGTATCAGCCCTCAGCTCGAAACCATCGGATCTTCTTGCCAGATGTGGACACCTCCTCTGAAGCTATATATCCTGAGCCTGCCAAGCAACCGTTGAGTCTTCAGAATGCAGAACACCAGAGCTTCACTTAGAACGATGAAGGTGTTGAAGCCATCTCCAGGGTGTATCCTTTGGCTGGCACTACACGTGCGCCACACCCTGCTTCAACTGAAGCCACTGATAGTGCACCTGCTTCAAGACCCAAGAAGCGCACTCGTGTTCTCACTGATCGAGAGCTTCTTGTGGCCCTTCATCAAAAACAAGATAGGCATCACGACTGGCTAAAGCGTCAGATGAAAAGCCTCTTGGTGGATGTTAATCGTCTTCGAAATCTTGCCACCAAGAATGCTTTTGTCACTCATGAGACGTGCCGTCGTACATGGAAAGGGCTCTCAATGATATGCACTGAAGCTGAACTTGAAGTGGATGGCTTCACAGAGCGCTTCAAGTTTGACACCACACCTCCTAGAAGGGCTGTGATGCGCAACACACCATCACTTGAAGACTCTGAGTTTTCTTCATCTGCTGCCACAGTCACTGCCAGAATCATTGATGAAGACAACGATGCTACATCACCGCCACCTTCTTCAGCACCTCCAAGCTCTGCACCGCCAAACAACTCCACCGACCCTGCTGCGCCTGGGAACGCGTAGAAAACTCTATGTCTTCAAACCTTTTTGGTCATTACTGACAAAAGGGGGAGAAGCATATGATGTTTATAGTCTTCAGGCGGGTCAATATGGGCGGGTGCCTTATGTTTGTTATATTTTGCTTCGTGTTTACAACTCTTGTTTTTGCTTCATTTGGTTCTTTGAGTTGTAAACACTAAAACTCGATGGTCGTCTGCTACTTGTTTGCCACTCTGTTTGCGAAGATAAATTCCGCATGTGCGATGATAAATTCCGCACTTATCTCATTCTGCAGACGTCCATTTTCCATTATGCATGTCATTATCTTCATATACTTTCACATGCATAGTGGATTGTCATCATAAGCTGAAGTGGATCTCCACAAGTACAACCTGCCATGTGCATTTGCATTCCAAAAGCAAATTAACTTATATGCACATCTTCAGGGGGAGCCCTTGCAACTTATGAAGACAATTCCTTTACAATTTCACAGACTATATTCCCCGTTGAAAACTTCAACTAGTTTGTCATCAATCACCAAAAAGGGGGAGATTGTAAGTGCATCTAGAGCCACCCCTAGTTGGTTTTGGAGTATTGACGACAAACCTAGTTGAGGGACTAATGTGTTTGTGAGAATTGCAGGATAATACAGGTAGAAGTCCCTCATTGATTCGGTTTTACTACCAGAGATGACCCCTAAAAATGTATGAAGACATTGAAGACAAAGGTGGTACATGAAGATATTCACTTTGAAGACTATGACAAAAGAAGACACGTTATGAAGCATATGGAGCTCGAAGACTTAGATCTTTCGTAGTTCTTTTTCTTTTGTGTTGAGTCATAGGAACCATCGTACTGTTAAGTGGGGTCCTGGAGAACCAGTCAGAATGACTGAAGTGATGCCTAAACCAAAAACCTATGTCTTCGAGTGAAGACAATGAGAGCGAATCTTGTCCAGAGCCGGACAAGTCAGCTTTGCTTGTAGCCCAAGTAAAGTTGCCATGAGAGTTTGAAATCTGACCGTTGCGACACGTGTCAGTTCCTTAGTGACCCGGGGTCATTTCGGACAAATCAGGTCGGGTTGCCAAGTGGCTATAAATAGCCCACCCCCACAACCATAAACGGTTGGCTGCTCAGATTACAGTGCACGGCTTTTGTCGTTTGAGAGCAACCCACCTCGAAGCCTTTGAGAGAAAATTCCTAGTGAGGAGAAAAGCCCTAACCACCCAGAGCCAGAGCAAATTGGGCATCACTTAGGTCTTCTTGTCTGTGTGATCTGAAGACTTATTACACTTGAGGACTGTGAATCCTCCAGACGGTTAGGCGTCGCGTTCAGAGCATCCAAGAGACATTGTGGATTGCTAGTGAATGAAGTTTGTGAAGGTTTGGGAGTCTACCTTGAAGACTTACCAGAGTGATTGGGCGAGGACTAAGTGACCTTAGCTCAAGGAGAATACGGTGAGGAGTTGGTGTCCTGAACTGTGTGTTCAGGACTGGGTGTTCGGGACTGTGTGTCCTAAGGTTTAAATACCTAGCCGCTCCAACCAGACGTACAGTTGTCACAGCAACTGGAACTGGTCCAACACATCATTGTCTTCAACGAGTCACTGGTTTCATCTTCACTTCCTTTTCTTACTGTTACTCATTGTGAATCCATTGCATACCTGCTCTATCTTTTGTCTTCACAACATGAATGTATGATCTGTTTGGCTTCATAACTTCTTCCTACCTGATCCTTATTACACTGCAGTTGTTTGTCATTGTGCTTTCACTCTATTGAATACATGACCATGGCTGGCCTAGTGTAATCTAACTTCCGTTGCATAGTAATAGGCATAATCTTCGCTGTTTGTCTTCATAACTCTCACGTCTTGAAGACTTTCATAAAAATCGCTTATTCACCCCCCCTCTAGTCGATATAACGCACTTTCACCATAATCGCGGGCACGGCTTTTGAAAGTTCAAATTCCTGTAGGGGTGTCCCAACTTAGCCCATCACAAGCTCTCACAGTCAACGAAGGATATTCCTTCTAGCGGGAAGACCCGATCAGGCTCGGAATTCCGGTTACAAGACATTTCGACAATGGTAAAACAAGACCAGCAAGACCACCCAGATGTGCCGACAAATCTCGATAGGAGCTGCACATATCTCATTCTCAGGGCACACCGGATGAGCAAGACGTCGGGTAAGCCAGCCCAAAGTTGCCCCTGGTAGCCTCGGACATCGCTCAGTTTGGACCAACACTTAGAGAAGCACTAGCCCGGCGGGGTTAAAATAAGATGACCCTTGAGCCGACCGACTCAAGGGAAAGAAAAAGGCTAGGTGGCAAATGGTAAAACCAATGTTGCGTCTTGCTGGAGGAGTTTTATTCAAGGTGAACTGTCAAGGGGTTCCCATTATAACCCAACCGCATGAGGAACGCAAAATCCGGGAACATAACACCGATATGATGGAAACTAGGGCGGCAAGAGTGGAACAAAACACCAGGCATAAGGCCAAGCCTTCCACCATTTACCAAGTATATAGATGCATTAATTAAATAAAAGATATTGTGATATCCCAACAAAATATCCATGTTCCAACAAGGAACAAACTCCAATCTTCACCTGCAACTAACAACGCTATAAGAGGGGCTGAGCAAAGCGGTAACATAGCCAAACAACGGTTTGCTAGGACAAGGTGGGTTAGAGGCTTGGCTCAACAATATGGGAGGCATGATAAGCAAGTGGTAGGTACCGTAGCATAGGCATAGCAAAAGAGCGAGCAACTAGCAAGCAAAGATAGAGTTGATTTCGAGGGTATGGTCATCTTGCCTGCAAAGTTGTCAGAGTTGACTTGATCCTCGTAAGCGAACTCAATAGGCTCCTCATTCACGATCTCGTCTCCCGGATCTACCCAAACAACAACAATAAGCAAACGGAACACAATCAACCACGTGCAATGCTCAAACAACATGATGCAAACATGGTATGATATGCGGGATGCGGATGCAATGCATATGAAAGATTTGACAAGGAATGATTGACCCTGGCCTCAACTTGGAAATCCAAGAGTGCCACTGGAAAGGTGAGGTGATTTCGGTTGAAATTGATATAAAGATCACCGGAATCGGATGCACGGTTTGGGAATGGCAAGCAAAACAAATATGGCACCGGTCTGTGATAATCAGCAAGTAGCCATCTAAATGAAACAAGTTAAATATGCTACAGCACCCAAACATAGCAACAAAATACATGGAAGGGATCCAATCATAATGCTTGACAAAAGATGAACACTGAATTACGGCTAATTCACTCATTAGCAGGTTCAAACAAGCATGGCAAAAGAGCAAATGATAACAGGTTTTAGACTTAGTGAAATTAACACAAGTCTGGAATTTATCATCAGGAAGCACACTTTAGAGCATGAAAACTACAAGCTACAGGAACTTAACATGGCAAGGCAAGGCATGGCATGAAGCTACTCAAAGCACTTAACAAAAGTCCCTTAGTGATCTGGAGCCAAAAGGGATCATAAAATACAATTGCAAGCATGTGAACATGGCAAAAACATAAACATATCTCAGACTTAGTGAAAAACTGGAGCATGCAAAACAGATTAACAAGTAGGCATGTTTACGAGCTCGATACACTCACTACAGAGCATGGCATGACAAACTAAGCATACACCCATCAAGAAGACATAACATAGAAGCTAGACATGGCAAGAACAACATCATAGCATGCACGGATCAACAACAACATCCTCGGCAAAATTGCTAATCATGTCAACAATCTGCCAGGATCATTTTATAGTAAAAGTAGAGCTCGATTGACTCAAGCTAGGGTGCTCCATAAATGCAAACAAAGACATAGATGGATAGAGCACCACAATGTTAACAAAACATCCTTACTTATCATTCTCAAAAGAGGCACGGATCACTAGGAAACAACATGAACATATGGCATAACGACAAAATCAGGACAAGGACTTAGTGAAATTCTAAGTCCCTGAAATCAGCAATACCGATCACGCTACTTTACAAGCTTGTGCTAGTCACCATAAATATCACAAAAATACATGGCAAGCACCTCTGTAAAGATGACATGGCATATAACAAATCACATGTAGAGCTCAGGATTATAGCATGTACACATTAATCATGGCAAAAATGACAAAATGCTTTTGCTGAAATAGATCGGCAACTTTCCTCACATAGCCATCTTCCAACAGCATTTCGGGTATCAAGATGAGCTCAAATGAAAATGATGCAATGAGATGAAATGATGTACTCGTCGAGACAAACATTTTGATATGCTACACGCGCGAATCGAAGCTACGGATGCAGAGTTATGGCATGACAAAATATGCAAAAATGTTAGGGTTTCGGGGGAAAAGTCAACCGGAAATTGGATCTGGATCTGGTGGGCGCGGATCCCGAGGTTCGTCGCCGTTGCACTGTAGCTGGCCGTAATCGACGTCGAGGTCCGCCGGAGAGGAAGAAGGAGACCGGAGAGGCGAGGAGGTGGCGGCTTGCCGGGGCGAGGGGGGTGGCGCTGATGGCGGCGGTGGCCCCGGGCGGCGCGAGCGAGGCCGGACCAGGGCGGCGCGGCGAGCTGTGCGGGGCGGCGCGGGGAGGAGAGAGAAGGCGGCGGGGCGACGTGGCACGCCGTGGTTGGCTGAGGAGGGCGGCGCGGACATGTCCGGCGGCGCAGTAGTTTTGTCTGGGCGCGAGGCGGGAGATGGCTAGGGTTTCATCCGCGAATTTTCGGGGGAGGCCACATATTTATAGGTAGAGGGAGCTAGGAGAGTCCAAATGAGGTGCGGTTTTCGGCCACGCGATCGTGATCGAACTCTCTAGATGATGGAACATGTTTAGATGAGTTTTGGGCCACTTTGGAGGGGTGTTGGGCTGCAACACACACGAGGCCTTTTCGGTCCCTCGGTTAACCGTTGGAGTATCAAACGAAGTCCAAAAGGCACGAAACTTGACAGGCAGTCTACCGGTAGTAAACCAAGGCCGCATGACAAGTCTCGGTCCAATCCGAAAACATTTAACGCCCGCACACGAAAAGAGGTAGAAAGGGACACTGGAGGACATAGGAGCGCCGGAATGCAAAACGGACAACTGGGAAAATGCTCGGATGCATGAGACGAACATGTATACAAATGAAATGCATATGATGACATGATATGATATGCATGACACGCAAGCAATGACAAGGCAACAACAGCAAATAACTGGAGGACACCTGGCACATCGGTCTCGGGGCGTTACAGTAACTGTCAAGTTTCCTGGCAGGATGCCTGTCGTCTCCGCTCAGAGGGGGGGGGGGGCTTGGCTTGGTGGACATTGGGGTCCAGAATACATGCCTCCTTCTGAAGATGGTTCATAAAATCTTCAGTGGCGTGCGTAACCCGTGGACGGTCTGGGTTCGACGTTGGTACCCGGGCGATCATCCAGCTGCCTCGACTCCCACCTGGAAAGTTTTTGCCTCCCTTGTGACGCTCTATCATTCACATACATCGATGAGGGTTGGCAACAGCGAGCGCACCTCTATCTAGCATGACAACTGGAACTCATTGGGTCATTTGGTGGTTGCTCTCCCCACGGCTTATTCGCACTGTCTGCGGCCCAACGCAACCTTGGGGGATTTTGTTCGGTTTGGGGCCGATGCAGTCCCCGTGCATGACTGTTTGTCCAGAACAACGGAAATTGAGCTTCATTTGCTTCGGTCGGCACTTAGTCACGTTCAGTTCTCTGAGGGTGCTGATGAGCGGATCCTTGCTTGGGGTGGGTGTCTTGAGTCCAAGGCGGGCGAGGTGTACCGCATGATCAAATTCTCCGGCCATGAGCTCCTCCTACATGACCTCAATTGGGATGGCTTCATGCCCATCAAGGTCAAGGTGTTTGCCTGGATTCTCCGACATGGCAACACTCGTACACGTGACTTCCTACATCGGATTGGCTTCCTCGAACATGGTGACTGCCCTTTTTGCCCCGGTCGGTCCGAGACGATCGCGCACCTATTCCTCGAGTGCCCCCGTTTACATCCGATGTGGCCGCGTGTCCTCAGCAGCGACAGTGTGCTCGTCGATTGCTGCGTCGAAGATGTTTGGCATGCCTTCTCTGCCTGCCCCCCTCTTGGAGCCGTCCCCTTCTCAGCACAGCGATGTGTTTTATTCTTTGGGTTATCTGGAAGACCAGGAACTGGATGGTGTTCGATAACATCCGAACCTTTGATCTTGACTTCCGGGATTCGATCCGGGAACATCTTCGACTGTGGGTGGTATGGGCTCCCTCCCATGTGGATTGTACCCCGTTGCTTCGGTGGTGCGAGACTGTGTGTAGCTGATGCCACCTCCCCCCCCTTTTCATTTCTTTCTCTTTATATGAGCTCCCTCGAGCTATGTAATAACTGGCCCTCTGTCTTATTATTAATACAAAATGAGTTCAGGTGGGCGATCACCCCCCGTTGACTGCTCAAAAAAAAATGTTTCACTTGAGATCACAAGTTCGTGTTCGTTGAGAGCACACGTTGGAAGCACACATGTTAGTGTTATCCGGGAGCAAAAATTAGTGCTAGTTGCGAGCACATGTTAGGAGTACAAGTTAGTAATGGGATATTAGTTTTGAAAAAAGAATCTAAAAAAACCACCCATTACTTTTGTGTATGGGAAGAAATTCCACCAAAAATCTCAATTTTGCGACAAGTGGCATAGATGTGATGCGTCACTTGGAACCACCAAAAAGATGAAAGTAACCTTGTAAATAGTACCCTTTAACTAGTCATTCATATCCTTCGGCACTCATTTCGTTGCAGAGAGTGACAAATAGGGTTTTACCGTTCACCTAGTCGCAATGCTACATGGAGCCTGGCAACCAACTAGGCCATAGACC
This sequence comes from Triticum dicoccoides, assembly GCF_002162155.2. Lineage (NCBI taxonomy): Eukaryota > Viridiplantae > Streptophyta > Magnoliopsida > Poales > Poaceae > Triticum > Triticum dicoccoides. The sequence goes on from NC_041392.1 coordinate 170,801,156, forward strand.
GATGGATGGGAGTTGTTATGTTGTGGGGGAGTTATATCTCGCTTATAGAAAGATGATAGCTCCACTCTTCCGTACAACTCTCATATGGGTCGTCCCATTAGAATGTGGGAGCTCGCTCGTTTGCGTCTGGCTGTTGCGTTTGGTCGGTTCACTCTGGTTTTTCAAATTTTTTTCTTTTTTATCAATGTTTTTTATATTTTCAGCAATTTTCTTTGGTTTTTCTTTTTTCTTCATTATAACTTTTGTTTTCTTTGTTTTCACTAGCTTCTTTGTTTTTTCTTGGTTTTCACTAATTTTTTTGGTTTTTCTTCATTTTTTCTGTTTTTCACAGTTTTCCTTTCTTTCTTTTTCTTCGGTTTTCTTTCTTTCTTTAGTTTTTATTGACTGTCTTCGTGTTTTTTCATTTCTATTTCTTTTTCACTAGTTCTCTTCGGTTTTATTTGGGGTTTTCTTTCTTTCTTTTTATGTGTTTTTCTTTATGGTTTTCATCAGTTTCAGAATCTTTTTGGATGACTTTTTTCTTTTTTCTACGTGTTGTTTGTATTTTTCTCTCTCTTCCATGTAAAAATTATGTACATGTGAAACAGTATTTTTATAAATGTTGATTTTTTTTAAAAAAATACTTAACACATTTTTAAAAATAAGTGTTTTCCTTGTCTAGTTTTTGTACACATCAAGAATATTTTTATACACATTTAAAAATAATAATACATGATTAATATTTTTAAATACAATGATTAGTATTTTTTTAATACAATGAGTAACATTTCTTTCAAGTACATGTGTGATGTCTAGTTGTTTCCATAAATATTGTACATTTTTCATATGCATCTGAAGCATTTATTTCATATATGTTTAACATTTTTCAAATATATGATTACATTTTTAATAATGCCATATACATGTTCTGAAATGCATGAACATTTTTAAAATGTCACGAATACCTCTTTTTATATGCTATCAAACTTTTTCATATACATTTGAAACAGTTATTTTATATACATTTAAAGTTTTTTCAAATATATGATAAGAATTTTTTATAATGTTACTTACATTTTTTGAAACACATGAACATTTTTAAAATGTCACAAACATTTTTCTAATATGATATCAATATTGCTTTGAATTGAGCTAACAATTGTTTATATTGTGTTAACATTTTTCAAATTCATGATTTATTTTTTACTTCTTTTCATGTTTTGAAATATATGTGCTTATAATATTTTAAAAAGTAACAATAAAAAACGGATTTGCTAATTCCCACCTAGATGAGAAATAGTTAAGTCACATCTAACTTACTAACCACACGATCCAAGCGCTCAAGATTCGTGTTTTTCAACACTTTTTGTACCATTTTGTGTGTTTTTCCTTTTTTGAGATAGATTTCGTGTTGTTTACTGTACGTGTTGTTTGTCCCAGTTTCAAATCCATCGCTGACAAGCAACTGGGGGCCCGACCCTTTTTGTCTTAGTTGCAAATCCATACCCAACGTGCAACTAGACACTACATATGTTTTTGTCCCGGTTGCAAGCCTACTCTCGACATGCAAATGCGTCCGCCTCCTTTTTGTCCTAGTTGCAAGTTCAACCTTGATACACAACTGCTTTGTCTCAGTTATAAGTCGACCTTTGACACGTAAC
>NC_041392.1:170802966-170838000 GCF_002162155.2 Triticum dicoccoides
GGGATGCCTCTTTTCTTGTCCTAGTTCCGAGTCTACCCTTCTTACACAATTAAGCCCGACCCACTTTTTGTCCTAGTTACAATTCCTCCCTTGCTTCTCCTACTAATTAATTAGAAATCCTTTTTACAAATCTCCTCCTCAGAGCGCCCTGTAATCTTACTTTTTTTATGAATGGTACACTTTAAGACGTTCAAAATAGAAGAGATACGTAACTTGGGGCCTGACCCCTTTTATCTCAGTTGCAAGTCCAACCTGACATGCAACTGGACCTGGACCATTTTTGTCATAGTTGCAAGTTCATCTTCGATTTGTCTCTGGGTGTGATTTTGTCCCTTTGTTTTGTCTAGAAGCCCAATAACATAAAAGGGCCACTTAAAACATGAACCTTCGATATTGGTATGTTGCGACAACTGTGCAGAAATTGCATGCATGTACTTACCTTAAAGCTGGCAAATTGAGGTAATTACCTTTCTACCAAAGCTAGCTAAACTAAGTAAGGCAGACATTTGAAACTTGAGACGGTTGGAAGCATGCATGCAAAAAAAAAGAGTAAGAGTGAGATTTGATTGATTGATTAAAAACAGCAGAGTGAGATGGATGCATTTATTTGGAGCGGACGTGACAGGTTTGTAGAGCTGTAGAACTTGGTACCCTGTGGTCGCTTACACGGTTACACCAGCCCAATGTGTTGTTCCGTGGGCAGCAGAGTTGTAGAGCTTGCGGTGAACTTGCGTCTGCCCCTTGAGGGCATCTACAATGCTAGGAGCTTACATAGGCGCTTATGGAAAATAATAATAAATAAATAAAAATCTGAAATACACCTAAGCGCCTCATTCCTCAATGCTAGACGTTAATTAACTAAACAACGTAGACCCTAAGTGCTGGAAGGAAAATGACCAAGCGCCGGGTGCGTGGTTTGGCGTCGATGCCAGGGTTGACACCAGGATTACACCCAGCAACCGCTAATCTGCCGGGATTACGAACCTGGCGCCTGACCTAAGCGCCCGGCAATGGAGATGCCCTGATGATTGTGTCGGCTGCTTCCGTCTGAGCTCTAGGGGTGAGCGACTCTGTCGGTCGATGGTGCGGCGTCCTTTGAGTCAGGGTGAGAGGACAGGTGGGTCCTTTTCAACGATAGAGACAGAAGTTAGTGCGTCTTATTTCATCCATCCTGTGGTAGACGATGGCACGAGCTCCCTCGTGTGCTTTGGCCGCTGCATATTTGTCTTGCTCTGACGCTTCATAGGTAACGCCCGGCCTCAGCCTCTTTTCCAAAAGACGCAACGTGAAGGCATGTGAGTTTGGTTTGTTCTTTGTGTAGGGTGCACCCGATGGAATGAACGAAGTCATGTAATTAACTTATGATGATGACAAAAAAGAATGTTGGTTGGCTCCATCCACGAATAAGTGTACATCTAGGTTTTGTTCTAAGTCAAAGTTTTTAAATTTTAACCAACTTTATAAAAAAATAGTAGTAACATATATGACATCAAATTGGTATTATTATCAAAGTACATTTGAAAATGGATCTAGTGATACCAATTTAATGTTATAAACTTTGACTTAAGACAAAATTTTAAAATTTTAAAACTTTTATTGATTTCGCTGGTAGAGGGTCTGATTTTAGCTTTTTTTGAGACAATGATTTTAGCTTATTAACGTACAACGACGGCAAAAAAATCGACTTACCTGGAACCTAACTGCGCCGGCCCATTCGCGACGCCCTGACGCGCGCGGTCGCTCCAACTCGCGTTAGGCGAGGTATATGCGCGCCCGTTATGCTGGGCCCCTCTGCGGCGACCATGCGTCGTACTACATTGAATCGGCTCAATCGTCCGCTGGCTTTGCAAGTTCTGGCATGCATCTCCCACCTCATTTAAAAAAATATATGCAGTAATCATGTGTGAGCTGGGTACATGCGAATGCGCCGCGCAGCAATGCATGTCGCTCTAGACCAGAAGTACAGATGAAAGAAGGTGACGCCTTGACGAGACCCGAGTTTCAAGCATTCAAACTTCAAAGCCGTGCCGGGCAGAACCGAGCAAGTGTGGTAACCTGGACTATATGGTCAAATTTGCTCAGAGTGGAAAGCACGGCGGCCGTGTGCTATTGACCAGTTGACTTCATGCCTTCACACATATTCTGGAGCATGAAAATTCCATTTTTCTTTGCTCTGGTCAATCAAGAGTACATGCATACTAGTCCTAAATTAGTTGTATTGCCCTACATTAGTTGGATTGCGCTGAATAAAGTTGCATCTTGTGAGGACAATAGGACTATGACAGAGTATATTACTCCCTCATGCTTGCTTATTAGGCGAGATTTAAGTTGCATGTTTGTTAGGCACTAGTTTACGGCACAATTATTAAATATTACTCCCTCCGTTCTTAAATATTTGTCTTTCTAGTCATTTCAAATGAACTATCACATACGGATGTATGTAGACATATTTTAGAGTGTAGATTCACTTATTTTGCTCCGTATGTAGTCACTTGTTGAAATATGTAGAAAGACAAATATTTAGAAACGGAGGGAGTAGAAGGGTTGTGTGCGTTTGGTTGTATCTTTTTTTTTTTGCAGGGGTGAAAGTGTTTTATTTCATAGATGCAGAGTTATATCCAGCTGGCAAAATCTCAGCGATACAAGGTGGACAATTATGTAGCCAACAAGCTATGTTACACTTTACTCTCACATGGTTCGCCAGGACGATCCGCTACTCTGTTTTGATGTCTAGATATTTTCACATGAAGAAACTCTCTACCCACTAAGAGGTGCTTAATCTCTGAGACTAAATGACCATAAGCCGATCGATCAAGAATATCAAAGGACAATGAAGAAAGTGTCGTGGAAGAGTCAGATTGGATTACCATGGGAAGGTCTGATGGCTCAAAAGCTGGTGCTAGACCCTCCCTTATTGCATGTAGTTCCGCATCGAAGGCATCATTGCAGAAGAAGAGTCGTCAATAAGCATCAAAGATCAAGCTTCCATCTGGATTCCTGAGGACCATCTCTGAACTCGCAGTCCCGTCTCAGGAGAATGAACCGTCGACGGCAAGGGCGACCCGTTCCACAGCAGGAACAGACCATGATCTGGCTGACGCAGTTTCCTTGTTCCTGGGTTCTGACCACCCCTCTTCCTCTACCATATTACCTTTGATCATCTCCTTCGTGATGCACTTTTTTTGCATGCCATATAGAGTACAGATAGCTATTCAAAAAGTCGAGTACAATTTTTTACCGGAACTTGGTCCTTTCCATGCAATAAAGCGGTCCACAAATGTCAGACTCCATATTAAAATCAACACCATGTCACGTACCCTCTTAGTGCAGTTTGCTAGCACACTGAGAAGCCATTCCTCCCCAATATTTACTAGACGTTTGTTGCTTGGGATTAGCCATATCCTCCTCATTCCTTCCTATAGCTGCACTGCTTCCTTGCATGCCACCAAAGCGTGGAAGGATCTCTCATCTTCGACACCACATAGCGGGCAAGTTGCACGTGTTCGAAGGTGTCTATACTGCATGCACTTAAAGGTAGCAAGGGCACTAGTTGCCGCCTTTCATGCCATCACTTTCATCTATTGCGTGGCAGCGACTTTCCAGACAAGGTTCCAAATCGGTTGTGTACCATCATCAGGTTGAGCACTAAAAGCACCATTAGAAAAGGCTTCTTGATGGTTTTGCATAGCTATAAGATGGGCACTCCTAACTGTGAAGCAACCACTTTTCTCCGGATGCTAGGCAAGAAAATCATTTTGCTGTCTCAACATACGAATCTTACGAATTTGCAGCACATCCATAGGTCAAAAGTGCCCATTAAGCAGTTGAGTATTCCAAATACCATTGTCATCCATAAAGTTTAAGAGACTTGGTTCAAGCAACAATGTGTTCGGTTTGAAGGACACAAGGGATCCATAGGTTTCGCCAAGTATGAATGTGAGTACCATTACTCATCCTCTAAATAATCGTTTTTTAAGCAATTGAAGACCATGCTCGATACCACGCCACACCGCAGAGACGTTGCCAGCAAAAACCGTGTCCATCAAATTCTCATTGGGGTAGTGTTTTGCATGCAGAAGTCATGCACACAAACTACCCGGAGACTCGAGAAGGCGCCAAGCCTGCTTAGCCAACAATTGGTTCTCATCTTTTTTATTTCATGGCTCGTGTGGAAGATGGCCGGGTATGTTTTTTTCCATGCGGTATTATGTTGGGCCATTTCGGGAGGTATGATTCTATGTTATCTGTTAATCAAGTCACACATATGTTGGATATTTTCTTGCGCTGATGACCACATGTACTACATTAGTCCTACAATGTCGCATGTTGGCATTTTTTTGCCAGGTGATGAGAGAGTGTGTGGGACCGATGTGCTTTTATAGGCTGGTTGCTGCCGATATATTTGATAAATTGTTGACTTAGCCAAAATGGCGAATCAAATCTAAAAGTGTACACCTCAATCGAAATTGACTCAGTCAAAACTACAAACCAAATCGTAAATTGAATACCTCAATTGAGTGAGTGAGCTCCCAAATTAGGAAGCATGGTCCAAAACAAAGGAAATAGGTCACCTAAAAAATTGTTGACTCTGTCGAAATCATGAGCCAAATCAAAAAACAGATATGCCTTAATTGAATGAGAGGGCTCCAAAATAGGGAGTATATAGTGAATTTAAGAATTAAGCATATTATTGGATACCGAACATCAAACGTGTGGGCCGATCCCTGTTTGGCTGGGTACAACCATTCTTCTAACTATCTAAACAATAGTTGATTCTTAATAACTAAATTTTGAAAAAGACCGTGACATCAAACTTCTTATATATTCTTTATTTGTTGTCATAATTATGTACCGATACATATGATTCTTTGTAGTTCACCACAAACATATCGCGGTTAACAAAAGTACAAAAGCCGACAGCAACTACTGCTAAACTTGAAAAAATCCACCACCATACACTACGGAAAATTATTCATAAAAGAATGGAACTAACCAATGCAATACCCAAGTTAAATAAAACTAAATCAAAGAACCTATAGTATGAAGCACCAGCGGTGTATAAACCAAGTTCATGTGTAGGCCTGCCAGTTCGCGCTGGCTAGCTAGCCACCCCCGACCCCCTCAACCTGAAGGTGGCGGCGGGCATCCACCATTGGGGTCGTTCGTCTTGCACGACGCCCCCTGAAGATTCTGCAGATACAGTCGCTGGAGAAGCTGGAGGATGGACTCGCCGTTGACTACGCCGGCAGCGGACGCTCCGGTCTGCACATTGCCGCCCAACGGCCGCGCCGAGCTCGACCCGACGAAGAGCGCCGTGATCGCCAACATCAGGATCACCAGCACAACAAACTTGGATTTCATCATCATTCTGAATTCTGATCGGTTGACACAAACTAACTTTGCAAATAGCGCTGTGGATAGCTGGATTGTGCTGCAAAGGTTAGCACTGTGAGATGGTTGAAATACTCTTCAGGTATCGCACTATTTAAAGAGAACTGATCAGCTGCATTTCTCTTGAATACCGCGTACGTACTCGCAGCGTGTGCGACTGGGCAGATAATTTGACGAGATAAACAGTGAACGGAGAATTCTTTCTGCATGCCTATCCGCACCTACCCGGACGTTGCACTGCTGCTTACTACTAATACAGTGCGAACTCTAACCGAGGCAGTGCTGTGCAAGTCCACATGATTTTTACTTGAAATCAACGTGCTAATGTTCATCCCAAATAACACTACTTCCTTCTTTGAGTATTAGTTGTGTAACTTAAGTGAGACGGCAGGGTCAAAACAAAAAACTTAAGTGAGACTAGCTTGGTATTTCAGATCTTCACATATTTTCTTATGCACAAAAGCCGATCCACCAAATCTTGGAGATTATGTATCAGAATATGAATTTTGGTTGTTTTTTTCTTTGTAAACAATCTTCTTGCTCACATAGCATCTTCTGGAACAAATCCACTTTTCTAGGAAGATGTAACATTTTGGGATAATGTACCCTTGTTTTTTTGGGAAAACCCTATGGTTCTTTATGGACCCTCTTATGCATTATGTGTGCCCTGCAGTCGCAGGTCTTTTTTGGCTTGCTTAGTGAAAATATCGTGTGTGCTATAAAAAAATTTAGATTCATCATCGAACAAATTTCTAAACATATATTTTTTGTCACATATTACAAATATTTCGCTAGTTAAATTGTTGATCTAAGTTTCCGTGCTAGACTTATATTCCCATCCGGAGTGAGTACTGTGTGCTGTTGTTGCTTTATCCAGTTCTTTTAAAAAGAAAATGCTAAACTTGAGAGTTGTATGAAATTTCTACACATATATTTTGTGGCATAATATAAATATTTCACTAGTTAAATTGATGACCTAAGTTTCCGTGGCACTTACATTCCCATCCTGAGTGAGTATTGCGTGCTGCCGTTGCTTTATCTAGTTCTTAAAAAAATGTTGAACTTGAGAGTCAAAACCACAACCTCACCATTGAGGTCTAGATCAATCAACCAATTGACTAATGGCGCGTCGGCTCTGCGCGACTCCCCAACATTTGGTCATACATAGCAACCAATAGGGTTTACCGTTCAGCTAATCCCGATGATATATGGAGGCATGCACTAGATAGGAGTTGTGTTGGGTCGAACTGTCGGAGACGTGAGCAGAGGTGTCGTGAAAAGCAGATGTTTTGTGCATAAAAGTTAAATCATGTGTTTCTTTTTATTTTGCATATTAATTTTGTCTTAAGTCTAATATTTAAAAGTCTGTCTATATTTTTAGAAAAATATAAACATTCATAATACCAAATCAATATCATTATATCTATCATGGATTCTATTTTCATATCATATTTATTTAATACTGTAGATATTGATAATTATTTGTTTGGTCAAACTTTATAAAGTTGGACTTAAGCCAATTTTTTTACCGAAAAGACTTACTCGAGATCCTTGTGGTTTAAGGAATCAGGGCGTTGCCGAGGGAATGGTCCAGTTGTTTTGGGAGGTTATTTGAATATAACCATAGAGATACACAAATAATATGCAAACTCAAGAAAATTAATATGCGAAGTAAGAAGAAACTTGGGAAATACTATATGCTTTTTTTTGAATAGTTTGGATTGCTTACCACATGCGTTACATGGTTGGGAAATACTATATGCAGTTATACATACGGTATATATATGATATTTTTTTAACCAAAAGTGATAAGTATTCGGTCTTGTATAGTCCATTCTTTTTCCTTATTTTGTGAACATTTTTTATGTATCATTTATTTGAAAATCAATAAAATATACACACCAGAGTTCTGCTGTTTCCCCTAAAAATGATAGTATCCATTAATTATGCTGACCCCTCCTGGTCAGCAGGCGTCGTACACATTTGAATCGGTCCCAACATCTGCTCCCTTTGCAAGTTCTCCCATCTCCCATCAGCGAAGCCGAAGTGTACACTAGTTAAACACATGAACGAAGTTGTCTTGACAAGACCCGAGTTCGTGCATGGATACTCGAATTTGTCATTTCAAACTTCAAAGCCGTACCCAGCACCAGCAGAAGTGAACAACTGCCTGGATTATATACGGTCATATTTGCTCGGAGTGGAAAGCACCGCGTCCGTGTGTTATTGACTAGTTGACTTCCTATAGCAATTCCATTTGTCGCAAAAAAATAAATCCATTTGGAGCATGAAACTTCAATTCTTTTTTCCTTTGGTCTGGTCAAGAGTACATGCGTACTAGTCTACATTAGTTGTATGCCCTACATTAGCGGGTCGAGTCGACGAAAGATCCATCATAAGCTTCCGTTGGCTTCATGTTTGACTTGGACCGGGCCAGAATAAAGTTGCATGCGTTTGGATAATGACATACTCCGTATATTGTACTCCCTCATGCTTGTTTGTTAGGCGCTAGATTTAAGTTGCATGTTAGTTAGGCGCTAGATTAGAGGACACTGATTTAATATTAAGCCTATCATCATACTATTCACATAATTTTGCGGATGTCTCGAATTGGAGCAAACTGAATACATATTCTGATTTGAGAATATTTAGATTGATTTACGACTGTACCAACGATGCATTTCTATACATAATGACTGCACGTCACTCCGGCCATGGATCAAGACGTCCAAGAAGTCGTCCAGGTCGCAGAGCTTCTCGTTGGGTGTTCTAGTGGAGATCCGAGCACTGATTAGGTCGAGGTTAAGTTCCTGCCGCACTTCGGACTGATCATGCCCTCTCCATCTCTTGTTGTCAAAGGTTTGGAGTAACCTGACTTCGAATTTTGGTCTTTTTTACTTCTAAAAAAGCTGAAAGTTGGATTCAATCAAATTAAGATAATGATTTATATTTGTGGATGATGGATATTACTCTTTTTTGAAACTTATCTCAGCAATTTGAAAGTCTGATTAAATTATTGAAAGTTTTAACCAGATTTGCTAAAGGTTCATATCAAAATATATAAAAGTACAACTCACATTTTTTGAAATCCTGGTTATATTATTGAAAGCTTAACCTACAATGTCTGAAGTTCACCCTCAAAATTTTGAATGCTCCAAATTGATTTTCTTTTTTGGCAGGGAACTACTCCCTCCGTTCTAAATTACTCATCGTGATTTTAGTTTAAATTTGAACTAAAACCACAACGAGTAGTTTGGAACGGAGGGAGTAGATAGGCAAGCTGCATGCAGATGCATATTGGTCCTATGTAGAAAATCAACCCGCCGCAATGGGTGACTATGAATTATCAGTGTTTACTTGGCTAGAGCTGCAGATATTCAAGACTAATATAATGAAGTCGAATAACATCTCGCTACCGACAAGAACATCTGCTACCACCCAGGGTATGATCCTCTTAAATGAGAAATATAGAAGCTGTGGGTACATCCACTCTTCTGATCATCTAAACAATGACTGGTTCTTAATAATTAAATTTCTAAAAAGAATAGGACATCAAACTACCTATCAACTTCTTTTTATTGAAAAGTCACTATTATATACCGATACATATGGTCCCTTACATTTCACCACGTGAATATATCACGGTTAAGAAAAGTAGAAATACAGTCAGTAACAAGCTCAGTTTAGATATAGTCTGCATAAACTGAAATGGAAAATTCACACCCTTACACTTGGGGGAAATTATTCGTCAAAGAATGGAACTAACGAATGCAATACCCAAGTAATTAAATGAACGAAACTAAATCAAAGAACGTATAATATGAAGCACCAACACCGTGTAAAGCAAAGCACCTCCTCAACCCATAGGTGCGGGTGGTGGGCATTTAACGTTGGGGCTGTTCGTCGAGCACGACGGCCCTGGTAGTCCTCCCTGAAGGTTCTGCAGATACAGTCGCTGGAGAAGCTGGAGGCCGGAGTCGTCGGAGACTACCACGGCAGCGGTCTCTCCGGCCAGCGCATTGCCGCCCAACGGCCGCGCCAAGCTCGACCCGACGAGGAGCGCCATGATTGCCATCATCACGATCACCGAGGCAACGAACTTCGATCTCATCATCATCATATTCTAAATTATGGTCGGTTCACACAAACAAGCTTTGCAAATAGCGCTATGCGTCGCTAGCTTAGCTAGATCGTACAAAGGTTAGCACTGTGAGATGATTGAATTACTCGTTAGGTCTCGCACTATTTAAAGGGCACTGATCGGCTGCATTTCTCTCGAATACCGCGTACGTACTTTCATCGTGTGCGACTGGGCAGAGAATTTGACGACATAAGTATTGAGCGGAGAATTCTTTCTGCATGCCTGTCCGCACCTACGCGGATGTTGCATGCACTGCTTCTTATCTCTCTGAAAAACATGGTGCGAAGTCTAACCGAGGTAGTACGAGGCACTACAAGTCCACATACGATTTTGACTTCAAACCAAGGTGCTAATGTTCATCCCAAATAAGTTTAGTACTCGTAGTTGTTACCGTGACTCAACAAGAAAGGTGCTAATACGATAAAGGGTTCCTCCCGCTTTATAGATAAAGCATCATCCAATACAGCCAGCTCGCTGGGGCCGCAACATAAACAAGCCCAAAGAAAAAAGAGAGAAAAGGAAAGAGAAATAAATGCCAACAACGGCAGATCAACGAAACGAAGATGGCCGGCAACCGCTGCACCCTCTGGAGAAGTACCACCACGCATCCAGCACTCCGAAGCGCCGTGTACCAAGCAACACCTTCAAGAAGGAGGCGCCGACAACGCCGCTGTTGCCCGGACTAGTCCTAGGGTTTCGCCCGGTACGCAGGGGGGGGCAGGGGGGTGTACCCGACGCCCTCCAGGAAGGTTCGGCGGCACCCGTAGGCGTCGCTGCGTCGGGGCCGGATGAGCCGCCAGGGGTTTCTCCTGACCCAACCCCTCCCCCCCCACCACCACCCCAAACGATCCATTGTGCACCGCCCAGCATGCCGCCCGCCAACATGTGCCACCATGGTCGCCGAACCAACTCCGCCTTCTCCCTGAGGTCACCGACACGAGACCTGGAGAATGGGAGAAGAGATAGTGGGCTCAGGGGCATCCGCAACACAGCCTACGTGGGGGGGGGGGCATCCACCACCGCCGCCGCGGAGCCGACCAGACGCACAGATAAGGGGTCTTGCTACCTCTTGAGAACTGCGTTGGTTTTCCCCGAAGAGGAAGGGATGATGCAGCAAAGTAGTGTAAGTATTTCCCTCAGTTTTTGAGAACCAAGGTATCAATCCAGTAGGAGGCTACGCGCGAGTCCCTCGTACCTGCACAAAACAAATAAATCCTCCCAACCAACGCGATAAGGGGTTGTCAATCCCTACACGACCACTTACGAGAGTGAGATCTGATAGATATGATAAGATAATATTTTTGGTATTTTTATGATAAAGATGCATAGTAAAATAAAAGCAAAGGAAATAACTAAGTATTGAAAGATTAATATGATGAAGATAGACCCGGGGGCCATAGGTTTCACTAGTGGCTTCTCTCAAGAGCATATGTATTCTACGGTGGGTGAACAAATTACTGTTGAGCAATTGACATAATTGAGCATAGTTATGAGAATATCTAGGTATGATCATGTATATAGGCATCACGTCCGAGACAAGTAGACCAACTCCTGCCTGCATCTACTACTATTACTCCACTCATCGACCGCTATCCAGCATGCATCTAGAGCATTAAGTTAATGAAAACAGAGTAATGCCTTAAGCAAGATGACATGATGTAGAGGGATAAACTCATGCAATATGATGAAAACCCCATCTTATTATCCTCGATGGCAACAATACAATACGTGCCTTGCTACCCCTACTATCACTGGGAAAGTACACCGCAAGATTGAACCCAAAGCTAAGCACTTCTCCCATTGCAAGAAAGATCAATCTAGTAGGCCAAACCAAACTGATAATTCGAAGAGACTTGCAAAGATAACCAATCATACATAAAAGAATTCAGAGAAGATTCAAATATTATTCATAGATAGACTTGACCATAAACTCATAATTCATCGGTCTCAACAAACACACCGCAAAAAGAAGATTACGTCGAATAGTTCTCCACAAGAGAGGGGAGAACATTGTATTGAGATCCAAAAAGAGAGAAGAAGACATCTAGCTAATAACTATGGACCCGTAGGTCTGAGGTAAACTACTCACACTTCATCGGAGAGGCTATGGTGTTGATGTAGAAGCCCTCCGTGATCGATGCCCCCTCTGGCGGAGCTCCGGAACAGGCCCCAAGATGGGATCTCGTGGATACAGAAAGTTGCGGTGGTGGAATAAGGGTTTTGGCTCCGTATCTGATCGTTTGGGGGTACGTAGGTATATATAGGAGGAAGGAGTACGTCGGTGGATCAATAGGAGGCCCACGAGGGTGGAGGGCGCGCCTGGGAGGGGGGGAGGGTAGGTGCGCCCCCTACCTCGTGGCCTCCTCCTTTGTTTCTTCACGAGGGTCCAAGTCTCCTGGGTCTTGTTTGTTAAGAAAATCACGTTTCCGAAGGTTTCATTCCGTTTGGACTCCGTTCGATATTCCTTTTCTTCGAAACCCTAAAATAGGCAAAAAAACAGCAATTCTGGGCTGGGCCTCCGGTTAATAGGTTAGTCCCAAAAATAATATAAAAATGGATAATAAAGCCCAATAATGTCTAAAACAGTAGGTAATATAGCATGGAGCAATCAAAAATTATAGATACGTTGGAGACGTATCAAGCATCCCCAAGCTTAATTCCTGCTCGTCGTCTAGTAGGTAAATGATAAAAACAGAATTTTTGATGTGGAGTGCTACTTGGCATAATTTTAATGTAATTCTTCTTAATTGTGGTATGAATATTCATATTCGAAAGATTCAAGATAAAAGTTTAATATTGATATAAAAATAATAATACTTCAAGCATACTAACAAAGCAATCATGTCTTCTCAAAATAACATGGCCAAAGAGAGTTATCCCTATAAAATCTTATAGTTTGGCTATGCTCTATCTTCATCACACAAAGTATTTAAATCATGCACAACCCCGATGACAAGCCAAGCAATTGTTTCATACTTTTGACATTCTCAAACTTTTTCAATCTTCGCGCAATACATGAGCGTGAGCCATGGATATAGCACTATAAGTGGAATAGAATGGTGGTTGTGGAGAAGACAAAAAGGGAGAAGATAGTCTCACATCAACTAGGCGTATCAACGGGCTATGGAGATGCCCATCAATAGATATCAATGTGAGTGAGTAGGGATTGCCATGCAACGGATGCACTAGAGCTATAAGTATATGAAAGCTGAACAAAAAGAAACTAAGTGGGTGTGTATCCAGCTTACTTGCTCATGAAGACCTAGGGCATTTTGAGGAAGCCCATCATTGGAATATACAAGCCAAGTTCTATAATGAAAAATTCCCACTAGTATATAAAAGTGATAACATAGGAGACTCTCTATCATGAATATCATGGTGCTACTTTGAAGCACAAGTGTGGAAAAAGGATAGTAACATTCTCCCTTCTCTCTTTTTCTCTTTTTTTATTTGGGCCTTTTCTCCTTTTTTATGGCCTCTTTTTTTTCGTCCGGAGTCTCATCCCGACTTGTGGGGGAATCATAGTCTCCATCATCCTTTCCTCACTGGGACAATGCTCTAATAATGATGATCATCACACTTTTATTTTTCTTACAACTCAACAATTACAACTCGATACGTAGAACAAAATATGACTCTATATGAATGCCTCTGGCGGTATACCGGGATATGCAATGAATCAAGAGTGACATGTATGAAATAATTATGAATGGTGGCTTTGCCACAAATACGATGTCAACTATATGATCATGCTAAGCAATATGACAATAATGGAGTGTGTCATAATAAACGGAACGGTGGAAAGTTGCATGGCAATATATCTCGGAATGGCTATGGAAATGCCATAATAGATAGGTATGGTAGCTGTTTTGAGGAAGGTATATGGTGGGTGTATGATACCGGTGAAAGGTGTGCGGTATTAGAGAGGCTAGCAATGATGGAAGGAAGGAAAGTGCATATAATCCATGGACTCAACATTTGTCATAAAGAACTCATATACTTATTGCAAAAATCTACAAGTTATCAAAGCAAAGTATTACGCTCATGCTCCTAGGGGGATAGATTGGTAGGAAAATACCATCGCTCATCCCCGACCGCCACTCATAAGGAAGACAATCAATAAATAAATCATGCTCCGACTTCATCACATAATGGTTCACCATACGTGCATGCTACGGGAATCACAAACCTTAACACAAGTATTTCTCAAATTCACAACTACTCAACTAGCATAACTTTAATATCACCATCTTCATATCTCAAAACAATTATCAAGCATCAAACTTCTCATAGCATTCAACACACTCATAAGAAAGTTTTTACTATTCTTGAATACCAAGCATATTAGGATTATTTAAGCAAGTTACCATGCTATTTAAGACTCTCAAAGTAATCTAAGTGAATCATGAGAGGTCAATAGTTTCTATATAACAAATCCACCACCGTGCTCTAAAAGATATAAGTGAAGTACTAGAGCAAAACTAGAGCAAAACTATATAACTCAAATGATATAAGCGAAGCACATAGAGTATTCTAGCAAATTCCAAATCATGTATGGCTCTCTCAAAGGGCGTGTACAACAAGGATGATTGTGGTAAACTAAAAAGTAAAGACTCAAATCATACAAGACACTCCAAGCAAAACACATATCATGCGGTGAATAAAAATGTAGGTCCAAGTAAACTTACCGATAGAAGTAGACGAAAAGAGGGGATGCCTTCTGGGGCATCCCCAAGCTTTGGCTTTTAGGTGTCCTTAGATTATCTTGGGGGTGCCATTGGCATACCCAAGCTTAGGCTCTTGCCACTCCTTTTTCCATAATCCATCAAATCTTTACCCAAAACTTGAAAACTTTACAACACAAAACTTAAAGTAGAAAATCTCGTGAGCTCCGTTAGCGAAAGAAAACAAAAGACCACCTCAAGGTACTGTAATGAACTCATTATTTAATTATATTGGTGTTAAACCTACTTTATTAAAACTTCTCTATGGTTTATAAACTATTTTACTAGCCATAGATTCATCAAAATAAGCAAACAACACACGAAAAACAGAATCTGTCAAAAACAGAACAGTCTGTAGTAATCTGTAGCTAGCGCAAGATCTGAAACCCCAAAAATTCTAAAATAAATTGCTGGACGTTAGGAATTTATCTATTAATCATCTTCAAAAATAATTAACTAAATATCACTTTCCAAATAAAAATGGTAGCAGTTCTCGTGAGCGCTAAAGTTTCTGTATTTTACAACAAGATATCAAGACTTTCCCCAAGTCTTCCCAACGGTTCTACTTGGCACAAACACTAATTAAACACAAAAAAACACAACCTAAACAGAGGCTAGATAAATTATTTATTACTAAACAGGAGCAAAAATCAAGGAATAAAAACAAAATTGGGTTGCCTCCCAACAAGCGCTATCGTTTAACACCCCTAGCTAGGCATAAAAAGCAAGGATAGATCTAGGTATTGCCATCTTTGGTAGGCAATCCATAAGTGGCTCTCATAATAGATTCATAAGGTAATTTAATTTTCTTTCTAGGAAAGTGTTCCATGCCTTCCCTTAATGGAAATTGGAATCTATTATTTCCTTCCTTCATATCAATAATTGCACCAATCGTTCTAAGGAAAGGTCTACCAAGAATAATAGGACATGAAGGATTGCAATATATGTCAAGAACAATAAAATCTATGGGCACATAATTCCTATTTGCAACAATAAAAACATAATTAATTCTTCCCATAGGTTTCTTAATAGTGGAATCCGCAAGGTGCAAGTTTAGAGAGTAATCATCAAAATCACAGAAACCTAACAAATCACACAAAGTCTTTGGAATCGTGGAAACACTAGCACCCAAATCACATAAAGCATAGAACTCATGTTCTTTAATCTTAATTTTAATAGTTGGTTCCCACTCATCATAAATTTTTCTAGGGATAGAAACTTTCAATTCAAGTTTTTCTTCATAAGATTGCATCAAGGCATCAATGATATGTTAAGTGAACGCTTTATTTTGACTATAAGCGTGAAGAGAATTTAGCACGGATTGCAACAAATAAATACAATCAATCAAAGAGCAATTTTCATAATTAAATTCCTTGAAATCCAAAATAGTGGGTTTAGCAACATCTAGGGTTTTAATTTCTTCGATCCCACTTTTATCAATTTTAGCATCAAGATCTAAAAACTCTGAATTCTTGGAACGTCTTCTAGGTAAAGGTGGATCATATTCAGTCCCATTATTATTAAGATTAATATTGCAAAACAAAGATTTAATAGGGGACGCATCAATAACTTTTAGATCTTCATCTTTATTTTCATAGGAACTAGAAGAACACACTCATAAAGGCATCTTTCTTAGCACGCATCCTAGCGGTTCTTTCTTTGTACTCATCAATGGAAATTCTCACGGCTTTGAGAGAATCATTGATATCATGCTTAGGTGGAATAGATCTAAGTTTCAAATAATCAACATCAAGAGAAATTCTATCAACGTTCCTAGCCAACTCATCAATCTTAAGCAATTTTTCTTCAATCAAAGCATTGAAATTGTTTTGCGAAGTAATAAATTATTTAATATTAGATTCAAAATCAGAGGGCATCTTATTATAATTTCCATAAGAATTGTTGTAGGAATTACCATAATTATTAGAGGGATTACTAGGATAAGGCCTAGGATTAAAATTTCCTCTATACGCATTGTTACCAAAATTGTTCCTACCAACAAAATTCACATCCATAGATTCATTATTATTCTCAATCAAAGTAGACAAGGGCATATCATTAGGATCAGAAGAAACACTTTTACTAGCGAATACATTCATAAGTTCATCCATCTTTCCACTCAAAACATTAATTTCTTCTATCGCATGCACCTTTTTATTAGTAGATCTTTCAGTATGCCATTGAGAATAATTAACCATAATATTATCTAGGAGTTTAGTAGCTTCTCCTAAAGTGATTTCCATAAAAGTGCCTCCCTCGGCCGGATCTAAAAGATTTCTAGAAGCAAAATTCAATCCGGCATAAATTTTTTGTATAATCATCCACAAACTCAAACCATGAGTAGGGCAATTACGTACCATTAATTTCATCCTCTCCCAAGCTTGTGCAACATGTTCATGATCAAGTTGCTTAAAATTCATAATATCGTTTCTAAGGGAGATGATCTTAGCAGGAGGAAAATATTTAGATATAAAAGCATCTTTGCACTTATTCCATTAATCAATACTATTTTTAGGCAAAGATGAAAACCAAGCTTTAGCACGATCTCTAAGTAAAGAGGAAATAACTTCAATTTAACAATATCGTTGTCCACATCTTCCTTCTCTTGCATATCACACAAATCAACGAAGCTATTTAGATGGGTAGCGGCATCTTCACTAGGAAGGCCGAAAAATGGATCTTTCATGACAAGATTCAGCAAAGCAGTATTAATTTCACAAGATTCAGCATCGGTAAGAGGAGCAATCGGAGTGCTAATAAAATCATTGTTGTTGGTATTGGTAAAGTCACACAATTTAGTATTATCTCGAGCCATCATGACAAGCAAGCAATCCAACACACAAGCAAACAAAAAGCAAGTAGGCAAAAAGAGGCAAATAGAGAAAGAGAGGGAGGATAGAGAGAGAGGGCGAATGAAACAGCAAGGGTGAAGTGGGGGAGAGGAAACCGAGAGGTAAATGGCAAATAATGTAATGCGGGAGATAAGGATTGTGATGGGTACTTGGTATATTGACTTTTGCGTAGACTCTCCGGCAACGGCGCGAGAAATCCTTCTTGCTACCTCTTGAGCACTGCGTTGGTTTTCCCCGAAGAGGAAGAGATGATGCAGCAAAGTAGCGTAAGTATTTCACTCAGTTTTTGAGAACCAAGGTATCAATCCAGTAGGAGGCTACACGCGAGTCCCTCGTACCTGCACAAAACAAATAAATCCTCGCAACCAACGCGATAAGGGGTTGTCAATCCCAACACGGCCACTTACGAGAGTGAGATCTAATAGATATGATAAGATAATATTTTTGGTATTTTTATGATAAAGATGCATAGTAAAATAAAAGCAAAGTAAAAAAGCAAAGGAAATAACTAAGTATTGGAAGATTAATATGATGAAGATAGACCCGGGGGCATAGGTTTAACTAGTGGCTTCTCTCAAGAGCATAGGTATTCTACGGTGGGTGAACAAATTACTGTTGAGCAATTGACAGAATTGAGCATAGTTATGAGAATATCTAGGTATGATCATGTATATAGGCATCACGTCCAAGACAAGTAGACCGACTCCTACCTGCATCTACTACTATTACTCCACTCATCGACCGCTATCCAGCATGCATCTAGAGTATTAAGTTAATGAAAACAGAGTAACGCCTTAAGCAAGATGACATGATGTAGAGAGATAAACTCATGCAATATGATGAAAACCCCATCTTGTTATCCTCGATGGCAACAATACAATACGTGCCTTGCTACCCCTACTGTCACTGGGAAAGGACACCGCAAGATTGAACCCAAAGCTAAGCACTTCTCCCATTGCAAGAAAGATCAATCTAGTAGGCCAAACCAAACTGATAATTCAAAGAGACTTGCAAAGATAACCAATCATACATAAAAGAATTCAGAGAAGATTCAAATATTATCCATAGATAGACTTGATCATAAACGCACAATTCATCGGTCTCAACAAACACACCGCAAAAAGAAGATTACATCGAATAGTTCTCCACAAGAGAGTGGGAGAACATTGTATTGAGATCCAAAAAGAGAGAAGAAGCCATCTAGCTAATAACTATGGTCCCGTAGGTCTGAGGTAAACTACTCACACTTCATCGGAGAGGCTATGGTGTTGATGTAGAAGCCCTCCGTGATCGATGCCCCCTCCGGCGGAGCACCAGAACGGGCCCCAAGATGGGATCTCGTGGATACAGAAAGTTGCGGTGGTGGAATTAGGTTTTTGGCTCCGTATCTGATCGTTTGGGGGTACGTAGGTATATATAGGAGGAAGGAGTACGTTGGCGGAGCAACAGGGGCCCCACGAGGGTGGAGGGCGAGCCTGGGGGGGGGGGGTAGGCGCGCCCCTACCTCGTGGCCTCCTCCTTTGTTTCTTGACGTAGGGTCCAAGTCTCCTAGGTCTTGTTTGTTGAGAAAATCACGTTCCCGAAGGTTTCACTCCGTTTGATATTCCTTTTCTTCGAAACCCTAAAATAGGCAAAAAATAGCAATTCTGGGCTGGGCCTCCAGTTAATAGGTTAGTCCCAAAAATAATATAAAAGTGGATAATAAAGCCCAATAATGTCCAAAACAGTAGATAATATAGCATGGAGCAATCAAAAATTATAGATACGTTGGAGACGTATCAGGCCTACCAGGCACCGAGGCTCGGCCGGACCCAAAAGGGTCCGGACAGCCCCTGCCGGTGCACTGCAGCTCGCTGGCCGATGAAGCCACCACCGCCCGCAGACCACCGCCTTCTCGCCACCAACACCAAGGAGCAGCGTCGCCACACACCGAGGCACCGGCCCACCCTAGTCCACATGGAGCCCGAAAGGGCCCAGATCTGGGCCGCCCGGGCGCCGCTGGCCACCAGCACCGCCACGCCGCCCCGCGACCAACGGCCGCACCATCGCACCGAGGACCTCGAAGCCTGCCGCCGAGCACTAGTAGAAAAAGGGTCAAATGTGAGACACATTAGTCCCGGTTTGCATTTGAGCCGGCACTAATGTGTCCATTACTGCCGGTTCAAACGGCTAGGCGGGAGGAGATCTTTAGTGCCATTTCATTGCGAACCTTTAGTATCGGTTCATGCCACGAACTGGTACTAAAGAGGCTGGGGCCCGGCCAGCACCTTTAGTACCGGTTCGTGGCATGAACCGGTAGTAAAGAGGTTGTGGCAGGCTGTTTTTAGTCCCACCTCGCTCCCCTAGCAAGATTTTTACCACCTTAAATATGTTAATTCTCAAGCTATCACAAGCACTTGGTCTTCATTGAACTCTATGTGTAGAATTTGTGGTCGCAATATGAGTCTTCACCGGTTTCTAAACAGTTGAGGACTCATATTGACAATTCGGTTTGTACACAAAAAGATCATTGATAATCAATGTATTTTTGATGTATATTTTTACAAGTTTACGCCCTCACTCTCTCCACTCACTCGGTCTCCCCCTCAATCCCCCGCGCCGGTCCTCCCCCGCCGGCCGCCCCTCACTCTCTCCACTCACTTCAAAACTGGACGCACTTCTTGTACAAACTGGACAATCTCTTTCGGAGTATCAGGGTTTTGGACGAGAATTCATCTGTTACACGGGCACTTCATTTTTTAAACTTATTTGAACTCCAGACTTTTTTGCGTTTGTCAGGACCCCGATTCCAAGCCACATCGATCTAGCCGGTAACACCTCATATCACTTTGCGGCCTCACGCACGGTATCCCACGGGTGTCGCCTTACCGTGGCCCGGGACCATTTGCGCCTTTTGGCTCACGTATATGATAGTGTCGCTAGCATCCATATGACAGAGAACCCGGGCCAACATGGCTTGTCGTGAACCCAAAGCGGCACAGACCTATGGAGACAGGCATACATGAATCACATCGAGCATGTCGGTCATCAGCGAGTGATTCTGGGCTGTAGCACTGGGCTAACAGGACTCCGGGGAACCTGGGCTGTAGCAGGCTAGGCAGGACTCCGGATGTCACCGCGTGACATTTCCCCGAAGGGACAGACATAGGAACAACGTGAAACACATGCCGGCCAGTTTAGTGTCCTGAGCATTAGTGCTGGGCTAGGAGGACTCCGGTGAACCGGGCTGTAGCGGACTACTATGGCTCGAGGAACACTAGACTACATTTCCACATAAGAAAGGCTGCCAAGGATAAACAACTAGATTGTCGGATCCCACTCATACCAAGCATTTCAATCATACACACAATATGCCCGATATGAGTACATACAACATGGCATCACAACAAAACTCTACAACTCAAGTACTTTATTTAAAGGCTCCAGAGAGCCATACATACCAAGTTCATAC
This sequence comes from Triticum dicoccoides, assembly GCF_002162155.2. Classification (NCBI taxonomy): domain Eukaryota; kingdom Viridiplantae; phylum Streptophyta; class Magnoliopsida; order Poales; family Poaceae; genus Triticum; species Triticum dicoccoides. The sequence goes on from NC_041392.1 coordinate 170,823,526, forward strand.
AGATAGGGGTCACATGACCCGACACTCAAGTCATACAATCATACAAGCACATGCGGAAGCAACTAGTCTGAGTACAGACACTAGAAAGAAAGAAGGCTTCTCGAAGCCTGTCTATCTACATAGGGCCCTCCATGGCCAGGATCACCACCTGGGTGGCTAGTCACTCGTCGACATCAAGGTCTACGTAGAACCCATCAAAGGGGGCGGTGTTGTCGTCTGAAAACAGTAATTAAGCAAACATGAGTACAAAGGTACTCAGCAAGTCTTACATCAGAACCTAATATACATGCTCATTCTCAAGAAGGTGGTGGGGTTATTGCAGCAAGCCAGCCTTGACTCTTGGCTAAGCTATCCTACGGTACTCCACTAGTAAAACAATTTTCGCACACGAGTCCACTACTCACCAACACAATACTCCACCGGGGATCCTCTCTCGTCATCCTACGAGAGGGCCATCCTCGGTACTCACACTTATCTTTAGTCTTTTAGTAGTATCCATTAACTTGTCTATGAACTGTATAGGCAACCAAGTAGTCCTATACCCCGGACGCGGCTATTCGAATAGATGATGTTAACCCTGCAGGGGTATACTTCTTCATACACGCTTTCACCACTTACCATCGTTAACACGACATGTACTCGTAACCTTCAAGCGGAAGCCCAGCGAGGGTGTCGGCCACGGCCTACCTAAACACTTAAGTCTCTGGTCCAGGTGTATCACCGATCCAGGTTCCATCCGCAGGGAGTCCGGCCGAGGTTTCCACATACGGCCCCGAACGATGTGAACAAGGTTCCTGAGACACCAAACGGGTGACTCGGTACACCGTGCCACGGTGTATCTACCGCAACATAGCCCACCCCTAGTGTCAACGCTACGCACGTCCGCCAACACATAACATACAAACACCAGAAACTATTTGCAACTCCTGGACAGAGTACTAGGGTATTTAAGAAGCCAAGAGGGTCCATTGGTTTCGGGCCCAATGTACGGTAGTAACTGCATCTTAAATCACACATACAGATCTCAGTTCTTATGGACGGTCTCAATGAAACAACCCACCATGTACTCCTACATGGCCTCTCATCGATACCTTTACCAAAACATGTTCAACACATCCCTCATATTACCGACATAATCATATCACTCTAGCCCATCACCCAAATGAACCAGACCTGACACAACTCTAAGCATAGCAGGCATAGCAAGGTAGGAATCACATACATGGCTCAATCAACTCCTACACATGCTAGTGGGTTTCATCTAGTTACTGTGGCAATGACAGGTCATGTAGAGGATAAGGGTTCAACTATCGTAGCACACAGCAGTTTGAATCGCGTTGTCTTAATGCAGTAAACAAGATCAGAAGCGAGAACATGGGTTTGTATCGGAATGATCAATGGGTTGCTTGCCTGTTGTAGTGGTAGTAGGGTACTGCCCTTCAGACGGATACTCGGGGTTATCCTCGGAGGCAGAACCTACCACGAAAGACACACCGAAGCATAATTAACACATGGCAATATGCAACAATATGATGCATGCTATGAAATGGCAAGATGAAAGTGTCTTGGCCTAATGCAAGCTAAAACAGAAGGGGATGAACTCATTTGAATCAAAGATTCAAATATTAGCTCATTAAACATGGCCTTATTAGAGCATTACCTTATTCTGCTTAAACAGCAAGGTTAACTTGTTTTGTCATGCATGAAACCATTACAGATGGATAGATTGAATTTTTCTGATCATTTTTCATATATAAATCTTTGCATTTGGAGCTATGGTTGATTTTCCTATGATTTTTAGAAATTTTGACTATTTTCTGGAATTTCCTATATAAGAATAATTCCAGTAATTGAATTAATGAGTCAGCATGACATAGGTGTGATGTCAGCGGTCAACTGGGTCGGCCAGGTCAAACCTGACTGGTGGGCCCTCTCTGTCAGTGTCACAACTAGTTAACAGAATTAGATTAACACTAATTAGCTGTCAGTGGGGCCTGGGCCCACATGTCAGTGACTGAACTAATTAAACTTAGTTAAAACTAATCCTAAACTAATTAGCAGACCGGCGCCACCTGTCATAGACTCAGGAGGGGTCTACCTGGGCCCACATAGGGGTCAAACTGAGTCAAACTCGCCGGCGTTTAGCCGTCGGCGAGGCCAGATGCGGCGGAGGGCTGCGGGTTTCATGCTCCGCCACCAAAACGACGGCAGAGAGCATCTACGCATAGCTGGGAGCAAACCGCATCGAGTGGTGGCAATGGGTGGAGCTAGGGTGGCCGGAAACGTCGCTGGCGACGACCTTGGCGGCCACCGGAGTTCGGGCGAGGCCGAAACCGAGGCTGCGGGGCACGGCCAGGCGCGTGGAATGGTGCTACGGGCTCCTGGGAGCGCGGGGAAGACAAAGGCGTGCTCGGATTCGAGCTTACGCGCCTGTGGCCACGGCGGCGACATGGCCGGTGGAGCCGAGCTCTCGGCCTCGATGGCAGAGGGGGTTGGAGGACGCGGATGAGTGCGGGGAGAGGGGCGGAAGAAAGATGGGCTCGCAGCGGTTGCAGAACGCGTCTCAGCGGGCTCGGGGGAGGTCGGACGTCGTCGGGGTGTTGCCGGCAATCATGGCGGACCGAGGAAGAAGAAGGCGTCGGGGAGGTGCTTGGAGGCGTCCGGCGTCGCGTGAGCCGACGAGGAGGTCGAGGACGGCAGCGCGGAGCTAATGGGCTTGTCGGAGAGGCGAGGGGGTGGCTCTGGTGACGACTACGGCGAACGGCGGCAAGGATCGCGCTCGGCTATCGCGGGAGAGGGTGAGGGAGATGAGGGGGAGAGTGAGGGAGGGAGAGAGGGGGACGTGGGGGTCGGCGTGGCACCCCTAGATGCCTCCAGGGCGTCGGCAGAAGCAAGAGGTGGCCGGCGTGTGGCCGCGGGCGCCGGCCACGCGCTCCTCGTCCTCCTGGCGGGAGGAGGAGGACGAGTGGCAAGGCCAGTCGGCTGGGCCGAGCCAGATGGGCTGGGCCAGCACAGGTGAGGCCCAGGTGGGTTTCCCTCTCACTCTTTTTCTTATTTGTTTCTGTTTTCTATTTTTTTCTGCAACTGTTGGGCTTTATTAAAAATACTAAAATGTTTCCAATAATCCTAAAAATAATTGTGGGCTCTGTTTAGAATATTTCCAACAGCAAACATTTATTTCCAGAATTATTTGAGCATTTAAATTATTTTATAGCATTTAAATGCCCAAAATCAAATACTTATGATTTAATTCAATGACCTTCTGTTGACCTAGAAAATTGTGCACCAATTTTGCCAGAGGTTCCAACCCAAGACAAAGAGAGTGAACTTTTTAGAAGGGCATTTCAGGTTCATTTATTTTTTTAGTAAACCCTAGTTGTTTCCAGGGGGGTGTTGGGGTTCTGTCATCCCCATTTCAAACTTAAAAGGAAATTAAACATGATGCACACTCTAATGCTTGAACTAGCTAGGGTGTGACAACTCACCCCCACTCAAAAGAATCTCGTCCCGAGATTTAGGATCCTATGGAAAGAAGGTGGGGTACTCGAGTCGAAGACGATCCTCCCTTTCCCAAGTGGCTTCTTTCTTGGAATGGTGTGACCATTGAACCTTGAGAAACTTGATATTACGACGTCGAGTGGTACGCTCAGCTTGATCAAGGATACGAACGGGATATTCCCGATATGAGAGGTTATCTTGTAGATCAAGCGTTTCGTGGTCCACTCCACGGATAGGATCCACGAAGCAACGCCTGAGTTGAGAAACGTGGAAGACATCGTGAACTCTGGAAAGATGCGAAGGTAGTTCCAATTGGTAGGCAACTTCTCCTTGTTTGGAAAGAATGCGAAAGGGTCCAACGTAACAAGGAGCCAATTTGCCTTTGATACCGAAACGATGGGTTCCCTTTAACGGAGTAACCCGAAGGTAAGCCTTCTCGCCGAATTCATAAGTCATAGGCTTATGTTTGCGATCATATTGACTCTTTTGACGAGATTGGGCTGTTTTCAATTTCTCACGAATAACGCGAACCTGTTCTTCTGCTTCCTGAATCATATGCGGGCCAAAGAGTTGTCTTTCCCCGGTTTCTGACCAGTTAAGAGGCGTTCGACATTTTCGTCCATAGAGAACTTCGAAAGGAGCCTTGCCCAAGCTGGCTTGTTAGCTATTGTTATAAGAAAACTCCGTGAATGGAAGGCAATTCTCCCAACCCATTCCAAACGAGATGACAGAGGCTCGGAGCATATCTTCTAGAATTTGATTGACTCGTTCTACTTGACCACTTGACTGAGGATGGAAGGCGGTGCTAAAGGAGAGATGAGTTCCCATAGCATTTTGGAAACTTTCCCAAAATCCAAAGGTGAAGAGACTCCCACGGTCTGAGTTAATTTCCAATGGAACACCATGAAGAGACACTATTTGGGAGATGTATAAATCGGCTAGTTGGCTAGCGGTGATACTCTCACGAACAGGTAGAAAGTGGGCTACTTTGGAAAGACGGTCCATCATGACGAAGATGGCATTATTCCCTCTCTTGGTCCTGGGAAACCCAGTGATGAAATTGATACTGATTTTATCCCATTTCCACTCAGGAATAGCCAAAGGTTGAAGGGTGCCAGCAGGCCGTTGGCGCTCTGCTTTAACACGACGACAAACGTCGCAATTAGCAATGTATTGAGCGATTTCTCTCTTCATCCTAGTCCACCAAAACCTCTGGCGTAGGTCTTGATACATTTTAGTACTACCGGGATGAATGGTGAGAGGGGATTCATGAGCTTCCTTAAGGATCAGTCGCCTCAGGTTTCGTGCCTTTGGAACCACTAGGCGATTTCCAAAGTATACGACACCTTGATCATCAATGGAGAAACAATTCACGACTCCTTTCTTAATGTTTCTCTTAATACGGGAGATTACCGGATCTACCTTCTGTGCCTTGATGATCTGATCCGTAAGGGTAGGTTTCGCCACCAGGGTGGATAGGAATCCTCGAGGAACAATGTGAAGATTAAGCTTACGAAATTCCTCATGGAGAAGTGGTTGACTTTGTTGTAACATCAGGTTGTTACAATAGGATTTACGACTTAGTGCATCAGCCATGACATTGGCTTTGCCCGGGGTGTAAGTTATTCCTAAGTCGTAATCTGAGATCAACTCGACCCAACGTCTTTGCCTGAGAGTCAAATCTGGTTGGGTGAAGATATATTTCAAACTTTGGTGATCGGTGAAGATCTCGCAACGATTACCGAGGAGGTAATATCGCCAGGTTTTGAGTGCATGGACTACAGCTGCAAGCTCTAGATCATGTGTGGGATAATTTTCCTCATGTGGGTGTAATTGCCGTGAAGCGTAGGCAATTACCTGACGATCTTGCATGAGTATGCAACCTAGTCCTTGTCGCGAGGCGTCGCAATAGATAATAAAGTCCTTGGAGAAATCTGGTGGTACCAGTACAGGAGCAGATGTTAGGCGTCTTTTCAGTTCCTGAAAGCTGAACTCGCACTGTGGAGTCCACTCGAACTTTTTATCTTTCTTGAGGAGTTCAGTTAGAGGTTTAGCAACCTTGGAGGAATTCTCAACGAAGCGGCGGCAATAGCTCGCTAAGCCAAGGAAGCTCCGAACTTGCTTGACCGTCTCAGGTGGAGTCCAATCAAGGACGGCTTGAACTCGCTCGGGATTGACAGCAATACCCTTACCAGAGATTACATGGCCTAGATAGGTCACTTCTGGCAACCAAAATTCACACTTGGAGAATTTGGCATAAAGGCGATGCTCTCGAAGTTTCATCAATACCAGCCTTAGATGTTCGGCATGTTACCCCTTCATTCTTGGAGTAGATGAGTATGTCATCGAGGTATACTACGACAAATTTATCCAAATACTCCATGAAGACCGGGTTCATTAACCGGGAGAAGGTAGCTGGGGCATTGGTTAAACCAAAGGACATAACAGTGTACTCGTATTGGCCATAACAAGTAACAAAGGCCGTTCTGGGAATGTCCCCATTTCTGATTTTGATTTGATGGTAGCCCAACCTCAAATCCATCTTGGAAAAGACTGAGGATCCAGCGAGCTGATCATACAGATCGTTGATCCTGGGAAGCGGATACTTGTTCTTGATGGTGACCAGGTTGACAAGTCGGTAATCTACAACCATTCGATCCGTTCCATCCTTCTTCTTGACGAAGAGGACGGGGCAAGCCCAAGGAGAGGAACTAGGACGGATGAAACCCTTTTTCAAGGACTCATCGAGTTGGTTCTTAAGCTCGGCTAGTTCTAAGGGTGCCATCTTGTAGGGTCTTCTAGAAATTGGAACGGTTCCTGGAACAAGGTCTATCACAAACTCGACATCCCTGTCAGGTGGAACACCTGGAAGTTCTTCTGGAAAGACATCCGGAAAGTCTCGGACTACCGGAACATCCTCAAGGTCTGGAAGGGGGTTGGCATTTAGGGAGTAAAGTTGGCGCTTGGCCACTCGAGTTAAGACATTGACTGTCTTGCCCGATGGGTGAGTAAGTTGAACGGTTCTAGTGGCACAATCAATCTTAGCATAATGAGCTGACATCCAGTCCATACCCAAAATGATGTTTATGTCCGAGGACTTGAGAGCGATTAAGGAAGCAAGGAAGACAAGTCTATCGACAAGAATTTCGTTCCCATGGCTTACTCTAGAAGTTTGCCATTTGGAACCCGGAGTTTGAATTACCATGGAAGTGGGCATGTCACAGAATGTCGTGTTATGCACTCGAGCATAGTTCTCGGATATGAATGAATGAGATGCTCCAGTATCGAAAAGAACAGATGCTGGATGGCAGTTAACAAGGAGCGTACCAAGGACGACGTTAGGATCCTCTGAGCCTCCTCGGCTGAAACATAGTTGACATGGCCATGGGCAGTGGTGGCCGGCTTGGCATAGAATGTCTTTCCCGCGGGCTTACCATGGCCAACGGACTTTCCAGTTTGATTGAGGTTGTTCTGGGGACACTCTCGACTATAGTGACCCGGCTCTCCATACTTGAAGCATGTCACCACATTGGGGCGTGGAGCAGCATTAGCAGCGGGGCCACCATAGGGCTTGGGCGGTGCAAATTGCTGGTTGGGACGAGGCGCCTCAAAGGATGGCCTCGGGATGAACCTGGGTGGCAGTGCCGTGCTTGGGATCCACACCCGGCGCTTCTGAGCTCCAGAGCCTGATGAAGAGCCAAAATCACGGGAGTGCTTGCGTGAAGCATCATAATCAGTCTGGCCTGTCTCAGCACTGATGGCTTTATTGACCAACTTCTGAAAGGAGGTGCACTCGTGCAGACGAAGATCGCGGCGAAGCTCAGGGCTAAGTCCCTTGAGGAACCTTGCCTGCTTCTTAGCGTCAGTAGATACCTCTTCAGGGGCATAACGTGCCAGATTCCCAAATTCACGACTATATGCATCCAGAGTCAGTCTTGCTTGGGTGAAATTGCAGAACTCCTCCCTCTTGCGATCCATGAGACCTTCCGGAATGTGATGTTCATGGAAAGCTTCACTGAATTCAGCCCAAGTAGTAATTTGGCCGACCGGGCGCATAGCTTCAAAATTTTCCCACCAGAGGCTAGCTGGGCCTTCGAGATGGTAGGCAGCATAAGTAACCTTGTCGGCTTCAGCTACGTTGGCAGAACGTAGCTTGTGGGTAATGCTGCGAAGCCAGTCATCCGCGTCGAGGGGCTCGACGGAATGGTTAAACTTTGGTGGGTACAGCTTGATAAAGTCATTGATTGACACCAAATCATTTTGCGGATGGCGTGCAGTGTTCTGCTCAATCCGCTCCAGTAGGCGGTTAGTCTCACGCTTATTTCTTTCCGCCTCCAGCATTACTTCGGCCAGAGAAGGCGGGTGAGGCAGATTTTCACCCCTAGCTGCACTGGCTTCCCCCTGCTCCGAGGCAGTAGGGTTGTTGCGGGTGTTGACCATTCTAGGAGAAAACAAGACAATGGTTTAGATAAGGATGGCTCAAACTTAGCAAGGAAGTGCAGAATGTAATGGATAACACGGAATGCAGAGATGTTCATCCGTATGTCATGGTAATATAAAACTGCCATATATATACCAACGGTCATACACATCATACATAGTTTAGTACAAGCCCAGGCTACAATACAACTATGATGAAAGACGTTACATCTCATCGGAGGCATTCCAAGCTCCTATACATTATTTGTCTACACCTCCGGAATTGATTACACACAAAGTCATATTCCACAAGTCACGCAGGACAGTGGAGATACAACTACTACAATACTAGTGATACTACTACTAACTCAGATAGCTCTGTAGTAGTCCTCATAGAAGTCACCTCCATAGCCTGGAAGTTCAACGTGATCATCCGGGAACAGACGGTCCTGAGGAACCTGTGGACCATAGGGGCTAGGATGAGGTCTTGGACCAACAAATGGTGGCCCGCGGGGACCACGGGGTGGGGTGATGCCTCCCACATCACGCCAATCCACCATGTCTGGCAGAGCAGATCTCACAGGATATAGATCCCTTGTATCCATACATCCAGCTTGCACCGCAGGTGCAAACCGAGTCAATGTGGCCCAATGATCAGCACGGGTATTGAAAAGCTCCAGCCTCAAGGCCCGATTCTCTTGGTTCTTATCTTCGAGAATCTCGGCAGTGGTACGAGTTAACGAGTCCTCCTGGGTGGAGTCAGCATAGATAGCCTGAAGATACCCTTGCGCTCCCAGAAGTGAAGCTGGCATGTAACGGAAGTCGGTGTTCCGAAGCAGGCCAGTCCGGACTCGCATGATGGTCATCATGGAATAGGCAGCATCCTGCACAGCCATCTCAACAGTAACCCCGAGTCCATAGGAACAGTGAAGGGGCTCGGTAGATCTAGGATAAGAAGGAAATATCCTGACAGTGCAGAAATATTGGCTTTGATTAAAGTCTCGGAATTGCTCTTCGATGGTGTATTCGGGATACCAACGGTAACCCGTCTCGATCATTACCCGGACTAACATAGTAGTATGACCGGGCACGTCGAGGCACCGGGTCAGGCGAACCACTTGGTTTTGAGCACGGTTGGCCATCTGAAAGCACAACCACAATGCAAAGACATTAGAATTTCTAGGGAAAATTGGACAGCATAACAGCTGTAAATGCTCAGAAAAAAGATTTGAGACATCCGCCACAGTTTGCAATACCACTCAACAACATCATATCAAGGTTCTGATCCAATTAGCAACATACTAAAAATAGTAGAAACTGAACTGGGACTTGTAACAACAATCATATAAGCTACTACGGATTAGTAACACGTGAACCTGATAGAAGAAGAGAGCCTAGTCCTTAACCCACGTTGAATGAGAAGAGAATGACTCAGAGCAGAGGGCATAAGGTAAAGGAGTAAAAGAGCCTTACGTTCCCTCCCACAATCAATTCCCCTACATATAACTAAAGCATTTCTAGACTTGACATCGACCAGTTTGGCTCAACGAACCTACAGGCAGTCCGGCTCTAATGCCAACGCTGTCAGGACCCTGATTCCAAGCCACATCGATCTAGCCGGTAACACCTCATATCACTTTGCGGCCTCACGCACGGTATCCCACGGGTGTCGCCTTATCGTGGCCCGGGACCGTTTGCGCCTTTTGGCTCACGTATATGATAGTGTCGCTAGCATCCATATGACAGAGAACCCGGGCCGACATGACTAGTCGTGAACCCAAAGCGGCACAGACCTATGGAGACAGGCATACATGAATCACATCGAGCATGTCAGTCATCAGCGAGTGATTCCGGGCTGTAGCACTGGGCTAACAGGACTCCGGGGAACCTGGGCTGTAGCAGGCTAGGCAGTACTCCGGATGTCACCGCGTGACATTTCCCCGAAGGGACAGACATAGGAACGACGTGAAACACATGCCGGCCAGTCAAGTGCCCTGAGCAGTAGTGCTGGGCTAGCAGGACTCCGGTGAACCGGGCTGTAGCGGACTACTATGGCTCGAGGAACACTAGACTACATTTCCACATAAGAAAGGCTGCCAAGGATAAACAACTAGATTGTCGGATCCCACTCATACCAAGCATTTCAATCATACACACAATATGCCCGATATGAGTACATACAACATGGCATCACAACAAAACTCTACAACTCAAGTACTTTATTTAAAGGCTCCAGAGAGCCATACATACCAAGTTCATACAGATAGGGGTCACATGACCCGACACTCAAGTCATACAATCATACAAGCACATGCGGAAGCAACTAGTCTGAGTACAGACACTAGAAAGAAAGAAGGCTTCTCGAAGCCTGTCTATCTACATAGGGCCCTCCATGGCCAGGATCACCACCTGGGTGGCTAGTCACTCGTCGACGTCAAGGTCTACGTAGAACCCATCGGAGGGGGCGGTGTTGTCATCTGAAAACAGTAATTAAGCAAACATGAGTATAAAGGTACTCAGCAAGTCTTACATCAGAACCTAATATACATGCTCATTCTCAAGAAGGTGGTGGGGTTATTGCAGCAAGCCAGCTTTGACTCTTGGCTAAGCTATCCTACGGTACTCCACTAGTAAAATAGTTTTCGCGCACGAGTCCACTACTCACCAACACAATACTCCACCGGGGATCCTCTCTCGTCATCCTACAAGAGGGCCATCCTCGGTACTCACACTTATCTTGAGTCTTTTAGTAGTATCCATTAACTTGTCTATGAACTGTATAGGCAACCAAGTAGTCCTTTACCGCCGACGCGGCTATTCGAATAGATGATGTTAACCCTGCAGGGGTATACTTCTTCATACACGCTTTCACCACTTACCGCCGTTTACACGACATGTACTCGACAACCTTCAAGCGGAAGCCCAGCGACGGTGTCGTGTTGGGTTACGTAGTAATTTCAAAAAATTTCCTACGCACACGCAAGATCATGGTGATGCATAGCAACGAGAGGGGAGAGTATGATCTATGTACCCTTGTAGATTGACAACGGAAGCGTTAACTTGGTTGATGTAGTCGTACGTCTTCACGGCCCGACCGATCAAGCACCGAAACTACGACACCTCCGAGTTCTAGCACACGTTCAGCTCGATGACGATCCCCGGACTCCGATCCAGCAAAGTGTCGTGGAAGAGTTGTAACACCCTCGATGCGACTATAGCTCCCACGTGTCGAGGCACGACTTAGATTCATAATCGCAGTGAAGGCATATGTCGCAAGTTAGGCAATCTTCACAACATCCCATGTAATATAAATAATAAAGGGGTGATAACATAGTTGGCTTACACTCGCCACGTCAATCAAGTGCATAAATAACATTACATCATCCAAACACTCATGGCCCGACTACGGCGCCAAAATAAAAGAGAACCCAACAAGCGACACGGTCCCAATCACCCCCAACTGGGCACCACTACTGATCATCGGGAAAAGAAACATAGTATCGTTGAGAGTCTTCGTGGAACTCCCACTTGAGCTCATATGCGTCTCCTGGAGTGGAATCATTGGGCCCTGCATCTGGTGTAATAGTAATCTGTGAGCCACAGGGACTCAACAATCTCGCACCCTCGCAATCAAGACTATTTAAGCTTATAGGTAAGGCAAGGTAAATATGTGGAGCTGCAGCGAGCGACTAGCAAATATGGTGGCTAACTTTGCAAAAAAGAGCGAGAAGAGAAGGCAAAGCATGAGCGAGAAATTAGAGAGCAACCTGCGCAAACATTACTCCAACACCGTGTCCACTTCCCGGACTCCGCCGAGAAGAGGCCATCACAGTAACAAACTCAGTTGATTCATTTTAATTAAGTTAAGGTTCAAGTTATCTACAACCGGACATTAACAAATTCCCATCTGCCCATAACCGCGGGCACGACTTTCGAAAGTTCAATCCCTGCAGGGGAGTCCCAACTTAGCCCATGACAAGCTCTCATGGTCAACGAAGGAATAGACCTCCTCCCAAGACGTTCCGATCAGACTCGGTATCTCGGTAACTCAAGACACTTCGACAGGTTAAAACAAGACCAGCAACACCGCCCGAATGTGCCGACAAATCCCGATAGGAGCTGCACATATCTCTTTCTCAGGGCACACTCAGATGAGCGTTCCATTCAACTAAAACTAAACCTCGAGTTTCCCCGAGGGGGCGCTGCACAGAACTCTAGTTTGGACCAACACTCAGAGGAGCACTGGCCCGGGGGGGTTTAAAATAAGATGACCCGCGGGCTCCGGAAACCCGAGGGAAAAAGAGGCTAGGTGGCAAATGGTAAGACCAAGGTTGGGCATTGCTGGAAAAGCTTTAATCAAGGCGAACTATCAAGGGGTTCCCATTATAACCCAACCGCGTAAGGAACGCAAAATCCGGGAACATAACACCGATATGACGGAAACTAGGGCAGCAAGAGTGGAACAAAACACTAGGCGAGAGGCCAAGCCTTCCACCCTTTACCAAGTATATAGATGCATTAAGATAACAAGATAGTATGATGATATCCCAACAAGAAAATAAATATTCCAATAAGGAACGGCCTCCGACCTTCACCTGCAACTAGTAACGCTATAAGAGGGGCTGAGCAAAGCGGTAACATAGCCAATCAACGGTTTGCTAGGTCAATGGTGGGTTAGAGGTTTGACATGAAAATTTGGGAGGCTTGCAAGCAAGTGGTAGGCATCGTAGCATTGGCATAGCAAAAGAGCGAGAAAACTAGCATAGCAAAGATAGTAGTGATTTTGAGGGTATGATCATCTTGCCTGCACAGTTGTCAGAGTTGACTGGATCCTCAAAAGCAAACTCAACGGGCTCCTCGTTAGCGAACTCGTCTCCCGGCTCTACCCAAACAAGACAAACAAGAAACAAGGACACAATCAACCACGTGCAAGGGTCAAGCGATATGATGCAATGATGATATGCTATGCGGGATGCGATGCGGGATGCAAAATGCAAGATATGACAGGAAATGCACGAACCTGGCCTCAACTTGGAAAACCAAGTGTGCCACTAGAAAGATGAGATGAAGTCGCTTGAAAACGATATAAAGAACGCCGGAATCGGAGTTACGGTTTGGAAATGGCAAGCGATTCAAAAATGACACCGGTCTGCGATTTACAACAAGTAGGCATCTAAATGCAATGAAATGAACATGCTACAACAACCAAAAATTACAACAAAATACATGGCAGGGATGCACACAAGATGCTTAACAAAAGTCTAGCACTAAGCTACAGCCAAATCATCCATTAACAGGTTCAAACAAGCATGGCAAAAATGCAAATGGCAAACAGATCTCAGACTTAGTGAAATCAACACTTGTCTGGAATTTCAGATCAGGTAGCCCTCTTCGGAGCAACAAAACTATATGCTACAGGACCTGATCATGGCAAAGTAAAGCATGGCATGGAGCTACTCAAAGAGCTTAACAAAAGTCCCTTAGTGACCTTGAGCCAAAAAGGACCAGAAAATACAATTGCAAGCATGTGAACATAGCAAAAACATAATCAGTTTCAGACTTAGAGAAAAACTGACACATGCTGAAACATAACTCAAGTAGGCATGTTTAGGAGCTTGATGCACTCACTACGGTGCAAGTCATGGCAAGGCAAGCATACATCCATAAAGAAGGCACAAAATTCAAGCTAGACATGGCAAGAACAATAGCATAGCATGCACTTATCAACTACAACATCACCGGCAAAATTGCAAACAAGTTGACAATCTGCCCAGATTCACAAAGTAGCAAAAGTAGAGCTCGATTGACTCAATCTAGGGTGCTCCATAATTGCAAACAAAGACAAGGATGGATAGATCACTACAATATTAACAAAACATCCTTACTGATCATCCTCAAAAGAGGCACGGATCACTAGGAAACAACAAGAACATATGGCATCATGAGATAAACAGCCCCAGGACTTAGTGAAATCACTAAGTCCCTGAAAACAGAATTAGGAAGTGCACCACTTTGCAACCTTGCACAAGTCACCACACACATCACAAAAATACATGGGTTGCACCTCTGGAAATATGACAAAACCCTTAACAAAATATATGTAGAACTCATGGGCATATCATGCACACAATAATCATGGCAAAAATGACAAAAGTGCTAAACGGAGTAACAGATCTGACAATTATCTCAAGTAGCCCTCTTCTAACAGCATTTCTGGCACCAAGATGAACTCAACTGAAAATGACGCAATGGAATGAAATGATGTACTCTCTGAGATGAACATTTTGATATACTATATGCATGAATCGGAGCTACGGATGCAAAGTTACGGAGCCGCGAACATGAGCACATGGACTGAAATTTCTGGGACTTGGTGGAAAAAAATCAACCTCTCCGGGACAGATCTAGGGTTTGCACGGATTACGAGGATGGCCGGAATCACTGTAGCGGCCGGAGTTTCGCTGGTGGTGACCGGATCCGAGGCAAGAGGGGCCGGGGGCGCCGGGTCCTTGCCGGAGGAGGGAGCTGGCGGCAGGGGCGGCGCGCTGCGCGGCGGCG
>NC_041392.1:170838536-170854040 GCF_002162155.2 Triticum dicoccoides
GGTGCGGGGCGGCGAACGGGCCTCGGGGGCCCGGGGTGGGCCTCCCGGGCCGGCGGCGGAGGGAGTGGCGGCTGAGGCGGCGGAGGCCAATGGTGGCGTGCCATGTGGTGGCGGACACGGCGGGCGGACGCGTCCGTCGGCTGGGGAGTTGTCCGGCGCGCGCGAGGAGTGGCGGATCTAGGGTTTCGAGGGAAGAAGAAGAAGAAAACGAAGGGGTCTTTAAATAGAGGTAGAGGGAGCTAGGGGAGTCCAAATGAGGTGCGGTTTTCGGCCACGCGATCGTGATCGAACAATCTAGATGATGGAGCAGAGTTAGGTGGGTTTTGGGCCAAATTGGAGGGGTGTTGGACTGCAACACACACGAGACCTTTTCGGTCCCTCGGTTAACCGTTGGAGTATCAAACGAAGTCCAAATGATACGAAACTTGACAGGCGGTCTACCGGTAGTAAACCAAGGCCGCTTGACAAGTCTCGGTCCAATCCGGAAATGTTTAATCCCCACACACGAAAGAAAGCTAGAAATGACCACCGGAGGAGAACGAAGCGCCGGAATGCAAAATGGACAACGGGGAAGATGCTCGAATGCATGAGACGAACACGTATGCAAATGCAATGCACATGATGACATGATACGAGATGCATGACAACGACAACAACATATGGAGACAAAACCCGAACCTGAGGAAATAAATAAACTTAACACCGGAAACAGCAAGAGTTGGAGTACAAATAGGGAAAGTTACATCCGGGGTGTTACAACACTCCACCACTACGAAAGGATCTCGTCCCGAGATCTAGGACTGAAAGAATGCCGGGTACTCAGAACGGAGGTGATCCTCTCGTTCCCAGGTAGCTTCACGGTCGGAATGGTGTGACCACTTGACTTTGAGAAATTTTATTGACTTGTTGCGAGTCTTGCGTTCAGTCTCTTCAAGAATAGCAACTGGGTGCTCACGATAAGAGAGATCTTCTTGGAGCTCAATGTCCTCAAAGTTGACGGTGCGGTCAGGAGTCTTGAAGCACTTTCGAAGCTGAGAGACATGGAACACGTCATGAACATTTGCAAAGTTTGAAGGAAGCTCGAGTTGATAGGCGAGGTCGCCTCTCTTGCTGACAATCTTGAAAGGTCCCACCTATCTAGGGGCAAGCTTCCCTTTGATACTGAAGCGACGAGTACCTTTCATAGGAGAGACACGGAGGTAAACATGATCTCCGATCTCGAAAGCCAAATCACGGTGCTTACTATCATAGTAGCTCTTCTGACGGGATTGGGCTGCTTTGAGGTTATCATGAATAACTTTGCACATTTCTTCTGCCTCTGTGATTAAGTCTTACTCAAAAGCTGACGTTCACCGGTTTCAGACCAGTTGAGAGGGGTACGGCACTTCCTGCCATACAGAATTTCAAAAGGGGCCTTGCCCGAACTTGCTTGAAAACTGTTGTTATAGGAGAATTCAGCATAAGGAAGACAATCCTCCCACTTCATGCCGAAGGAGATCACACAAGCCCTGAGCATATCTTCAAGAATCTGGTTGACACGCTCGACTTGACCACTAGTTTGAGGATGGAAAGCTGTGCTGAAGCGGATGTTCGTGCCCATGGCCTTCTGAAAAGAATCCCAAAACTTGGAGGTAAAGATGCTGCCACGGTCTAAAGAGATCACTTGTGGAATACCGTGCAGAGAGACAATACGAGAGGTATAAAGTTCCGCCAATTGAGCTGCAGTGATCGACTCTTTGATAGGCAGAAAGTGAGCCACTTTGGTGAATTTGTCGATGACAACGAATATAGCATCATTGCCACACTTGGACTTTGGAAACCCAGTCACGAAGTCCATTTCAATGTGGTCAAACTTCCATTCTGGAATGGCAAGAGGTTGGAGGAGACCTGCTGGCCTTTGGTGTTCTGCCTTCACTCTTCTGCAGACATCACATTCATTCACGAATTGAGCGATCTCGCGCTTCATTCGAGTCCACCAAAACACTTGCTTGAGGTCCTGATACATCTTCGTGCTCCCAGGGTGGATGGAGAGGAGAGAATTGTGAGCCTCGTTCATGATCACTTTACGGAGGTCACCTTTGGGTACAACAATACGATCCTCGAAGAAGAGAGTGTCCTTGTCGTCAAGGCGGTAGCACTTGTACTTGGACTGACTCTTGGCAATCCCAATCTTCACCTTTTTCACCATAGCATCAAGAAGCTGGGCGTGGCGAATCTGGTCTTCCAAGGTAGGAGAGACTTGAAGGTTGGCAAGGAAACCTTGAGGAACAACTTGCAGATTAAGTTTGTGGAAAGCTTCACAAAGCTCGGGTTGATAAGGCTTGAGAATCAGACTGTTGCAGTAGGCCTTTCTGCTCAATGCGTCAGCAATCACATTGGCCTTGCCTGGAGTATACTCGATACTCGGATTATACTCTTGAATCATTTCGACCCATCGAGTTTGCCTGAGGTTGAGATTAGGCTGAGTGAAAATGTACTTGAGACTCTTGTGATCAGTGAAAATGTCCACTTTTCTTCCCAATAAGAGATGTCTCCAAGTCAAAAGAGCATGCACAACTGCCGCCAACTCGAGATCATGAGTGGGGTAGTTCTTCTCATTAGGCTTCAACTGGCGAGAGGTATAAGCAACAACTTTCTTCTCTTGCATCAATACTGCGCCAAGACCTTGGAGAGAGGCATCACAAAAGATCTCGTACGGTTTGGATTCATCAGGTGGAGTTAGAACTGGAGCAGTGATCAATTTCTCTTTCAAAGTGTTGAAAGCAATGTCACACTCCGGGGACCAAACGTACTTGACGTGCTTCTGGAGAAGATTAGAGAGAGGCTTCGCGATCTTAGAAAAGTTTTCAACGAGTCTTCGGCAATAGCTTGCGAGACCGAGAAAACTGCGGAGTTGCTTCACGTTCTGAGGAGGTTCCCAATTCACAATTGCAGACACCTTCTCAGGATTCACGGCAATGCCCTTGGCAGAGATGATATGACCAAGATAAAGAACCTCATCAAGCCAAAATTCACACTTGGAGAACTTGGCGTAGAACTGATGTTCCCTGAGCTTATCAAGAACCAAACACAAGTGTTTGGCATGATCTTCCTTGTTCTTCGAGAAAACCAGAATGTCGTCGAGATAGACCAAAACGAAGTCATTGGTGTAGGCGTTGAAGATGAAATTCATCATGCAAGAGAACGTCGGAGGAGCGTTGGCGAGGCCAAAAGACATGATAGTGTATTCATATGAACCAAAGCTTGTTCGGAATGCTGTCTTGGGAATATCTTCTTCACGAATGCGAATCTGGTGATAACCCATACGGAGATCAAGCTTGGAGAATACTTGGGCACCTTTGAGTTGTTCGAACAACTCATTGATGTTGGGAAGTGGGTATTTGTTCTTGATGGTCTTCTTGTTCACTGGACGGTAATCAACACAAAGTCGGTCCGTTCCATCCTTCTTCTTCACAAAAAGAACACCACAACCCCACGGAGAAGAACTAGGCCGGATGAGACCCATTTTCTCTTGAATATCAAGTTGCTTCTTCAGCTCCTTCAACTCTTCAGGTCCGAGCTTGTAAGGACGTTTGCACACAGGTTCCGTGCCAGGCTCAAGATCAATGACGAATTCAACTGGCCGGTGCAGAGGCATTCCTGGAAGTTCTTCTGGAAAGACGTCTTGATATTCGCAAACGACTGGAATTTGCGAAATAGCATCCAATTCACCCTTCTCATTGAGAGAAAACAGACGGATAGTATTATCCCGAGCGGCAAAGACAATTACATCCTCAGACGAATGAGTCAATTGAATCTGCCTGGCAGCACAATCAAGATGTGCCTTGTGCTTAGAAAGCCAATCCATTCCGAGAATAAGATCAATATCCGAGTTACCAAGAACAATTGGGGAAGAAAGGAACTTGTAGTCACCCAATGTGATAGTAACCTCCGGGACGCAGGTGTTAGCTGTCATCTGCTTGCCCGGTGACACAATTTGCAAGGAACTTTGCAGATACTGATAATCACACTCATACTTTGATGCAAAAGGTTTGGAAATGAAGCAATGCGATGCACCCGTGTCAAAAAGAACTTTTGCAGGAATATCATTAACAAGAAGGTTACCCATGATGACATCTGGTGAGTCCTCTGCCTGAGCTGCATTCACCATATTGACCTTGGCGAACTTGGGGTTATGCTTGACCACAACTGTACTTGCCGATCTGACAGGAGGAGGAGGAAGACGCCTCTGATTGAAACACTTGTTGGCATAGTGCCCCTTCTGTTGGCACTTGTTGCACGTGACCTCTGAGAGCGGACGGTGATACGGAGCACTCGATCTTGGAGCTTACGACAAAGTCTTGTTCTGAACGCCAGGGTTGGGTGGGTGGGAAGAACCACTGCCACCTTTTCTCTTCTGCTGATACGGCTGACGGAACGGAGGAGGAGGAAGCCAATACTTCTGCTGCTTGGCCACTTGAGTAGAGGAAGAAGGAGTAACATCTCTGACTCGCTTCTTGGAAGCATCACACCTCAACTGAGCAGCCTCTTGCTTCAGTGCCATGTTGTAGAATTCATCGTATCTCAAGGGTTCAAAGAGAACAAGAGCTAGCTGAATATCTTCTCTGAGACCACCCCTGAACTGGTATATCATGCTCTTCTCATCAGGGACGTCCTGCTTGGCAAAGCGGGCGAGCTTCTGAAACAACTTGTTGTAGTCATAGACAAATAAAGAGCCTTGCTTCAGGTTGCGGAATTCCTCACGCTTGCTTTCAACCACGCTCTGGGGAATATGATGAGCTCGGAAATCTCGACGGAAATCATCCCAAGTGATAACACGTCCACCTCTGGAGTCCTTGTACTGCTGGAACCATTTTGCAGCCTGATCTTTGAGTTGGAAGGAATCGAACTTAACAAAGTCCTCAGGCCTGACGTTACTGCACTCGAAATGCTTGCACAGATCCACAAGCCAATCATCAGCATCGGTTGCCTCAACACAATTGCTGAAAGTCTTTGGCCCGTTAGCAAGGAACTGGTTGAGTGTAGCAAAGTGATTCTGATTGCTGCCTTGATTCCCTTGGTTGCGCTCTTGAAGAATTTGCATGATCAACTGTGTGTTTGCATTGGTTGCGGCCATCACAGCTTGCCATGCCTCCGGAGGAGGTGGAGGTGGTGGCGGATTAGGATTCAGAGTCATGCGCGTTGGAGGAGCCATCCTGAAGAGGTTGACCACCATTAGCACATTGATAGACAAATATTCAAGCTGAATCCAATGGAATGAAAATTGCAACATATAGTCTTCACATCCGAACAAAATGAACGAATGCATTCCTCTTGAAATGGTCACATATCCATAAATTGAGAAGCCACATAGAATTAAGGTAGAGAAATAAATCAACAAGGTACGGATCAAGAACGAATAATCGGTAAGAAATCCCAATCTCAAACCAATATCCGTGGAAGAAGAACTAGAGCTACTAGAATTCCCACCTATGAAACTCCCGAACCTTTCCGGTTATGCAATCAGGTATTGGGGATACAGGGGAAGCATAATATCTCACCCAAACTAGCAAATCCTACATCCAGCTGTATCCATCCTTCAACACATAACCCAGAAACCTTCGGAAACCATCTACCTCCACCTTCGAAAAGCATCCATTATACAAGTTATGGCGATACTCCCGAACTCCCGCCCCAGTACTGGGTGGCGTCGAGGTTATCTCACCAACGAACTGCATAAAAGAGATTTTCGATGTCGGCATACTAGACTCAGGTATTCCAGAACTGCAACGATAAAATTATGATGACAACACCTCAGAGCTCAACTCCCTGGGACACTTCCACTAAACCCCTGACAGGAGGCACCAAGACAATGTTCTCATCATAAAACCATCGAAACGATTCCAAGATACCCGCGTGATCCTAAAAAAAATTTAGTGAAAATTTGAGGAGAGAAGAGTCAAAACTCTACGTCAGGATGCCTTACCAGAGCGATGAGGAGACTGGGAAGTAAAAAGAATTTCTAAACTCTCCGATATATAATTCCTAAATGACTCAAAACATTTTCCTAGACACAACTCGGCCGCTAAAAACGATCAAGCAATGGGGCTCCTAAGGTCGGGGAAGGCTCTGATACCAACTTGTAACACCCTCGATGTGACTATAGCTCCCACGTGTCGAGGCACGACTTAGAGTCATAATCGCAGTGAAGGCATATGTCGCAAGTTAGGCAATCTTCACAACATCCCATGTAATATAAATAATAAAGGGGAGATAACATAGTTGGCTTACACTCGCCACGTCAATCAAGTGCATAAATAACATTACATCATCCAAACACTCATGGCCCGAGTACGGCGCCAAAATAAAAGAGAACCCAACAAGCGACACGGTCCCAATCACCCCCAACTGGGCACCACTACTGATCATCGGGAAAAGAAACATAGTATCGTTGAGAGTCTTCGTGGAACTCCCACTTGAGCTCATATGCGTCTCCTGGAGTGGAATCATCGGGCCTTGCATCTGGTGTAATAGTAATCTGTGAGCCACAGGGACTCGGCAATCTTGCACCCTCGCGATCAAGACTATTTAAGCTTATAGGTAAGGCAAGGTAAATATGTGGAGCTGTAGCGAGCGACTAGCAAATAAGGTGGCTAACCTATTTGCAAAAGAGAGCGAGAAGAGAAGGCAAAGCACGAGCGATAAAGTAGACAACAACCTGCGCAAACATTACTCCAACACCGTGTCCACTTCCCGGACTCCACCGAGAAGAGGCCATCACGGTAACACACTCAGTTGATTCATTTTAATTAAGTTAAGGTTCAAGTTATCTACAACCAGACATTAACAAATTCCCATCTGCCCATAACCGTGGGCACGGCTTTCAAAAGTTCAATCCCTGCAGGGGAGTCCCAACTTAGCCCATGACAAGCTCTCATGGTCAACGAAGGAATAGACCTCCTCCCAAGACGTTCCGATCAGACTCGGTATCTCGGTAACTCAAGACACTTCGACAGGTTAAAACAAGACCAGCAACACCACCCGAATGTGCCGACAAATCCCGATAGGAGCTGCACATATCTCTTTCTCAGGGCACACTCAGATGAGCGCTCCATACAACTAAAACCAAACCTCGAGTTTCCCCGAGGGGGCGCTGCATAGGACTCTAGTTTGGACCAACACTCAGAGGAGCACTGGCCCGGGGGGTTTAAAATAAGATGACCCGCGGGCTCCGGAAACCCGAGGGAAAAAGAGGCTAGGTGGCAAATGGTAAGACCAAGGTTGGGCATTGCTGGAAAAGCTTTAATCAAGGCGAACTATCAAGGGGTTCCCATTATAACCCAATCGCGTAAGGAACGCAAAATCCGGGAACATAACACCGATATGACGGAAACTAGGGTGGCAAGAGTGGAACAAAACACTAGGCGAGAGGCCAAGCCTTCCATCCTTTACCAAGTATATAGATGCATTAAGATAACAAGATAATATGATGATATCCCAACAAGAAAATAAATATTCCAATAAGGAACGGCCTCCAACCTTCACCTGCAACTAGTAACGCTATAAGAGGGGCTGAGCAAAGCGGTAACATAGCCAATCAATGGTTTGCTAGGTCAATGGTGGGTTAGAGGTTTGACATGGCAATTTGGGAGGCTTGCAAGCAAGTGGTAGGCATCGTAGCATTGGCATAGCAAAAGAGTGAGCAAACTAGCATAGCAAAGATAGTAGTGATTTCGAGGGTATGATCATCTTGCCTGCACAGTTGTCAGAGTTGACTGGATCCTCGAAAGCAAACTCAACGGGCTCCTCGTTAGTGAACTCGTCTCCCGGCTCTACCCAAACAAGACAAACAAGCAACAAGGACACAATCAACCACGTGCAAGGGTCAAGCGATATGATGCAATGATGATATACTATGCGGGATGCGATGCGGGATGCAAAATGCAAGATATGACAGGAAATTCACGAACCTGGCCTCAACTTGGAAAACCAAGTGTGCCACTGGAAAGATGAGATGAAATCTCTTGAAAACGATATAAAGAACGCCGGAATCGGAGTTACGGTTTGGAAATGGCAAGCGATTCAAAAATGACACCGGTCTGCGATTTACAACAAGTAGGCAGCTAAATGCAATGAAATGAACATGCTACAGCAACCAAAAATTACAACAAAATACATGGCAGGGATGCACACAAGATGCTTAACAAAAGTCTAGCACTGAGCTACGGCCAAATCATCCATTAACAGGTTCAAACAAGCATAGCAAAAATGCAAATGGCAAACAGATCTCTGACTTAGTGAAATCAACACTTGTCTGGAATTTCAGATCAGGTAGCCCTCTTCGGAGCAACAAAACTGCATGCTACAGGACCTGATCATGGCAAAGTAAAGCATGGCATGGAGCTACTCAAAGAGCTTAACAAAAGTCCCTTAGTGACCTTGAGCCAAAAAGGACCAGAAAATACAATTGCAAGCATGTGAACATAGCAAAAACATAATCAGTTTCAGACTTAGAGAAAAACTGACACATGCTGAAACATAACTCAAGTAGGCATGTTTATGAGCTCGATGCACTCACTACGGTGCAAGTCATGGCAAGGTAAGCATACACCCATAAATAAGGCACAAAATTCAAGCTAGAAATGGCAAGAACAATAGCATAGCATGCACGGGTCAACTACAACATCACCGGCAAAATTGCAAACAATTTGACAATCTGCCCAGATTCACAAAGTAGCAAAAGTAGAGCTCGATTGACTCAAGCTAGGGTGCTCCATAATTGCAAACAAAGACACAGATGGATAGAGCACTACAATATTAACAAAACATACTTACTGATCATCCTCAAAAGAGGCATGGATCACTAGGAAACAACAAGAACATATGGCATCATGAGATAAACAGCCCCAGGACTTAGTGAAATCACTAAGTCCCTGAAAACATAATTAGCAAGTGCACCACTTTGCAACCTTGCACAAGTCACCACACACATCACAAAAATACATGGGTTGCACCTCTAGAAATAAGACAAAACCCTTAACAAAACATATGTAGAACTCACGGGCATATCATGCACACAATAATCATGGCAAAAATGACAAAAGTGCTAAACGGAGTAACAGATCTGACAATTATCTCAAGTAGCCCTCTTCTAACAGCATTTCGGGCACCAAAATGAACTCAAATAAAAATGACGCAATGGAATGAAATGATGTACTCTCTGAGATGAACATTTTGATATACTATATGCATGAATCGGAGCTACGGATGCAAAGTTACGGAGCCGCGAACATGAGCACATGGACTGAAATTTCTGGGACTTAGTGAAAAAAATCAACCTCTCCGGGACAGATCTAGGGTTTGCACGGATTATGAGGACGGCCAGAATCACTGTAGCGGCCGGAGTTTCGCCGGAGGTGACCGGATCCGAGGCAAGAGGGGCCGGGGGCGCCGGATCCTCGCCGGAGGAGGGAGCTGGCCGCGCGCTGCGCGGCGGCGGCGGCGACCACGGTGGACGGCGGGCGAGGCGGCGCGGCGGCCAGGCGGGCGAGGCGACGGCGGCTCGGCGGCGGGGCAGAGAAGGAGGCGGCAGGGAACGCGAGGAGCCCAGGCGGTGCGGGGCGGCGAACGGGCCTCGGGGGCCCGGGGTGGGCCTCCCGGGCAGGCGGCGGAGGGAGTGGCGGCTGAGGCGGCGGAGGCCAATGGTGGTGTGCCACGTGGCGGCGGACATGGCGGGCGGACGCCACCGTCGGCGGGGGAGTTGTCCGGCGCGCGCGAGGAGTGGCAGATCTAGGGTTTCGAGGGAAGAAGAAGAAGAAGAAAACGAAGGGGTCTTTAAATAGAGGTAGAGGGAGCTAGGGGACTCCAAATGAGGTGCAGTTTTCGGCCACGCGATCGTGATCGAACGATCTAGATGATGGAGCAGAGTTAGGTGGGTTTTGGGCCAAATTGGAGGGGTGTTGGGCTGCAACACACATGAGGCCTTTTCGGTCCCTCGGTTAACCGTTGGAGTATCACACGAAGTCCAAATGATACGAAACTTGACAGGCGGTCTACCGGTAGTAAACCAAGGCCGCTTGGCAAGTATCGGTCCAATCCGGAAATGTTTAATCCCCACACACGAAACAAAGCTAGAAATGACCACCGAAGGAGAACGAAGCGCCGGAATGCAAAACGAACAACGGGGAAAATGCTCGAATGCATGAGACGAACATGTATGCAAATGCAATGCACATGATGACATGATACGAGATGCATGACAACGACAAAAACACACGGAGACAAAACCCGAACCCAAGGAAATAAATAAACTTAACGCCGGAGATGGCAAGAGTTGGAGTACAAATAGGGAAAGTTACATCTGGGGTGTTACAAGAGTTCCGTCAGCACGACGGCGTGGTGACGATCTTGATGTACTACCGTCGCAGGGCTTCGCCTAAGCACCGCTACAATATTATCGAGGACTATGGTGGAAGGGGGCACCGCACACGGCTAAGAATATGATCACGTGGATCAACTTGTGTGTCTAGGGGTGTCCCGTGCCTCCGTATATAAAGGCTCAAAGGGGGGGGGGGCTGGCCAGCCAAGAGGTGGTGCGCCAGGAGGAGTCCTACTCCTTCCGGGAGTAGGACTCCCCCCCTTTCCTAGTTGGAATAGGATTCGCGGAGGGGGGGAAAAGAGGAGAGAGAGGAGGAAGGGGGGCCGGCCCCCTCTCCTTGTCCTATTCGGACCAAGGGGGTGGGGCGTGCGGCCCATCTCTGGCCACCTCTCCTCTCTTCCATTAAGGCCCACTAAGGCCCATATACTTCCAGAAATGCTACAGAGCTCCCACTCACTTTCTTGTAAATACAGGCTTCTCCAAAGGTCTGTATAAAACCAAATGCTTTGATCACACTATCAAAGCATTTATTCCAACTTCGAGAGGCTTGCACTAGTCCATAAATGGATCGTTGGAGCTTGCACACTTTGTTAGCTCCCTTTGGATCGACAAAACCTTCCGGTTGCATCATATACAACTCTTCTTCCAGAAATCCATTCAGGAATGCAGTTTTGACATCCATCTGCCAAATTTCATAATCATAAAATGCGGCAATTGCTAACATGATTCAGACAGACTTAAGCATCGCTACGGGTGAGAAGGTCTCATCGTAGTCAACCCCTTGAACTTGTCGAAAACCTTTTGCGACAAGTCGAGCTTTGTAGACAGTAATATTACCGTCAGCGTCAATCTTCTTCTTGAAGATCCATTTATTCTCAATTGCTTGCTGATCATCGGGCAAGTCAACCAAAGTCCATACTTTGTTCTCATACATGGATCCCATCTCAGATTTCATGGCTTCAAGCCATTTTTCGGAATCTGGGCTCACCATCGCTTCTTCATAGTTCGTAGGTTCATCATGATCTAGTAGCATGACTTTCAGAACAGGATTTCCGTACCACTCTGGTATGGATCTTACTCTGGTTGATCTACGGGGTTCAGTAGTATCTTGTTCTGAAGTTTTATGATCATTATCATTAGCTTCCTCACTAATTGGTGTAGGTGTCGCAGAAACAGGTTTCTGTGATGTACTACTTTCCAATAAGGGAGCAGGTACAGTTACCTCGTCAAGTTCTACTTTCCTCCCACTCACTTCTTTCGAGAGAAACTCCTTCTCTAGAAAGGATCCATTCTTAGCAACGAATGTCTTGCCTTCGGATCTGTGATAGAAGGTGTACCCAACAGTCTCCTTTGGGTATCCTATGAAGACACATTTCTCCGATTTGGGTTCGAGCTTATCAGGTTGAAGCTTTTTCACATAAGCATCGCAGCCCCAAACTTTAAGAAACGATAACTTTGGTTTCTTGCCAAACCATAGTTCATAAGGTGTCGTCTCAACGGATTTTGATGGTGCCCTATTTAACGTGAATGCGGCCGTCTCTAAAGCATAACCCCAAAATGATAGCGGTAAATTTGTAAGAGACATCATAGATCACACCATATCAAGTAAAGTACGATTACGACGTTCGGACACACCATTACGCTGAGGTGTTCCGGGTGGCGTGAGTTGCGAAACTATTCCGCATTGTTTCAGATGTAGACCAAACTCGTAACTCAAATATTCTCCTCCACGATCAGATCGCAAAAACTTTATTTTCTTGTTACGATGATTTTCAACTTCACTCTGAAATTCTTTGAACTTTTCAAATTTTTCAGACTTATGCTTCATTAAGTAGATATACCCATATCTGCTTAAATCATCTGTCAAGGTGAGAAAATAACGATATCCGCCACGAGCCTCAACATTCATCGGACTACATACATCTGTATGTATGATTTCCAACAAATCTGTTGCTCTCTCCATTGTACCGGAGAACGGTGTTTTAGTCATCTTGCCCATAAGGCACGGTTCGCAAGTACCAAGTGATTCATAATCAAGAGGTTCCAAAAGTCCATCGGTATGGAGTTTCTTCATGCGCTTTACACCGATATGACCTAAACGGCAGTGCCACAAATAAGTTGCACTATCATTATCAACTCTACATCTTTTGGCTTCAACATTATGAATATGTGTGTTACTACTATCGAGATTCATCAAAAATAGACCACTCTTCAAAGGTGCATGACCATAAAAGATATTACTCATATAAATAGAACAACCATTATTCTCTGATTTAAATGAATAACCGTCTCGCATTAAACAAGATCCAGATATAATGTTCATGCTCAACGCTGGCACCAAATAACAATTATTTAGGTCTAATACTAATCCCGAAGGTAGATGTAGAGGTAGCGTGCCGACCGCGATCACATCGACTTTAGAACCATTTCCCACGCGCATCGTCACCTCGTCCTTTGCCAGTGTTCACTTAATCCCTAGTCCCTGTTTCGAGTTGCAAATATTAGCAACAGAACCAGTATCAAATACCTAGGTGGTACTGCGAGCTCTAGTAAGGTACACATCAATAACATGTATATCACATATACCTTTGTTCACCTTGCCATCCTTCTTATCCGCCAAATACTTGGGGCAGTTCCGCTTCCAGTGACCAGTCTGCTTGCAGTAGAAGCACTCAGTTTCAGGCTTAGGTCCAGACTTGGGTTTCTTCTCCTGATCAGCAACTTGCTTGCTTTTTTTTGAAGTTCCCCTTCTTCTTCCCTTTGCCCTTTTTCTTGAAACTAGTGGTCTTGTTGACCATCAACACTTGATGCTCCTTCTTGATTTCTACCTCCACAGCTTTCAGCATTGCGAAGAGCTCGGGAATAGTCTTATTCATCCCTTGCATATTATAGTTCATCACAAAGCTCTTGTAGCTTGGTGGCAGTGATTGGAGAATTCTGTCAATGACGCAATCATCTGGAAGATTAACTCCCATCTGAATCAAGTGATTATTATACCCAGACATTTTGAGTATATGCTCACTGACAGAACTGTTCTCCTCCATCTTGCAGCTATAGAACTTATTGGAGACTTCATATCTCTCAATCCGGGCATTTGCTTGAAATATTAACTTCAACTCCTGGAACATCTCATATGCTCCATGTCGTTCAAAACGTTGTTGAAGTCCCAATTCTAAGCCGTAAAGCATGGCACACTGAACTATCGAGTAGTCATCAGCTTTGCTCTGCCAGACGTTCATAACATCTGGTGTTGCTCCAGCAGCAGGCCTGGCACCCAGCGGTGCTTCCAGGACGTAATTCTTCTGTGCAGCAATGAGGATAATCCTCAAGTTACGGACCCAGTCCGTGTAATTGCTACCATCATCTTTCAACTTTGCTTTCTCAAGGAACGCATTAAAATTTAACGGAACAACAGCACGGGCCATTTATCTACAATTAACATAAACAAGCAAGATACTATCAGGGACTAAGTTCATGATAAATTTAAGTTCAATTAATCATATTACTCAAGAACTCACACTTAGATAGACATCCCTCTAATCATCTAAGTGATCACGTGATCCAAATCAACTAAACCATAACCGATAATCACGTGAAATGGAGTAGTTTTCAATGGTGAACATCGCTATGTTGATCATATCTACTATATGATTCACGCTCGATCTTTCGATCTTAGTGTTCCGAGGCCATATCTGCATATGCTAGGCTCCTCAAGTTTAACCTGAGTATTCTGCGTGTGCAAAACTGGATTGCACCCGTTGTAGATGGACGTAGAGCTTATCACACCCGATCATCACGTGGTGTCTGGGCACGACAAACTTTGGCAACGGTGCATACTCAGGGAGAACACTTTTATCTTGAAATTTAGTGAGAGATCATCTTATAATGCTACCGTCAATCAAAGCAAGATAAGATGCATAAAAGATAAACATCACATGCAATCAATATAAGTGATATGATATGGCCATCATCTTGTGCTTGTGATCTCCATCCTTGAAGCACCGTCGTGATCACCATTGTCACCGGCGCGACACCTTGATCTCCATCGTAGCATCGTTGTCGTCTCGCCAATCTTATGCTTCTACGACTATCGTTACCGCTTAGTGATAAAGTAAAGCATTACAGGGCGATTGCATTGCATACAATAAAGCGACAACCATATGGCTCCTGCCGGTTGCCGATAACTCGGTTACAAAACATGATCATCTCATACAATAAAATTTAGCATCACGTCTTGACCATATCACATCACAACATGCCCTGCAAAAACAAGTTAGACGTCCTCTACTTTGTTGTTGCAAGTTTTACGTGGCTGCTACGGGCTTAAGCAAGAACCAATCTTACCTACGCATCAAAAACCACAACGATAGTTTGTCAAGTTGGTGCTGTTTTAACCTTCGCAAGGACCGGGCGTAGCCACACTTGGTTCAACTAAAGTTGGAGAAACTGTCACCCGCAAGCCACCTATGTGCAAAGCACGTCGGGAGAACCGGTCTCGCATAAGCATACGCGTAATGTCGGTCCGGGCCGCTTCGTCCAACAATACCGCCGAACCAAAGTATGACAAGCTGGTAAGCAGCATGACTTATATCGCCCACAACTCACTTGTGTTCTACTCGTGCATATAACATCAACATATAAAACCTAGGCTCGGATGCCACTGTTGGGTTACGTAGTAATTTCAAAAAAATTCCTACGCACACGCAAGATCATGGTGATGCATAGCAACGAGAGGGGAGAGTATGATCTACGTACCCTTGATGTAGTCGTACATCTTCACGGCCCGACCGATCAAGCACCGAAACTACGACACCTCCGAGTTCTAGCACACGTTCAGCTCGATGACGATCCCCGGACTCCGATCCAGCAAAGTGCCGGGGAAGAGTTCCGTCAGCACGACGGCGTGGTGATGATCTTGATGTACTACTGTCGCAGGGCTTCGCCTAAGCACCGCTACAATATTATCGAGGACTATGGTGGAAGGGGGCACCGTACACGGCTAAGAATATGATCACATGGATCAACTTGTGTGTCTAGGGGTGTCCCGTGCCTCCGTATATAAAGGCTCACAGGGGGGGCTGGCCGGCCAAGAGGTGGTGTGCCAGGAGGAGTCCTACTCCTTCCGGGAGTAGGACTCCCCCCCTTTC
>NC_041392.1:170854172-170866890 GCF_002162155.2 Triticum dicoccoides
CCCCCCTTTCCTAGTTGGAATAGGATTCGCGGAGGGGGGAAAAGAGGAGAGAGAGGAGGAAGGGGGGCCGGCCCCCTCTCCTTGTCCTATTCGGACCAAGGGGGGGAGGGGCGCGCGGCCCATCTCTGGCCACCTCTCCTCTCTTCCACTAAGGCCCACTAAGGCCCATATACTTCCCGGGGGGTTCCGGTAACCTCCCGGTACTCCGGTAAAATCCCGATTTCACCCGGAACACTTCCGATATCCAAACATAGGCTTCCAATATATCAATCTCTATGTCTCAACCATTTCGAGACTCCTCGTCATGTCCGTGATCACATCCGGGACTCCGAACAACCTTCGGTACATCAAAATGCATAAACTCATAATATAACTATCATCGTAACCTTAAGCGTGCGGACCCTACGGGTTCGAGAACAATGTAGACATGACCGAGACATGTCTGCGGTCAATAACCAATAGCGGAACCTGGATGCTCATATTGGCTCCTACATATTCTACGAAGATCTTTTATCGGTCAGACCGCATAACAACATACGTTGTTCCCTTTGTCATCGGTATGTTACTTGCCCGAGATTCGATCGTCGGTATCCAATACCTAGTTCAATCTCGTTACCGGCAAGTCTCTTTACTCGTTCCGTAATACATCATCTCACAACTAACTCATTAGTTGCAATGCTTGCAAGGCTTATGTGATGTGCATTACCGAGAGGGCCCAGAGATACCTCTCCGACAATCGGAGTGACAAATCCTAATCTCGAAATACGCCAACCCAACATGTACCTTTGGAGACACCTGTAGAGCTCCTTTATAATCACCCAGTTACATTGTGACGTTTGGTAGCACACAAAGTGTTCCTCCGGCAAATGGGAGTTGCATAATCTCATAGTCATAGGAACATGTATAAGTCATGAAGAAAGCAATAGCAACATACTAAACGATCGGGTGCTAAGCTAATGGAATGGGTCATGTCAATCAGATCATTCATCTAATGATGTGATCCTGTTAATCAAATGACAACTCTTTGTCCATGGTTAGGAAACATAACCATCTTTGATCAACAAGCTAGTCTAGTAGAGGCATACTAGTGACACTCTGTTTGTCTATGTATTCACACATGTATTATGTTTCCGGTTAATACAATTCTAGCATGAATAATAAACTTTTATCATGATATATAAGGAAATAAATAATAACTTTATTATTGCCTCTAGGGCAAATTTCCTTCATGTCGGCCACGGCCTACCTAAACACTTAAGTCTCTGGTCCAGGTGTATCGCCTATCCAGGTTCCATCCGTAGGGAGTCCGGCCGAGGTTTCCACATACGGCCCCGAACAATGTGAACAGGGTTCCCGAGACACCAAACGGGTGACTCGGTACACCGTGCCACGGTGTATCTACCGCAACATAGCCCACCCCTAGGGTCAACGCTACGCACGGCCGCCAACACATAACCTACAAACACTAGAAACTATTTGCAACTCTTGGACAGAGTACTAGGGTATTTAAGAAGCCAAGAGGGTCCATTGGTTTCGGACCCAATGTACGGTAGTAACTGCATCTTAAATCACACATACAGATCTCAGTTCTTATGGACGGTCTCAATGAAACAACCCACCATGTACTCCTACATGGCCTCTCATCGATACCTTTACCAAAACATGTTCAACACATCCCTCATATTACCGACATAATCATATCACTCTAGCCCATCACCCAGATGAACCAGACCTGACACAACTCTAAGCATAGCAGGCATAGCAAGGTAGGAATCACATACATGGCTCAATCAACTCCTACACATGCTAGTGGGTTTCATCTAGTTACTGTGGCGATGACAGGTCATGCAGAGGATAAGGGTTCAACTATCGTAGCACACAGCAGTTTGAATCGCGTTGTCTTAATGCAGTAAACAAGATCAGAAGCGAGAACATGGGTTTGTATCGGAATGATCAATGGGTTGCTTGCCTGTTGTAGTGGTAGTAGGGTACTGCCCTTCATACGGATACTCGGGGTTATCCTCGGAGGCAGAACCTACCACGAAAGACACACCGAAGCATAATCAACACATGGCAATATGCAACAATATGATGCATGCTATCACATGGCAAGATGAAAGTGTCTTGGCCTAATGCAAGCTAAAACAGAAGGGGATGAACTCATTTGAATCAAAGATTCAAATATTAGCTCATTAAACATGGCCTTATTAGAGCATTACCTTATTCTACTTAAACAGCAAGGTTAACTTGTTTTGTCATGCATGAAACCATTACAGATGGATAGATTGAATTTTTCTGATCATTTTTCATATATAAATCTTTGCATTTGGAGCTATGGTTGATTTTCTATGATTTTTAGAAGTTTTGACTATTTTCTGGAATTTCCTATATAAGAATAATTCCAGTAATTGAATTAATGAGTCAACATGACATAGGCGTGACGTCAGCGGTCAACTGGGTCGGCCAGGTCAAACCTGACTGGTGGGCCCTCTCTGTCAGTGTCACAACTAGTTAACAGAATTAGATTAACACTAATTAGCTGTCAGTGGGGCCTGGGCCCACATGTCAGTGACTGAACTAATTAAACTTAGTTAAAACTAATCCTAAACTAATTAGCAGACCGGCCCCACCTGTCATAGACTCAGGAGGGGTCTACCTGGGCCCACACAGGGGTCAAACTGAGTCAAACTCGCCGGTGTTTAGCCGTCGGCGAGGCCAGATGCGGCGGAGGGCTGCGGGTTTCATGCTCCGCCACCAAAACGATGGCAGAGAGCATCTACGCATAGCTGGGAGCAAACCGCATCGAGTGGAGGCAATGGGTGGAGCTAGGGTGGCCGGAAACGTCGCTGGCGACGACCTTGGCGGCCACCGGAGTTCGGGCGAGGCCGAAACCGAGGCTGCGGGGCACGGCGAGGCGCGTGGAATGGTGCTACGGGCTCCTGGGAGCGCGGGGAAGACAAAGGCGTGCTCGGATTCGAGCTTACGCGCCTGTGGCCACGGCGGCGACATGGCCGGCGGAGCCGAGCTCTCGGCCTCGATGGCAGAGGGGGTTGGAGGACGCGGATGAGTGCGGGGAGAGGGGCGGAAGAAAGATGGGCTCACAGCGGTTGCAGAACGCGTCTCAGCGGGCTCGGGGGAGGTCGGACGTCGTCGGGGTGTTGCCGGCAATCATGGCGGACCGAGGAAGAAGAACGCGTCGGGGAGGTGCTTGGAGGCGTCCGGCATCGCGTGAGCCGACGAGGAGGTCGAGGACGGCAGCGCGGAGCTAATGGGCTTGTCGGAGAGGCGAGGGGGTGGCTCTGGTGACGACTACGGCGAACGGCGGCGAGGATCGCGCTTGGCCATCGCGGGAGAGGGTGAGGGAGACGAGAGGAAGAGTGAGGGAGGGAGAGAGGGGGACGTGGGGGTCGGCGTGGCACCCCTAGACGCCTCGAGGGCGTCGGCAGAAGCAGGAGGTGGCCGGCGTGTGGCCGCGGGCGCCGGCCACGCGCTCCTCGTCCTCCTGGCGGGAGGAGGAGGACGACTGGCAAGGCCAGTCGGCTGGGCCGAGCCAGGTGGGCTGGCCCAGCACATGTGAGGCCCAGGTGGGTTTCCCTCTCACTCTTTTTCTTATTTGTTTCTGTTTTCTATTTTTTTCTGCAACTGTTGGGCTTTATTAAAAATACTAAAACGTATCCAATAATCCTGAAAATAATTGTGGGCTCTGTTTAGAATATTTCCAATAGCAAACATTTATTTCCAGAATTATTTGAGCATTTAAATTATTTTATAGCATTTAAATGCCCAAAATCAAATACTTATGATTTAATTCAATGACCTTCTGTTGACCTAGAAAATTGTGCACCAATTCTGCCAGAGATTCCAACCCAAGACAAATAGAGTGAACTTTTTAGAAGGGCATTTCAGGTTCATTTAATTTTTTTTAGTAAACCCTAGTTGTTTCCAGGGGGTGTTGGGGTTCTGTCATCCCCATTTCAAACTTAAAAGGAAATTAAACATGATGCACACTCTAATGCTTGAACTAGCTAGGGTGTGACAGCGTTCAGTATGCAACATTCAAAGCGATGTCATCAATTTCAAACATGTTTTGACATCATTTGCTATTTTTCAGTCATTTACCGATTTGTTTAGAGAGCTAAATGACCGTGAAATTGAAAATCACTACAAAATGAACTCTGAAAATGTTGAAACTTGGCATGGTATCATCCTTCCACCTGCATAGCATGTGCGAAAGAGTAGAGAGGGTCACGTTCAAAACTGGACACATTTCGTGTACACACTGGACAATCTCTTTCGGAGTATCGGGGTTTCAGATGAGAACTCATCTGTTACACGGGCACTTCGATGTTTTTTAAACTTATTTGAACTCCAGATTTTTTTTGCGTTCAGTAGGAAGCATTCAAAGTGACATCATCAATTTCCAACACGTTCTAAGATCATTTGCTATTTTTCAGTCATTTACGGATTTGTTTAGAGAGCTAAATGACCGTGAAATTGAAAATCACTACAAATGAACTCTGAAAATGTTGAAACTTGGCATGGTATCATCATTTCACCCACATAGCATGTGCAAAATAGTATAGAGGGTCACGGCAAAAACTGGACGCATTTCGTGTACAAACTGGACAATCTCTTTCGGAGTATGAGGGTTTCGGATGAGAACTCATCTGTTACATGGGCACTTCGATGTTTTTTAAACTTATTTGAACTCCAGACTTTTTTTGCGTTTAGTATGAAGCATTCAAAACGACATCATCAATTTCCAACACGTTCTGACATCATTTGTTGTTTTTCAGTCATTTACCGATTTGTTTAGAGAGCTAAATGACCGTGAAATTGAAAATCACTACAAAATGAACTCTGAGAATGTTGAAACTTGGCATGTTATCATGATTTCACCCGCATAGCATGTGCGAAAGAGTAGAGAGGGTCACGGCAAAAAATGCAGGATTTCGGACGCACTTCGTGTACAAACTGGACAGTCTCTTTCGGAGTATCAGGGTTTCGGACGAGAACTCATTGGTTACACGGGCACTTCGATGTTTTTTAAACTTATTTGAACTCCAGACTTCTTTTGCGTTCAGTATGCAGGATTCAAAGCGACATCATCAATTTCCAACATGTTCTGACATCATTTGTTGTTTTCAGTCATTTACCGATTTGTTTAGAGAGCTAAATGACCGTGAAATTGAAAATCACTATAAAATGAACTCTGAAAATGTTGAAACTTGGCATGGTATCATCATTTCACCCACATAGCATGTGCGAAAGAGTAGAGAGGGTCACGGCAAAAACTGGACGCACTTCATGTACAAACTGGACAATCTCTTTCGGAGTATCAGGGTTTCGGACGAGAACTCATCTGTTACGCGGGCACTTTGATGTTTTTTAAACTTATTTGAACTCCAGACTTTTTTTCATTCAGTATACAGCATTCAAGGTGACGTCATCAATTTCCAACACGTTCTGACATCATTTGCTGTTTTTTCAGTCATTTACCGATTTGTTTAAAGAGCTAAATGACCGTGAAATTGAAAATCACTACAAAATAAACTCTGAAAATGTTGAAACTTGGCATGGTATCATCATTTCACCCGCATAGCATGTGCGAAAGAGTAGAGAGGGTCACAGCAAAAACTGGACGCACTTTGTGTACAAACTGGACAATCTCTTTCGGAGTATCATGGTTTCGGACGAGAACTCATCTCTTACACAAGCACTTCGATTTTTTTTAAATTTATTTGAACTTTAGACTTTTTTTTGCGTTCAGTATGTAGCATTCAAAGCGACATCATCAATTTCCGACACGTTCTGACATCATTTGCTGTTTTTCAGTCATTTACCGATTTGTTTAGAGAGCTAAATGATACGTCTCCGTCGTATCTACTTTTCCAAACACTTTTGCCCTTGTTTTGGACTCTAACTTGCATGATTTGAATGGAACTAACCCGGACTGACACTGTTTTCAGCAGAATTGCCATGGTGTTATTTATGTGCAGAAACAAAAGTTCTCGGAATGACCTGAAACTTCACGGAGCGTCTATTTGGAAATATTAAAAATCCTTGCAAAAGATGAAGACTAGGGGGCCCACACCCTAGCCACGAGGGTGGGGGCGCGCCCCCCTACCTCGTGGCCCCCCTGGAGATCCTCCGACCTCAACTCCAATTCTATATATTTGCTTACGGAGAGAAAAAAAATCAAAGAGATGGATTCATCACGTTTTATGATATGGAGCCGCCGCCAAGCCCTAAAACCTCTCGGGAGGGCTGATCTGGAGTCCGTTCGGGGGTCCGGAGAGGGAAATCCGTCGCCATCGTAGATACGTCTTCAACGTATCTATAATTTTTGATTGCTCCATGCTATATTATCTACTGTTTTGGATGTTTATGTGCTTTATTATACACTTTTATATCATTTTTGGGACTAACCTATTAACCCAGAGCCCACTGCCAGTTTCTGTTTTTACCATGTTTTAGAGTATCGCAGAAAAGGAACATCAAACGGAGTCCAATTGACCTGAAACTTCACGGAACCTATTTTTGGATCAGAAGAAGCCCATAAGACTTGGAGTGCACGACAGGGGACCTTCCAGGAGGCCACGAGGTAGGGGGGCGCGCCCACCCCCCTAGGGCGCGCCCTCCACCCTTGTGGGCCCCTCGTGCCCCCTTGACGTACTTCTTCCGCCTATATATCTCCATATACCCTAAAAACATCAGAGAGCACAGTAGATCCGCCGGCAGAAGCCTCTGTAGCCACCGAAAGCCAATCTAGACCCGTTCCGGCGCCCTGCCGGAGGGGGAAACCCTTCTCTGGTGGCCATCTTCATCATGCTGGTGCTCTTCATGACGAGGAGGGAGTAGTTGTCCCTCGGGGCTGAGGGTATGTACCAGTAGCTATGTGTTTGATCTCTCTCTCTCGTGTTCTTGAATTGGCACGATCTTGATGTATCGCGAGCTTTGCTATTATAGTTGGATCTTATGTTTCTCCTCCCCCTCTTCTCTCTTGTAATGAATTGAGTTTCCCTTTGGAGTTATCTCATCGGATTGAGTCTTTAAAGATTTGAGAACATTTGATGTATGTCTTGCCGTGCGTATCTGTGGTGACAATGGGATACCACGTGATTCACTTGATGTATGTTTTGGTGATAAACTTGCGGGTTCCGCCCATGAACCTATGCATAGGGGTTGGCACATATTTTCATCGTGATTCTCCGGTAGAAACTTTGGGGCACTCTTTGAGGTTCTATGTGTTGGTTGAATAGATGAATCTGAGATTGTGTGATGCATATCGTATAATCATACCCACGGATACTTGAGGTGACATTGGAGTATCTAGGTGACATTAGGGTTTTGGTTAATTTGTGTCTTAAGGTGTTATTCTAGTACGTACTCTAGGGATGTTTGTGACACTTATAGGAATAGCCCAACGGATTGATTGGAAAGAATAACTTTGAGGTGGTTTCGTACCCTACCATAATTCTTCGTTTGTTCTCTGCTATTAGTGACTTTGGAGTGACTCTGTGTTGCATGTTGAGGGATAGTTATGTGATCCAATTATGTTATTATTGTTGAGGGAACTTGAACTAGCAAAAGTATGAACCCTAGGCCTTGTTTCAACGCATTGCAATACCGTTTACGCTCACTTTTATCATTAGTTACCTTGCTGTTTTTATTATTTCAGATTACAAATACCTTTATCTACCATCCATATACCACTTGTATCACCATCTCTTCACCGAACTAGTGCACCTATACAATTTACCATTGTATTGGGGGTGTTGGGGACACAAGAGACTTTTTGTTATTTGGTTGCAGGGTTGCTTGAGAGAGACCATCTTCATCCTACGCCTCCTACAGATTGATAAACCTTAGGTCATCCACTTGAGGGAAATTTGCTACTGTCCTACAAACCTATGCACTTGGAGGCCCAACAACGTCTACAAGAATAAGGTTGTGTAGTAGACATCAAGCTCTTTTCTGGCGCCGTTGCCGGGGAGGTGAGTGCTTGAAGGTATATCTTTAGATCTTGCAATCGAGTCTTTTAGTTTCTTGTTTTATCACTAGTTTAGTTTATAAAAGAAAATTATAAAAAAATGGAATTGAGTTTGTCTCATACGCTTCATCTTTTTAATATCTTTCGTGAGTATGATGGAAAGGAAAATTGTGCCAAAGTATTAGACGAATGCATTAGAATGTTTAGCACTAAATCTTTGAATGATGAGCATGATTGCAATGTTGTTAGTATGAATTCCTTGAATATCCATGATACTAATGATATGCAAAGCCACAAGCTTGGGGAAGCTATGTTTGATGAAGATGATATTTTTTGTCCCCCAAGTTTTGATGAGCAAATTTATTATGATGAAAGCATGCCTCCTATTTATGATGATTATATTGATGAAAGTGGATTTGGAGAGGTCATGACTTTATTTAGTAATGATTCCACTATTCCGGAAGAGGTTCCAATTGATTATGAAAACAAAGTTGTTATCTATGATGATTATTGTGATGACTTGTATGCTATAAAGAATAATGATATCCATGAAACTTGTCATCATGATTTTAGTTTTCAATTGGATTATGCCTCACATGATAATTATTTTGTTGAGTTTGCTCCCACTATTATTCATGAGAAGAGTTTTGTTTGTCTGAAGAGTAATAAAATTTCTATGCTTGTAGATCATGAAAAGAATGCTTTAGGTGCTGGTTATATTGTTGAATTCATTCATGATTATACTGAAAATTATTATGAGGGAGGAACATATGCTTGTAGGAATTGCAATAATATCAAGTTTCCTCTCTATGTGCTTAAAGTTTTAAAATTATGCTTGTTTTGCCTTCCTATGCTAGTTGATTATTGTTCCCATAAGTTGTTTGCTCAAAAGTCACTATGCATAGGAAGTGGGTTAGACTTAAATGTGTTAGTTATATTCTTCATGATGCTCTCTTTATCTTACAATTCTTATCTTTTATGTGAGCTTCATTGAAATCATCATGCCTAGCTAGGGGCGTTAAATGATAGTGTTTGTTGGGAGGCAACCCAACTTTATTTTTGTTCCTTGCTTTTTGCTCCTGTTTAATAATAAATAATTCATCTATCCTCTGTTATTATTGTGTTTTTAATGTTTTAATTAGTGTTTGTGCCAAGTAGAACCTTTGGGAAGACTTGGGGAAAGTCTTGTTGATCTTTCTGTAAAAAACAGAAACTTTAGCGCTCACGAGAATTGCTGCCATTTTTTATTGGAGAGTGATATTTAGTTAATTATTTTTGAAGATGCTTAATAGATAAATTCCTCAGGTTAACAATTTATTTGAGAATTTTATGAGTTCCAGAAGTATACGTTTGATCCAGATTACTACAGACTGTTCTGTTTTTGACAGATTCTGTTTTTGATGTGTTGTTTGCTTATTTTGATGAATTTGTGAGTAGTATCGGAGGGTATGAACCATAGATAAGTTGGAATAAAGTAGATATTACACCAATATGAATTTAGAATGAGTTCACAACAGTACCTAAGTGGTGATTTATTTTCTTATACTAACGGAGCTTACGAGTTTTCTGTTAAGTTTTGTGTTGTGAAGTTTTCAAGTTTTGGGTAAAGATTGAATGGACTATGGAATAAGGAGTGGCAAGAGCCTAAGATTGGGGATTCCCAAGGCACCCCAATGTAATATTCAAGGATAGCCAAGAACTTAAGCTTGGGGATGCCCTGGAAGGCACCCCTCTTTCGTCTTCGTTCATCGGTAACTTTACTTGGAGCTATATTTTTATTTACCACATGATATGTGTTTTGCTTGGAGCGTCATTTTATTTTATTTAGTTTTGCTTGATGTTTGAATAAAATATCAAGATCTGAAACTCTTAAATGTTAGAGAGTCTTCACATAGTTGCATAATTATTCAACTACTCATTGATCTTCACTTATATCTTTCGGAGTAGTTTGTCATTTGCTCTAGTGCTTCACTTATATCTTTTAGAGCATGGTGGTAGTTTTATTTTGAAGAAATAGATGAACTCTCATACTTCACTTATATTATTTTGAGAGTCTTAAATAGCATGGTAATTTGCTTAAAATCCTAATATGCTAGGTATTCAAGATTAGTAAAATTTTCTTATGAATGTTTTGAATACTAAGAGAAGTTTGATGCTTGATGATTGTTTTGAGATATGGAGGTAATAATATCAAAGTCGTGCTAGTTGAGTAGTTGTGAAATTGAGAAATACTTGTGTTGAAGTTTGCAAGTCCCGTAGCATGCACGTATGGTAAACGTTATGTAACAAATTTGAAACATGAGGTGTTATTTGATTGTCTTCCTTATGAGTAGCGATCGGGGACGAGCTATGGTCTTTTCCTACCAATCTATCCCCCTAGGAGCATGCGCGTAGTGCCGAGGTTTTTGATGACTTGTAGACTTTTGCAATAAGTATATGAGTTCTTTATGACTAATGTTGAGTCCATGGATTATACGCACTCTCACCCTTCCATCCTTGCTAGCCTCTTCGGTACCGTGCATTGCCTTTTCTCACATTGAGAGTTGGTGCAAACTTCGTCGGTGCATCCAAACCCCATGATATGATACGCTCTATCACACATAAACCTTCCTATATCTTCCTCAAAACAGCCACCATACCTACCTATTATGGCATTTCCATAGCCATTCCGAGATATATTGCCATGCAACTTTCCACCATTCCGTTTATCATGGCACATTCATCATCGTCATATTGCTTAGCATGATCATGTAGTTGACATCGTATTTGTGGCAAAGCCACCGTTCATAATTCTTTCATACATGTCACTCTTGATTCATTGCATATCCCGGTACATCGCCGGAGGCATTCATATAGAGTCATCTTTGTTCTAGTATCAAGTTGTAATCATTGAGTTGTAAATAAATAGAAGTGTGATGATCATCATTTTCTAGAGCATTGTCCAAAGTGAGGAATAAAAAAGAAAGGCCACAAAAAGGAGAAGGCCCAAAAAAGAGAGAAAGGCCATAAAAAAGAGAAGGCCCAAAAAAATGAAAAAGAGAGAAAAAAAGAGAACGGACAATGCTACTATCCTTTGCCACACTTGTGCTTCAAAGTAGCACCGTGATCTTCATGATAGAGAGTCTCTTATTTTGTCACTTTCATATACCAGTGGGAAATTTTCATTATAGAACTTGGCTTGTATATTCCAACAATGGGCCTCCTCAAGTTCCCTAGGTCTTCGTGAGCAAGCAAGTTGGATGCACACCCACTTAGTTTCTTTTGTTGAGCTTTCATACATTTATAGCTCTAGTGCATCCGTTGCATGGCAATCCCTACTCCTTGCATTAACATCAATCGATGGGCATCTCCATAGCCCATTGATTAGCCTCGTTGATGTGAGACTTTCTCCTTTTTGTCTTCTCCACATAACCCCCATCATCATATTCTATTCCACCCATAGTGCTATATCCATGGCTCGCGCTCATATATTGCGTGAAGGTTTATGAGTTTGAGATTACTAAAGTATGAAACAATTGCTTGGTTTGTCATCGGGGTTGTGCATGATGAGAGCATTCTTGTGTGACGAAAATGGAGCATGACTAAACTATATGATTTTGTAGGGATGAACTTTCTTTGGCCATGTTATTTTGAGAAGACATAATTGCTTAGTTAGTATGCTTGAAGTATTATTATTTTTATGTCAATATGAACTTTTATCTTGAGTCTTTAGGATCTGAATATTCATGCCACAATTAAGAAGAATTACATTGAAATTATGCCAAGTAGCACTCCGCATCAAAAATTCTGTTTTTATCATTTACCTACTCGAGGACGAGCAGGAATTAAGCTTGGGGATGTTGATATGTCTCCAACGTATCTATAATTTTTTATTGCTCCATGCTATATTATGTACTGTTTTGGATGTTTATGGGCTTTATTATACACTTTTATACTCCCTCCAGTCCTTAATATAGGTTGTATAGTTTTTGGCACGGAAATTAAAGAACGCATGTGGAGGGAAAATTTCACAAGCTTTGGGCGAGAATACACCTGACTAATTGACATGAGAAAATAGAGGAGCTTTCCTAATATAAGGAAAAGTAATCAAATCCCTAAAAACATGATCCAGACGAGTGGTGCATCGCAAAACATCTTATATTTTGGATTTTTTTTCTCAAAAATCTATACACCTTATATCAAGGAACGATAGGGAGTATCATTTTTGGGACTAACCTATTAACCCAGAGCCCAGTGCCAGTTTCTGTTTTTACCTTGTTTAGAGTATCGCAGAAAAGGAAAATCAAACGGAGTCCAATTGACCTGAAACTTCACGGAACCTATTTTTGGATCAGAAGAAGCCCAGAAGACTTGGAGTGCACGTCAGGGGACCTACGAGGAGGCCACGAGGTAGGGGGGCGCGCCCACCCCCCTAGGGCGCGCCCTCCACCCTCGTGGGCCCCCGTGGCCCCCCTGACGTACTTCTTCCGCTTATATATCTCCATATACCCTAAAAACATTAGAGAGCACAATAGATCAGGAGTTCCGCCGCCAGAAGCCTCCGTAGCCACCAAAAGCCAATCTAGACCCGTTTCGGCACCTTGCCGGAGGGGGCAACCCCTCTCCGGTGTCCATCTTCATCATCCCGGTGCTCTCCATGACAAGGAGGGAGTAGTTCTCCCTCGGGGCTGAGGGTATGTACCAGTAGCTATGTGTTTGATCTCTCTCTCTCTCTCTTTCTCTCTC
>NC_041392.1:170867072-170869620 GCF_002162155.2 Triticum dicoccoides
GTGTTCTTGATTTGGCACGATCTTGATGTATCGCGAGCTTTGCTATTATAGTTGGATCTTATGTTTCCCCTCCCCCTCTTCTCTCTTGTAATGAATTGAGTTTCCCCTTTGGAGTTATCTCATCGGATTGAGTCTTTAAAGATTTGAGAACACTTGATGTATGTCTTGCCATGCGTATCTGTGGTGACAATGGGATACCACATGATTCATTTGATGTATGTTTTGGTGATCAACTTGCGGGTTCCACCCATGAACCTATGCGTAGGGGTTGGCACACGTTTTCGTCGTGATTCTCCGGTAGAAACTTTGGGGCACTCTTTGAGGTTCAATGTGTTGATTGAATAGATGAATCTGAGATTGTGTGATGCATACCATATAATCATACCCACGGATACTTGAGGTGACATTGGAGTATCTAGGTGACATTAGGGTTTTGGTTGATTTGTGTCTTAAGGTGTTATTCTAGTACGAACTCTAGGGCTGTTTGTGACACTTATAGGAATAGCCCAACGGATTGATTGGAAAGAATAACTTTGAGGTGGTTTCGTACCCTACCATAATCTCTTCGTTTGTTCTCCGCTATTAGTGAATTTGGAGTGACTCTTTGTTGCATGTTGAGGGATAGTTATGTGATCCAATTATGTTATTATTGTTGAGGGAACTTGCACTAGCGAAAGTATGAACCCTAGGCCTTGTTTCAACGCATTGCAATACCGTTTACGCTCACTTTTATCATTAGTTACCTTGATATTTTTATAATTTCATATTACAAATACCTTTATCTACCATCCATATACCACTTGTATCACCATCTCTTCACCGAACTAGTGCACCTATACAATTTACCATTGTATTGGGTGTGTTGGGGACACAAGAGACTTTTTGTTATTTGGTTGCAGGGTTTCTTGAGAGAGACCATCTTTGTCCTACGCCTCCTACGGATTGATAAACCTTAGGTCATCCACTTGAAGGAAATTTGCTACTGTCCTACAAACCTCTGCACTTGGAGGCCCAGCAACGTCTACAAAAAGAAGGTTGTGTAGTAGACATCAATCGTCATCATCAACCATCCTCCATCACCAATTTCATGATGCTCACCGCCGTGCGTGAGTAATTCCATCGTAGGCTTGCTGGACAGTGATGGGTTAGATGAGATTTATCATGTAACCGAGTTAGTTTTGTTAGGGTTTGATCCCTAGTATCCACTATGTTCTGATATTGATGTTGATATGACTTTGCTATGCTTAATGCTTGTCACTAGGGCCCGAGTGCCATGATTTCAGATCTGAACCTATTATGTTTTCATCAATATATGAGAGTTCTTGATCCTATCTTGCAAGTCTATAGTCACCTACTACGTGTTATGATCCGGTAACCAGAAGTGACAATAATCGGGACCACTCCCGGTGATGACCGTAGTTTGAGGAGTTCATGTATTCACTATGTGTTAATGCTTTGGTCCGGTACTCTATTAAAAGGAGGCCTTAATATCCCTTAGTTTCCATTAGGACCCCGCTGCCACGGGAGGGTAGGACAAAAGATGTCATGCAAGTTCTTCTCCGTAAGCACGTATGACTATATTCGGAATACATGCCTACATTACATTGATGAATTGGAGCTAGTTCTGTGTCACCCTAGGTTATGATTGTTACATGATGAACCACATCCGGCATAATTCTCTATCACCGATCCATTGCCTACAAGCTTTCCATATATTGTTCTTCGCCTATTTACTTTTTCGTTGCTATTGTTACAATCACTACAAAATACCAAAAACATTACTTTTGCTATCATTACCTTTTGCTACCGTTACCACTACTATCATATTACTTTGCTACTAAACACTTTGCTTCAGATAT
Organism: Triticum dicoccoides; assembly: GCF_002162155.2. Taxonomy (NCBI): domain Eukaryota; kingdom Viridiplantae; phylum Streptophyta; class Magnoliopsida; order Poales; family Poaceae; genus Triticum; species Triticum dicoccoides. Next base: position 170,868,932 of record NC_041392.1, read on the forward strand.
TAAGTTTCCAGGTGTGGTTGAATTGACAACTCAGCTGCTAATACTTGAGAATATTCTTTGGCTCCCCTTGTGTCGAATCAATAAATTTGGTTGAATACTCTACCCTCAAAAATTGTTGCGATCCCCTATACTTGTGGGTTATCACTAATGACCGTGAAATTGAAAATCACTACAAAATAAACTCTGAAAATGTTGAAACTACTTAAAAATAAATAGAAGAGAGGGTCACGGCAAAAATTACTCAAAAATAAATAGAAGAAAATAAATAATGCAGAAAAGAAAAAACTATATAAAAAAATTTGGGGCGCTGCCCACTGGGCCTGCCAAACCTAGGGCGTGCAAATTCAGGCCCAGAAGGGCCAGCAGGCTCACAAGGCAGCGCACCATAGTTAGGCCCAGAAGTCTTCTATATAGAGGAGCTCGAAGGAGCAGCCGTGGCTGGGTTTATAAACCAGTGCGGCTGCCCTTCGCTCGGCGAGGTGGGACTAAACATTGTGCACTGCGGGTGGCAGCGCACAATCATTAGTACCGGTTGGTGGCTCTAACCGGTACTAATGGGTGGGCCTGTAGTACAGGTTGGAGCAATGAACCGGTACTAAAGGGGGCCGTTTCCCGCCGCTTGACCTGGCCAAAATTGGCCTTTAGTACCGTTTGGTGGCTCCAACCGGTACTAAAGGCCCCTCATATAT
>NC_041392.1:170869868-170870467 GCF_002162155.2 Triticum dicoccoides
CTTCTCCAACTTCTTCGCGTGACATTGTTGCCACTGCAACGTCGTCGCTCATCGCGTGCCGCCCTCGCCGGCCCTGCCGCGCGCCATCGCCCCCGCCGCCCGTCATCGCCGTCTCACGCCGCCGCCCCGTACTACGTCGCCGTCTCTCGATCGCGCCGTCGCCCCCGGCCCGCCGCCAGTCGTCGCGCCGTCCCCGTCGCGTTGCCGCCCGTACGCCGCCGCCGCCCGCTCGTACACACACACACACACACACACACACATTTTTTATACTTATTTTCTGTTTTCTGTTGTTTAGATTAATGTTAGATGAATTACGTAGATAAGAATGTTAGAATGTTAATGTTAGATGAATTAGATAGAAAAGTTGTTAAATATTAATGTCATTTGTTAGATAATTAGCTAGATATTAATTAGGTATATATATGAGATTTGAACTAGTTGAATTAATATAACTAGTTTATTTTTAGTAAGAAAATTAATAGAACTAGTTTTTTTAGTAAGAAAATTTAGGTATATGAGATTATTTGAACTAGTTGAATTAATATAACTAGTTTATTTTTAGTAAATGCTTAGTTGAACTAGTTGAATAAGTAGAACTA